>NC_092714.1:13172286-13511786 GCF_047496885.1 Scyliorhinus torazame
AGTGACACAGAGTGGGTGGGTGGAGACGAACCCCCACCCCAAAGTGCCATGGACTCAGAGTGGGACGAAGAGCACGACACAACGCCACTGCTGTCACCAACACCCTCCACCATCGCAGAAACACTCACCTCAGTTGGGCACTTTAGTGATGAGGCGTCTGATACACTCACTGGTGCGCACAACACAGCCGTCCCGGTACAGCAGGTGGAGGTAGGAGCACCAGAGGGGCCGGGCGGTCGGAGGGCAGCCCAGCCCAAGCGAACATCTGCCGCCCAGATGGATCCCGGGTTCCTGGAGTTACCACACCCACCCATAGATCCGATGCAACCACCGACCCGGAGACGAGCGAAGAGGGTGACGGCCGGCTTGCGGCGGCTGCAGTCGCAGGTGGAGGAGTCCACCCACGTCCAGGAGCTGGGAGTGGTGCCGGTCATACGTGCCACCCAGGCCGACACCGCACGGGTGGCGTCCGCGGTGGAGGCAATGGGTGCAACGGTGTCAGACATGGGGAACGGTTTGCGAGGCCTGGGGCTTTCCGTGTGTGGTAGTATGTATTAGGGGTCATGTGGGACTGGAAGCCCTAATGTCATTGGCTGACAGATCCCGGGTCCTGGTTGGCCGTTGACCTCTAGCTCCGCCCTGAAGGCGGAGTATAAGAAGCCGGAGTCCTCCCCCGCAGGCCATTCTACTATCGAGCTGCGGGGGAACAGACACGCTTAATAAAGCCTCATCGACTTCACTCTATTCGTCTCACGGAGTCTTTGTGCGCTACAATTTATTAAGCGTGCCTAAAAAGGACTATGGAGCTCAGGATCATCCCGGAATGCCTGAGGACCAGCCCCCACGCAGTGAACGCGGCAGCAGCCTTTAAGCACTGGCAGACTTGTTTCGAGGCCTACCTCAGAACGGCCACCGGCCGGGTCACAGAAGACCAAAAACTACAGGTCCTGCACTCGAGGGTGAGCACGGAGATTTTCTCCCTCATCGAAGACGCGGAGGATTTCCAGACGGCGTTCGCAGCACTGAAAAGTCTCTATGTCCGCCCAGTTAACCAAATCTACGCTCGCTACCAGCTCGCGACGAGACGGCAAGGTCCCGGAGAATCGATGGACGAATTCTACGCCGCGCTGCTGATTTTGGGACGAGCCTGCAGCTGCCCTTCGGTGAACGCAAATGAACACACGGACATGTTAATGCGCGATGCTTTTGTGGCAGGTATGAATTCCTCCCAAATCCGCCAAAGACTTCTAGAAAGAGAGTCGCTAGGACTCTCAGAGGCCCGGGCCATAGCAGCCTCCCTAGACGTGGCCGCGCGTAATACCCGCGCCTACGGCCCCGACCGCGCGGCAGCCCATTGGGCTCCGTACGTATCCGTCGCGACAAACCCACCCCCCCCCCGGACACCCCACAGGATTGCGCGGTCCAAACGCCAAGTCGCACCGGGGGCACCCGCTGCTATTTCTGCGGCCAGGTGAAACACCCCCGACAGCGCTGCCCGGCCCGCGCAGCTATCTGCAAGAGCTGCGGGAAAAAGGGCCATTTCGCGGCTGTGTGCCGGTCCCGCGAGGTCGCCGCTGTCCCGGGAGAACAGGGAGCCCTGCAAGCCGTTTACGCTCCTCAACTCCCCCAGCGCTCCATGTACGACCCGCAGGCGCAGCCGCTCTGGGTCCCGACCACCGCGGTCCCGGGAGAACAGGGAGCCCTGCACGCCGCTTACGCTCCCCAACCTCCCCCCCGCGCCCCATGTATGACCTGCTGGCGCTACCACTTTGGGTCCCGACCACCGCTCTCCCCGGAGAAGAGGGAGTTCTGCGCGTCTCTAACGCCCCCCAAACCCCCCCCCCCCGCGCCCCACGTCTGACCCACCGGCGCTACCAACCTGCGTCCCGACCACCGCTGTCCCCAGAGATGAGGGAGCCCCGCGCGGTCCTAACGCTCCCCAACCCCCCCAGCGCCCCATGTGCGATCCGCAGACGCCGCCATTTTGGGTCCCGGCCACCACGAGGGGAGGAAGGGCGCCGCCATCTTGGACCACCCCACACCTGTACGACGCGTGGGGGTGGCCATTTTGTCCACCCCCGCCACCATCTTGTGACCCCCCAGCCATGTGCGATGTATGGGGGCAGCCATTTTGTTCATCCCCGACGCCATCTTGGACGGCAACAATGGACCCCACTCCACTACTACAACCACGTCTCGCTTCAATTACGCTCGATCAAGCTCGGCCCCGGACACTCCAGACGACGACGACAACGGTGCTAATAAACGGCCACGAGACACCATGCCTAGTCGACTCCGGGAGCACGGAGAGCTTTATCCACCCCGACACGGTAAGACGCTGTTCCTTGACCACCTATCCCAGCGCACAAAAGATTTCCCTAGCTGCAGGATCCCACTCCGTACAGATCCAAGGTTTCTGCATAGTTACCCTAACGGTGCAGGGGAGGGAGTTCAAAAACTACAAACTACACGTCCTTCCCCAACTCTGCGCCCCCACTTTACTGGGATTAGATTTCCAGTGCAATCTACAGAGCCTTACGTTCAAATTCGGCGGCCCAATACCCCCACTCACTATCTGCGGCCTCGCAACCCTCAAGGTGCAACCCCCGTCCTTGTTTGCGAACCTCACCCCGGATTGCAAACCCGTCGCCACTAGGAGCAGACAGTACAGCGCCCAGGACCGGACATTCATTCGGTCCGAAGTCCAGCGGCTACTAAAGGAAGGCATAATCCAGGCCAGCAATAGTCCCTGGAGAGCACAGGTGGTAGTAGTGAAGACAGGGGAGAAAAAAAGGATGGTCATAGACTATAGCCAGACCATCAACAGGTACACACAACTAGACGCGTACCCTCTCCCCCGCATATCCGACATGATCAATCGGATTGCCCAATATAAAGTCTTCTCCACCGTGGACCTCAAGTCCGCCTACCATCAGCTCCCCATCCGCCCAAGTGACCGCAAGTACACAGCCTTTGAGGCAGACGGGCGATTATACCATTTCCTAAGGGTCCCATTTGGCGTCACAAACGGGGTCTCGGTCTTCCAACGGGAGATGGACCGAATGGTTGATCAACATGGGTTGCGGGCCACGTTCCCGTATCTCGACAATGTAACCATCTGCGGCCACGACCAGCAGGACCACGACGCCAACCTCCAAAAATTCCTCCAGACCGCCAAAGCCTTGAACCTCACGTACAACGAGGACAAGTGCGTTTTTAGCACCAACCGGCTAGCCATTCTGGGCTACGTAGTGCGCAATGGGATAATAGGCCCCGACCCCGAACGTATGCGCGCCCTCATGGAATTTCCCCTCCCGCACTGCCCAAAAGCCCTGAAACGCTGCCTGGGTTTTTTTTCATACTATGCCCAGTGGGTCCCCCAGTACGCAGACAAGGCCCGCCCCCTAATACAGACCACGACCTTCCCTCTGTCGACAGAGGCTTGCCAGGCCTTCAGCCGCATCAAAGCGGATATCGCAAAGGCCACGATGCGCGCCATCGACGAGTCCCTCCCCTTCCAGGTCGAGAGCGACGCCTCCGACGTAGCTCTAGCGGCCACCCTTAACCAAGCGGGCAGACCCGTGGCCGTTTTCTCTCGAACCCTCCACGCCTCAGAAATCCGCCACTCCTCAGTGGAAAAGGAAGCCCAAGCCATAGTGGAAGCTGTGCGACATTGGAGGCATTACCTGGCCGGCAGGAGATTCACTCTCCTCACCGACCAACGGTCGGTAGCCTTCATGTTCGATAATGCACTGCGGGGCAAAATCAAAAACGACAAGATCTTAAGGTGGAGGATCGAGCTCTCCACCTTCAACTATGAGATTTTGTATCGTCCCGGAAAGCTGAACGAGCCGTCCGATGCCCTATCCCGCGGCACATGTGCCAACGCACAAATTAACCGCCTCCAAACCCTCCACGAGGACCTCTGCCACCCGGGGGTCACTCGGTTTTTCCACTTTATCAAGTCACGCAATCTCCCATACTCTTTAGAGGAGGTCCGTACAGTCACAAGGGACTGCCACATCTGCGCGGAATGCAAACCGCATTTTTTCAGGCCGGATGGTGCGCACCTGATTAAGGCTTCCCGCCCCTTTGAACGCCTTAGTCTCGATTTCAAAGGGCCCCTCCCCTCCACCGACCGCAACACATACTTTCTTAATGTGGTGGACGAATACTCCCGCTTCCCATTCGCCATTCCCTGCTCTGACATGACAGCGGCCACCGTCATTAAAGCCCTGAACACCATCTTCGCACTGTTCGGTTGCCCCGCATACGTCCACAGCGACA
Source organism: Scyliorhinus torazame (assembly GCF_047496885.1). Taxonomy (NCBI): domain Eukaryota; kingdom Metazoa; phylum Chordata; class Chondrichthyes; order Carcharhiniformes; family Scyliorhinidae; genus Scyliorhinus; species Scyliorhinus torazame. Next base: position 13,176,574 of record NC_092714.1, read on the forward strand.
GGGGGTCCTCTTTCATGAGTGACGAGCTGCGCCAGTTCCTGCTCAGCAAGGGCATAGCCTCAAGCAGGACGACCAGCTACAACCCCCGGGGGAACGGGCAAGTAGAGAGGGAGAACGGCACGGTCTGGAAGACCGTCCTACTGGCCCTACGGTCCAGGGACCTCCCAGTTTCACGGTGGCAGGAGGTCCTCCCGGACGCTCTCCACTCCATCCGGTCGCTATTTGTACGAGCACTAATCAAACGCCTCATGAGCGTCTCCTTGTCTTCCCTAGGAGGTCCTCCTCTGGAACGTCGCTGCCGACCTGGCTGGTGGTCCCAGGACCCATCTTGCTCCGAAAGCATGTGCGGGCACACAAGGCGAACCCGTTGGTCGAAAGGGTTCACCTCCTCCACGCGAACCCGCAGTACGCCTACGTGGAGTACCCCGACGGCCGACAGGACACGGTCTCCCTGCGGGATCTGGCACCCGCCGGCAACACACACACCCCCCCGACACCATTCACCCAACCCCCCCCCTTCCTGCCACCGCCGCACCCCGCGACCGCCCCCTTCCCAGGAGGATCGGTTCCCCTCCCCTCAGGCCCGACCAAGAATAAAGCCCAAGCTGAAACCGTAAGGCTCCCGGAGACGACAACACTGGTACAAGCACCACCACCACCGGGGCCGAGGCGATCGACACGGACGACCAGACCGCCCGACCGACTCGTGGCGTCGATCTAAATCAATATATGGACTTTTCACAAGAACATTTCTCCCGATACCTTCTGTAAATAGTTGAAACAGGACAAAATTGTACATACTGTATTGCCATGTGAATGTTTTCCTCCCAGGACCAGCCCTGTAAACCCTTACCACCATGCGAAACATCACCCCGCCGGGTTCATTTTTGACAAGGGGTGAATGTGGTAGTATGTATTAGGGTCATGTGGGACTGGAAGCCCTAATGTCATTGGCTGACAGATCCAGGGTCCTGGTTGGCCGTTGACCTCTAGCTCCGCCCTGAAGGCGGAGTATAAGAAGCCGGAGTCCATTCTACTATCGAGCTGCGGGGGAACAGACACGCTTAATAAAGCCTCATCGACTTCACTCTATTCGTCTCACGGAGTCTTTGTGCGCTACACCGTGCAGGCGGTGTCTGTGGCCCAGGACATGGCTGCCCTCTCACAGGAGGCCTCTGCTGAGCCAGTGCCAGCGCCAGATCGCAGAGGCGCTCAACGCCATGGCCCAGTCTCAGCAGGCCATGGCCCAGTCTCAGCAGGCCATGGCCCAGTCTCAGCAGGCCATGGCCCAGTCTCTGCAGGCCATGGCCCAGTCTCAGCAGGCCATAGCCCAGTCTCTGCAGGCCATAGCCCAGTCTCAGCAGGTCATCGCTGAGGGCATCGGCGCCATTGGCCATGTGCGAGCCGGCGTCGCACAGTCACAGACAGGGTTTGCCAATCCCCTGGGCTCCATGGCTGCAAACCTGCAGACCCCTGTCGATACCAGCACGGGCCTCCAGGACTGGCAGCGCCAGATGTCGGGGGGGGCGTTGGATGGCCAGTCCGTTCGCATCCCCCACCCATGTAGAGGCCTGGGGGCCATCGGGCACCCCGAGGGAGGAGGAGGTGGTGTGGTCCGTCCCGGGTCCCCCCCTTCCGTCTCAGGTGCATCGGGTGGGCAACGGGCAGGAGAGGCTGGCAGCTCGCCATCCCAGTCGCCCGGGCCGCAGCCTGGCCCATCTAGGCCAGGAAGCCCCAGGAAACGGCCGCCAAAGGGATCCAGTGTCAGAGGGCAGGAATCACAGGAGTCCACCTCCAGTTCTGCTGTACCGTCTGGGGAACCACGTAGACGTAGTCAAAGGGCCCGTAAGGCCAAACAATTAGACACTGAGTAAGTTGGCACGGGTGCAGGACACAGATGAGTTTTAGGGGCTAGGGCACGTGCATGAACTCCTTTGGTTATTAAAGTCAATGTTACACCTACAGAATCTGCCTTTGTGCTCTGTCCAAAGTGTGCGGGGGTGTCATGTACGTTGAGCGCAAGTGTGTGTGTGAGGGGTGGTCTTACCTCAGCCCCAGGTGAGTCTGCCCCCTTCCCCCTGGGCCGCCATCAACATCCCCCGGGCAGAGGACGGGACCGTGCGCTGCAGTGTCACAGCCGCATGCAGGGATGGTCTGGGTGGATGGTGGTACTGTGGTCATGGGTCAGACATAGTCCAACGATGTAGAGCCAGGAGCTCACCGCAGGGCGGGTTGTCATCATCCTCCATGGCCTGCAATAGACACGCGTCCACTCGCAACTGTGTGAGTCCGGCCGTTGTGCCGCAGGTGGATCGGCAATGGGGGGGGTGGTGTGCATGCAGGCGGGGTGGGTGGGGTTGGGGAGGGGGGTGAGGGTGCTGGGTGGGTGGATGGGTGGGGGGTGTGGGTGGTCGGCTGTTGCCATGGTGTGCGGTCTGTGGCCGTACTACCCGATTCCCACACCCATCTAGTCAGTGAAGCGGGCGGCTATCAGCCTGTCCCATGCCCGCTGGGCCAGCCGGTAACGGTGGACAGCCACCCGCCTGTGTCTAGCCCGTCTGCCCTGACCATCGCCCCCATCCCCCTCATCTGGGGAGGACTGCGCCTCTTCCTGCTGCTCCTCCACTCCGCCCTCCTCTGCCTGCGGCACATCGCCCCTCTGCTGGGCTATGTTGTGCAGGACGCAGCACACCACAATGATGCGGCCGACCCTATACTGGAGGGCGCCCCCAGAGAGGTCCAGGCACCTGAAACGCATCTTCAGCACGCCAAAGCACCTCTCGATCACTCCCCTTGTCGCTACATGGGCATCATTGTAGCGGTTCTCCGCCTCATTGCGTGGCCTCCGTATAGGCGTCATCAGCCACGATCGCAATGGGTAGCCCCTGTCGCCCAGCAACCAGCCCCTCAGCCGGGAATGGCGTCCCTCGTACATGCCGGGGATGGATGACCGCGACAACACGTATAAGTCGTGTACACTGCCTGGGTAACGGGCGCAGACGTGCAGGATCATCATGCGGTGGTCACAGACCACCTGTATGTTCATCGAATAGGTCCCCTTCCTATTGGTGAACACAGCCCTGTTATCTGCAGGTGGCCGCACGGCGACGTGCATCCCATCAATCGCGCCCTGGACCATGGGGAACCCGGCCACGGCAGAGAAGCCCACGGCCCGGGCATCTTGGCTGGCCCGGTCCACAGGGAAGCGGATGTAGCAGTGCGCCATGGCATATAGGGCATCTGTCACTGCCCGGATGCACCGATGCACCGATGTCTGCGATATGCCGGACAGGTCCCCACTCGGTGCCTGGAATGACCCCGTTGCATAAAGGTTCAGGGCCACCGTAACTTTGACGGACACGGGGAGAGGGTGTCCCCCGCCAGTGCCACGCGGTGACAGGTGTGCCAGCAGGTGGCAGATGTGTGCCAGCGTTTCCCGCCTCATCTGGAGTCTCCTCCTGCATTCCCGGTCTGTGAGGTCCTGGTATGACTGCCGGGGCCGGTACACACGGGGCGCCCTCGGGTGCCTCCGTTGCCGTGGGGCCGCGACGTCCTCCTCCCCCTCCTCCCCCTGGCGGTCAGGTGTCCCTCCAGCCTGGGCGGCTGCCGCCTGCCCCTCTGCGGCAGCCTGCGCCGCCTCTCTGGCACGCTCCTCCTCCTCCTCCTCCTCCTCCTCCTCATCCAGGGCAACATAGACATTAGCGGCTGCCGCCACGGCGGTCAACATCGCTGGATGATCGGAAAACATGACAGCCTGGTGGGGGGAGGGGAACGACGACATGTCATCATTGCCCATATCCCCTCCTCCACCCAGCCAGGTGGCATGGACCGCATGGGTCCAACTGTTGGAGGCTGGCACCTGGCCAGGTGGACCAACTCACTTGCCCTTGCACCCCCCCTCCCCGGCACGGGCCCCCCATCCCCCTCCCCGGCACGGGCCGCCCATCCCCCTCCCCGGCACGGACCCCCCATCCTCGTCCCCAGCACGGACCCCCCCACCCCACCTCATCCCCCTCCCCGGCACGGGCCCCCCATCCCCCTCCCCGGCACAGACCCTCCCCCCCCCATCCCCCTCCCCGGCACGGACCCCCCATCCTCCTCCCCGGCACGGACCCCAACCTCCTCCCCGGCATGGGCCTCCCATCCCCCTCCCCGGCACGGACCCCCCATCCCCCTTCCCGGCACGGGCCCCCCATCCTCCTCCCCGGCACGGACCCCAACCTCCTCCCCGGCATGGGCCCCCCATCCCCCTCCCCAGCACGGACCCCCCCTCCTCCTCCCCGGCACGGACCCCCCATCCTCGTCCCCGGCACGGACCCCCCCCACCCCACCTCAGCCCCCTCCCCGGCACGGGCCCCCATCCCCCTCCCCGGCACAGACCCCCCCATCCCCCTCCCCGGCACAGACCCCCCCTCCTCTTCCCCGGCACGGACCCCCCATCCTCCTCCCCGGCACAGACCCCCCATCCCCCTCCCCGGCACGGACCCCCCATCCCCCTCCCCGGCACAGGCCCCCATCCTCCTCCCCGGCACGAACCCCCCATCCCCCACCCCGGCACGGACCCCCCATCCCCCTCCCCGGCACGGACCCCCCACCCCCCCTCCCCGGCACGGACCCCCCATCCTCCTCCCAGCACGGGCCCCCCATCCCCCTCCCCGGCAATGACCCCCCATCCCCCTCCCCGGCACGGACCGCCCATCATCCACCCCGGCACGGACCCCATCCTCCTCCCCGGCACGGCCCCCCCCCATCACCCTCCCCGGCACGGCCCCCCCCCCAATCACCCTCCCCGGCACGGACCCCCCATCCTCCACCCCAGCACGGGCCCCCCATCCCCCTCCCCGGCACATACCCCCCCATACCCCTCCCCGGCATGGACCCCCCCATCCTCCTCCCCGGCACGAATCCCCCTCCCCATCCCCCTACCCGGCACGGACCCCCCATCCTCCATCCCGGCACAGACCCCCATCCTCCATCCCGGCACGGACACCAACCTCCTCCCCGGCACGGGCCCCCGATCCTCCTCCCCGGCACAGACACCCCCCCCATCCCCCACCCAGGCACGAGCCCCCCCCCCATCCCCCACCCTGGCACCGGCCCCCCATCCCCCTCCCCGGCACGGACCCCCCATCCTCCTCCCCGGCACGGGCCCCCCATCCCCCTCCCCGGCACGGGCCCCCCATCCCCCTCCCCGGCATGGACCCCCCATCCCCCTCCCCGGCACGGAGCCCCTATCCCCCTCCCCGGCACGGACCCCCCATCCCCTCCCCGGCACGGACCCCCCATCCTCCTCCCTGGCACGGATCCCCCCCCATCCACCTCCCCGGCATGGGCCCCCCATCCCCCTCCCCAGCACGGACCCCGCCCCCCCCCATCCTCCTCCCCGGCACGGACCCCATCCTCCTCCCCGGCACTGACCCCCTCCCGGCACTCCCCCGGAGCCCAGCCCACTCTAACCACCACCCCCGTCGCACACACACACACACAACCCGAGACACACCTCTCCTCACACATTCAGACTGCGGCCACGCCATCGCCTGCCCAGAGCCAACCCCCCAGGCCGTCACTCACCTCCACGCTGGTCGGCGTGAACCTGGAGCACAGGTTGACGCCGATTAAAAGGAGGTTTGATTTACGTCGACGTGACCCGTCATCACGTCGACGGGACTTCGGCCCATCCGGACGGGAGAATATCGGCAGGCCCAAAATCGGCTGCCTTGTGCACACCCGTGCCATTCTCCGACGTCTGCGCCGCCATTAACGTGGGAGGATGGGGGGTCCGTGCCGGGGAGGGGGATGGGGGGTCCGTGCCGGGGAGGGGGATGGGGGGCCCGTGCCGGGGAGGAGGCGTGGGTTTCCTCCGGGTGCTCCGGTTTCCTCCCACAGTCCAAAGATGTGCAGGTTAGGTGGATTGGTCATGATAAATTGCCCTTCGTGTCCAAAATTGCCCTTAGTGTTGGGTGTGGTTACTGGGTTATGGGGATAGGGTGGCGGTGTTGACCTTGGGTAGGGTGCTCTTTCCAGGAGCCGGTGCAGACTCGATGGGCTGAATGGCCTCCTTCTGCACTGTAAATTCTATGATAATCTATGATTAACGCCCCGCCGACTTTTCTCCCTTCGGAGACTTCGGCAACCGGCGGGGGAGGGATTCACGGCGGCCAACGGCCATTCTCCGACCCGCTGGGGGGTCGGAGAATGACGCCCCTGGTGTCCACCAAAGAGACTGTTTTACTGAATTATAAATATTTATAGAGAAGTAACATATCTAGGGATCTGAAACCAAAGATAAACTGCTGGAAAATTTCAGCAGGTCTGACAGCATCTGTGGGGAGAGAAAAGAGCTAACGTTTCGAGTCCAGGTGACCCTTTATCAAAGCTGGGGATCTGTTGTATAAATGTCAATTGCTGTTGTTGCACTAATGAAGTAAAGATGGAGGGGTGTTATGTGTCTGGGAATACATTCTTGCTGGTTCAGTGTCCCTGTGTAGAGGTAACAGCCGAGTGTCTGTGGGGGCTGTGAGCCGATCATCATCTTGATTGAATGGAGCAACACCCTTAATGAACCTCTCTTCGTGTTGTACAAGAATCCAGGTTAATTCACCACCAGCCAGCTCTTCCCCACCAAGGGGAAAGCAGCCTATGGTCATAAGGGACTGTGGCGATTTTGCTTATAGCCACATATGATGGCTGTTGTTTGGGAATTCAAAACTTTTACACTGCCCATTATCTTAGGTCTTTACAGCAACGTGATCATTAATATCATTTTTAATATACCTCAACATTCCAAAGTGCTTATAAAACCAAACACCCATCACAAACGACCCTATTATTCATTTATTTTTGCAATGATATAACAATTGTTTTCAATTCTTTCACAGGGTGTGGGTATTGCTGACTCGGACAATGTTTAGTGCCCATCCCATGTTTAGTGCCCATCCTGACTTGCAAATTGCACATTACAAATAAAATACAATTCCCTACAAGGCAAATTGGGTTAACACAATCTTATCAATAACGCTTAACTTTCTTTACTTAACAAACTCTTTTCTCTATCAGCCCACAAGTCCCTTATAACACCCTTTGTTATCTAATCAATGTTTCACCCTTGTTCAACATAATTGCTTCCCAAGCAAGTGAAAACCTTTAATGATGGGAATTTTTTTGGTTTCTATACCATTCAGTCCAGATTAAAAAGGATGAGGCAATTGCTGCACAGGTCATATCTCGCGGCTCGGCAGAGATTATTTTGGTTGCTCTGCTTGTTTGCGTGTGACAGGTTTGTTTCGAGTGCTTTTGAATGTCTTCTCCATGCTTGTGGCCCTGGCTTCCAGCTCTTTCTGCAGTTTTGTTTGCTTCTTGGGTCCACACCCAGGCTCAACTATGCAATCAAGGCGAGTGAGCATGGGTCAGTCAGCAGGACAATTCAGCTCTACATTACTCACCAAAACTTACTGTTTCCCTAAATCATTTACAAAATTATTTAAGTTTGTTGAAACAAGAAACGGTATGTAATGGGGTACGTTTAGAGGGTTTATAAAGTTTATTTAGTCATTACGGGGCCAGACCATGACCATTTCCAACAAGGGAGAATCAACCATCTCCTCTTGACATTCAATGGCATTACCATCACAGAATCCCCCACCATCCACATCCTGGGGGTTACCATTGACCAGAAACTGAACTGGACTAGCCATATAAATGCTGTGGCTACAAGAGCAGGTCAGAGGCTAAGAATCCTAGGGCAAGTAACTCACCTCATTACTCCCCAAAGTTTGTCCATCTTCTACAAGGCACAATTGAAGAGTGTAATTGAATACTCTCCACTTGCCTGGATGAGTGCAGCTCCAGCAACACTCAAGAAGCTCGACACCATCCAGGACAAAGCAGCCCCGCTTGATTGCTCCCCCGACCACAAACATACAAACCCTCCACCGTCAACGAACAGTGGCAGCTGTGTGTACCATCTACAAGATGCACTAATATATATTTATTGTCATGTGTAACGAGGTACAGTGGAAAGTATTGTTCTGCAGACAGTCCAGGCAGATCATTCCGTTCATGAAAAACATAGGACATACGATAGATACACAATGTAAACACATAGACATAGACATCGGGTGAAGCATACGAGTGTAGTACTACTCAGTAGAGAAGATGCGTGGAGAGATCAGTTCAGTCCATAAGAGGGTCAGTCAGGATTTCATCTGGGTGCTCCGGTTTCCTCCCACAAGTCCCGAAAGACATGCTTGTTAGATGAATTGGACATTCTGAATTCTCCCTCAGTGTACCCGAACAGGCACCGGAGTGTGGCGGCTAGGGGCTTTCACAGTAACTTCATTGCGGTGTTAATGTAAGCCTACTTGTGACAATAATAAAGATTATTATTATTATTTGGAGTCTGGTAACAGCGGGGAAGAAGATGTTTTTGAATCTGTTCGCGCGTGTTCTCAGGCATTTCTATCACCTGCCCGATGGAAGAAGTTGGGAGAGTGAGTAAGTCGGGTGGGAGGGATCTTTGATTATACTGCCCACTTTCCTCAGGCAGCGGGAGGTGTAGATGGAGTCAATGGATGGGAGGCAGGTCCGTGTGATGGACTGGGCTGTGTTCACGATTCTCTGTAGTTTTTAATGGTCTTGGGCCGAGCAGTTGCCGTACCAGGCTGTGATGCAGCCAGATAGGCTGCTTTCTATGGTGCGTCTGTAAATGTTGGGTATAGTCAATGTAGGCATGCCGAATTTCATTAGTTTCCTGAGGAAGAATAAGCGCTATTGTGCTTTCTTGTTCGTACCATCGACATGGCTGAACCAGGACAGATTGCTGGTGATGTGTACACCTGTAGTGGCTCACCAAGGCACCTTCCAAACCAATGACCACTACAATCTAGAAGGACAAGGGCAGCAGATACCTGGGAACACCATTTTTAAAATTAATTTAGGGAATGTGGAAGTCACTGGTCCACATCAGTTGCCCTTCAGAAGGTGGGGGTGAGCTGCCTTCTGGAACCACTGCAGTTCCTGAGGTGTAGGTACACCCACAGTGCTGTTAGGGAGGGAATTACATGATTTTGCCCCAGCGTCAGTGAAGGAACTGCGATATATTTCCAAGACAGGGTGGGGAGTGACTTGGAGGGGAACCTCCATGTGGTGGTGAGAGTCAGCCGATTGGCAGAATCCCAAAGGCTGCGGCCGCAGGAAAGTGTGCCGGAAATGCGTGGCACTGAGGCCAACACTTGCTAAGGTGGCAGTGGAGAGCCAGGAGCACAATGTCAGCACCGTGAGCGGTGGTGTCCAAGGCATTGCTTAGTCAGTGCCGACCGCGGCTGAGGGCCTCAACAGCATGTCCAAGTCGCTGGGGGACTGTCCCTGAGGCAGGTGGACCTTTCCGACAGTCTCAGGTGGGCATTGCCGAGGCACACCACCGCATGTCCCAATCTCAGGTGGACCTTGCCGGTGCACTACGCAGCATGTCCCAGTGTCAAGTGGGTATCACTGAGGTGCTCCGGAGCATGTCCCAGCCGCTGAGGACTATGTCCCAGATTCAGGTGGATATTGGCGAAGCATTGCAGAGCTTGGCCCGCTCACAGAGGGTCTTCAACGCCATGTGCAGACATTGGGGAGCCACCCGGGCTGGCAGAGGTAGATGATGCAGGGGCATCCGGAGCTCAATCCAGCTGCTTCTCGATCCCGAAGTGACCCCCAGGGCCCTACGGGCACTGATTGGGAGGAGGGAGCACAGCAGGCCAACTCGGAGACTCCCCATGGGGTGACGATGTCGGTTACCGGCTCTCCCGTGTTGACCCCCCACAACCCCCGACAATAGTGTATCTTGGGGTCAGCGTTCAGAATAGGGTAGCCCAGCAAGGCATGTGTCACCGCCAAGTTGGAAGGGGCCCTCCCAGCTCCAAACCCTCCAGAGGCCACCCGCCGGGGGCATCAAAGGCCACAGGATGCAGGAAGCAGCAGGCTACCTTCATCACTAATGTGCATCCTGGGGATGCATCTAGATGTAGAGATTGAGCAGGGAGAGCTAAGCAGATAGAGGATCATTGAAAGGACACTGGGGGAGGGGGGGGGGGATGCGGAGGCACCAGCGGGGTCTCGGGACAGCTGGGGTCATGATCGTGCACCATTGAAAATGTTAATCCCGAGAGACGTGAAGCATCTGTCCCGTTATTCTGTAAAACGGGACGGCCTGCGCCTGCCTCCCCCAGTAACCCTTCGCCCTCCCCGGTGCCAACCCCAGGGCTCCCAGCTACCAGACCTGTGCCATCCTGCACCCACTGTGGCATTCCACGTGTAGGTAATGGGTGTGAGCGAGCACTCAGCCGACAGACAAGAGTCAGACTGTGACACAGATTGAGGAGCACCAATCAGCTCACAGCGGGTTGTCATCACCTTCCTGCCTTGTCTATTGACCCTCTGACAGAGCCAACACAGGCCCACCACTCTGGAGTGATGTTTCACAGACCCTGGGAACATTGTGATTGAGGGGGGGATGGTCGGGTGAGGGGGAGGGACGGGGTAGTGTGAGGCAAGGGTGGATGGGGGGGGGGGGGGGAACGGTGGGTGGGGAGGGGGGAGGAGGCAAGATGAAGGACGGAGCGACGTCCTCTGAGAAGTGGGCAAGGCTGAGGGCCTTCCTGGTTCTCCAGGCATGCCGGACCCTCACCTCCGCGGCCTGTCCTCCACCCTCCGACTGGTCCCGCGGGTCCTCCCCAGGCTCATCCTCCAGCCCCTCCTGGTCCGGCTCATCCTCCTTGTCAGAGGTGGCCGCATGTTCCTCCTCCTTCATCTCCAGCTCGTCCCCAGGTTGTGGAGGGCACAGTAGAGAACCACAAGGCGGGCGATCTTCAGGGGGGTGTACAGCGGCCGAGGCACCAGAACGGCATTTAATCAGTCCAATGCACTGCTCAATGACAGCCCGGGTGGCCATTTGTGCCTCGTTATATTGGGTCTCCGCCTTGGTCTCTGGACTCCATTCTGGTATCATTAGCCAGGTCCTAAGCTGATACCCTTTATCCCCCAAGAGCCAGCCGATCGCCCTGGGGTGACCCTCGAAGATGCCAGGGGTCTCCGACTGCCCCAGGATGTAGCTGTCATGCACACTCCTGGGGAAGCGTGCACACTCGTGTGGTGGTCACACACAAGCTAAATGTTCAGGGACCAGAACCCCTTCCTGGTAATGAAGGGTGCCCCCGGACTGCCCAGTGAGCATGCGTGCCATCCATTATCCGCTGGACCTGCAGCAATCCAGCGATGGTGGAAAATCCTGCTGCCCGGGCATCTTGATGGGCTTGGTCCAGGTCAAAGTTTATATAGTTGGCTGCCCAGGAAAACAGGACATCCATGACATCAAGACCTGTCACCGGGAGGTGAAGATATGCCGTAGGGGATGCCCTTGAGGCCAAGCCTGAGAGGCACCGCCCACGACGTAACCTCCCAAAGCGGATGGAGGGGGGAGAGGAGGCAATGACCTCTAGAAGGTCCACCGCCACGTGGGTACCACCCACCGTGAGCCCCCTTTCGAAGGCGAGGTGGACCACCTGCTCGGCACACAGGAAGAATACGACTTTACCGTTCATCCGGGAGACGGCCACAACGGCCGAAGGGATAACAACCCCGGCAATTACGCGGACGCACACCTTCACGGACATTGTGGTGTGTGCATAGCCGCCGAGTGAGCAGGTGAAAAGGTGTCGGTGCCGTGGGAGCGGTCGACGCCATGGAGGCTGCCATCCTCGCAGAGGTGGCCTGGGAGGGGCCCGTCACCGGCAAAGATGGTGTCACCAGCCGGGTAGTTCCTACACTCACCCGAATGTGGCCGCTGTGGTTGCAGCAGTGTGGGAACAGACAGGGAGGGCTGGGTGTCTGAGTGGAGGAGCGAGAAGGGAAAGGGGGAGTAAACGATGGATATGAGGGGCACAGGAGGGTAGGGCACCATAATTGGTAAGTGGGAAGCTAGTGGAAAGAGGAAAAGTCTTTGGCCCAGAGAGGGTGATGCGCGATCAATCACACAAAGACAAGAGTTGAATGCAACTGAGGCTTTATTACTCTAAGATGTGTGGCCTCCTATAGCAGCTGGCGAAATGGCTGCTGTGTGGGGAGCACACATATTTATACTCCGCCTACTGGGCAGAGCCAGCAGGCAGGGAACTACCCCCGTACCTGTAGTACAGGGCCTTACCACCAATCGCCTAATATATACATCAGTGGTGACAACCACAGAGGGCCTAGCAGAACCTCAATCCACAGGAGTCCCACTCCCACCCCGGGTGTTGGGTGCGTGGGCAGGTCAGGGCTGAGCCTTCAGCCCAGGCAGGGCCCAGTAACACACAGATAGGCAGCACAGTCCCACATCCACCTCAGTCTCAAAGAGAATGGCAGTCGATGAAAACAGGCACCAAGCCCTCCTCTCCCTCTCTCCTGGACAGCAGGTGTCTCCTTCTTCCCTCCACTTCTCTCTCCTCTCTTCCCTTTCTCCCTCAGGCAGGCAGGCTGGGAGACAAGCAGGAAAGGAGGAGAGGCAACACTCACCTCTCACTCTCTCTCTCTTCCTGCAGGCAGGCAGACAAACTTCCCCCTTCCCCTTCTCCCCTCTTCCTTCTTTTCTTTCCTCCAGGCGGTCAGTCAGGCAGAAAACAACTAAATATAGAGGCAGCAGCCAAAGCAACAGAAGACCAGGCAAGCAGGTAGTTGTACAGAAAAATGGAGGAGTTCCCAGAACACATGGCTGACATAGCCACTTTGCAGCTGCGATGGGCAGCACGGTAGCACATGTGGCTAGCACTGTGGCTTCACAGTGCCAGGGTCCCAGGTTCGATTCCCCGCTGGGTCACTGCCGGTGCGGAGTCTGCACGTTCTCCCCGTGTGTGCGTGGGCTTCCTCCGGGTGCTCCGGTTTCCTCCCGCAGTCCAAAGATCTGCAGGTTAGGTGGATTGGCCATGCTAAATTGCCCTTAGTGTCCAAAAAAGGTTAAGATGGGTTATTGGGTTACGGGGATAGGGTGGACGTGAGGGCTTTAGTGGGTCGGCGCAGACTTGATGGGTCGAATGGCCTCCTTCCGCACTGTATGCTCTATGTTCGATGTTCTAGGTGCTGGCATTACTAGAATTGACAATTCCCCATGAGCAATAGCCTTCGCCTGTGCGGTCAGTGACCACAATGGTCAGTTGGAGTTAGCGTGACCATCACCACATTACCACAGTCGGGGTCCTGACACGGGGGTGTTCGGTGGAATGGACGGGCGGCAGCAGCTACCACTGTTATGGGAATACAAGATCTGGGGGGGTAGACAGCCTACTGAACGTAACCTTATATACAGCTTCCTGGGGGCGGAGCCGGAGGCCGAGTCCCCCAGGGTTCCAAACCCGGTCTTAAAGGGGCCTATTCATTAAAGGTACATATGTATACAGATATCATTCACCACATGATGATTGGAAAAAGAACCAGTGGGGAACATGAGGAAAACCCTTTCTCTGCAGCGAGTGGTGAGAATCAGGAATGCACTGGCTGAGAATGTGCAGCAGGCAGATTCAACCATGGCTTTCAAAAGGGGACTGGATAGAATAGAAAACATTTGCCACGCTTCAGGGAACAAGGAGGGGAGCATTCATTGCCCATCCCTAGTTACCATTGAGGAGGCGGTGGTGAACTGCCTTCTTGAACTGCTGCAGTCCATGTGCTGTAGGTACACCCACGGTGCTGTTAGGGAGGGAGTTCCAGGATTTTGACCCAGCGACAGTGAAGGATCGGCGATATATTTTCAAGTCAGGATGGCGAGCGACTTCGAGGGGAACTTCCAAGTGGTGGGGTTCCCAGGTTCTGCTGCCCTTGTCCTTCTGGATAGTTGTGGTCGTGGGTTTGGAAGGTGCTGCCTAAGGAGCCTTAGTAAGTTCCTGCAGTGGACTTTGTAGAGGGTACAGACTGTGCCTCGGTGGTGGAGAGAGTGGATGTTTGTGGATGGGGTGCCAATCAAGCGGTTGCTTTGTCCTGGATGGTGTCGAGCTTCTTGAGTGGTGTTGGAGCTTCGCTCATCCAGGCAAGTGGGGAGTATTCCATCACACTCCTGACTTGTGCCTTGTAGATTGTGGACAGCCTTTGGTGGTCAGGAGGTGAGTTACTCGCTGCAGGATTCCCTTGAACTGCTCTTGTAGCCACAGTGTTTATATGGCTAGTCCGGTTCCGTTTCTGATCAATAGTCACCCCCGGGATGTTGGTCGTGGGGATTCAGTGATGGTAATGCCATTCAATACCCAGAGGCAATTGTTGATTCTCTCTTATTGGAGATGGTCATTGCCTGGCACTTGTGTGGCGTGAATGTTACTTGCCATTTGTCAGCCCCGAGCCTGAATATTGCCCAGGTCTTGTACGTGGACTGCTTCGGTGTCTGAGGGGTCACGAATGGTGCTGAACATTGTGTAATCATCATTTCATGGCAGTATGTTGTATCTGTATCTTGAAGTAATATGACTGATATTACTGTAGATGTTTGAAACATCCATATATACCTCATCTCTACGCCAGGGATAAAATTAGTGAAGTCAGCCCTAAAGTCCTTTTCCCTCTGTATTCCATCGAGGAACAAAGGCTCTATGAGACTGATTCGTCATCTGTGACTAACTAAGATAGTTAAGTATCTTATCAAATTGATAGAAAAAGCGTACAATACTGCAACTATCTGTGGCAGGTCTAGAAGATTGGACAGATTTTTGAAACCAGCAAAGAAGGACTAAAACGATAAGATGGAGAAATTACAATATGTGAGAAGGCTGGTGAGAAATATAACAACAGGTAGTTAGAGAGCTGACAAGTATTTAAAAAGGAAAAGAGTAGCTCCAGTGAGTGTTGGGGAAACCGAGGAAAAGGCAGAAGTGTTGAACAGATATTTTGGCCAAACATTTCCAGCCGTTCCCACCAGGGGGATCGTCTGGTCCTGCCGACGGCAACCTCGGTGGAGAAGGGGGCGAGAAGAAGACCCATTGACAGCGGTGGGACGAGGCGATCCCACCACCAGCTAGTTGTGGCCCGCCTCTGTCACAGCAAAACTGAGGGAGTGGGGCGGGGGGTGAGGGGGGGGGGGACACCAGCCCTCTGTATCGCTGCAGATGACACAAGAACAATCCCAAATTTGCAAGTGTGACAACCTTCATTCAAGAGAGAGAGGGAGAGAGCAGGCAGGAAATTATAGCCCAGTTGAAACATCTGTCATAGGGAAAATGCTATTAAGGCGATAATAACGTGACATTTACAAAATGATAATATAAGCAGGCTGAGTTTGTACATGGGAAATTGTGTGTGACTAGACTTTAGGGTTCTTTGAGGGAGAAACAATGCGGGTAAAGGGGAACCTGTAGATGTGGTGTACTTGGATTTCCAAACGTCATTTAATAGGGTGCCACACCAAAAGTTACTGTACAAAGAAAGAGCTCATAATTTAGGGGGCAGGATATCAGCAGGTATAGAGGATTGATTAGCTAACAGGAAGCAGAGAGTATGGATGAATGGGTCACTCCTAGTTTGGCCTGCTATAATTAGGCCAGTGCCAAAGGGACTCGTTCTGCTGTTTCGACTATTTAGAATCTACATAGAACATAGAGTGCAGAAGGAGGCCGTTCGTCCCATCGAGTCTGCACCGACCAACATCAGCCCCCACTTCCACCCTTTCCCCATAACCCAATAACCCCTCCAAACTTTTTTGGTCACTAAGGGCAATTTAGCATGGCCAATCCACCTAACCTGCACGTCTTTGGACTGTGGGAGGAAACCGGAGCACCCGGAGGAAACCCGCACAGACACGGAGAGACACGCAGACTCCGCACAGACAGTGACCCGGCAGGGAATCGAACCTGGGGCCCTGGCGCTGTGAAGCCACAGTGCTATCCACTTGTGCTACCGTGCTGCCCACAAAATTGATGTCCCACATCAATGACTTTGGTGAAGGGACAGAATATATTTGCTGGTGTCACAATTTTAGTGAGGAAAGTAAACTCCCCATTGGAGAATAGGGAAGAGGCAGTAAATGTGCAAAGGAATTTAAATGGGTTGAATGAGTAGGCAACAAGATTGGTGGATGAAGCATAATGTGTGAAAATGTGAAATCATCCACTTTGGCACTAAGAATAGAAGTATGTTATTTAAATGGTGTGAGATTGGAGAACTTTGGGTACAGAGGGATCTGGGTATTCTGGTGCTTAAATCATAAAAAGCTAGCATGCAGGTACAGCAAGTGAGTAGAAAGGCAAAATGGAATGCGGTGTGTATTGCAAGGGGACCCAAGTTTAAAAGTAGTGAAGTGTTGCTCCAGGTACAGATCACATTCGGAGGATTGTGTACAGTTTTGGCTCCCCTACTTAAGGAAGGGTAGAAATGCTTTCAAAGCAATTCAGAACTGGTTCGCTTGACTGAAGAGCAGTCAATCGGACTCGAAACGTGAACTCTGTGCCAAGGGCTCTGCAGCCTGAGAGTATTTTCCATTCTCACTTCAGATTTGACTTTTACCCATTTGACTAATTCCTGGGGGAGAAAGGGTGAGCTGATGCGGAAGGGTGGGCATTTCATCATTGGAGTTCAGAAGATTGAGAGGTGATCTTATTGAAACATGTAAATATCTGGGGGGGGGTGGGGGGGGGGGCAGGTCCAGAGGGTCACATAGCCTATTCTGCTTCTTATTCTTGAGTTGGATTTTACGCAGCACCGCCCCCCGCCTGCCCTGCCCACCAGCTGTGTTTTTAGCAGATGGGGGGGGGGGGCACATAAAATATTGAGATTCTTGACTTAATTAGGCGGCAGTTAACATAGAACATACAGTGCAGAAGGAGGCCATTCGGCCCATCGAGTGCACCGACCCACTTAAACCACCCTATCCCCGTAACCCAATAATCCCTCCTAACCTTTTTTGGTCACTAAGGGCAATTTTATCATGGCCAATCCACCTAACCTGCACGTCTTTGGACTGTGGGAGGAAACCGGAGCCCCCGGAGGAAACCCACGCAGACACGGGGAGAGCGTGCAGACTCCGCACAGACAGTGCCCCAGCGGGGAATCGAACCTGGGACCCTGGCGCTGTGAAGCCACAGTGCTATCCACTTGTACTACCGTGCTGCCCTGTCAATCCACAATCCACCTGCATCCTCAGAAAACTCAGGCGTGTCAGGATACAATGGTCGATTTTAAAACAGATGTTTTTTTAAAAAGGTTGGAAGGTATTGGGAGCGGGGTGTGGTACTTATCAATTGGGCGGTTTGATTTCTTCCATCTGGGCATGGTGGGTGCGCCGTGCAGTATGCCTCACTGCAAATTCCAACCCTTTGTGTTCTTGTCTCCCACCCCTTGCATTGCAATGTTTATTAAATGACAGCCCGTCATTCCAAACTCAATAGTAATCTGGCAAACATAGTTTTATCTTTATTTTTCCCAGGTTTTTGTTTGACCAGCTTTGTGGGATTGATAACCAGAGGCACGGTCCTACATAAAAGAGCAGTCACTGCCAAACTCCGAACACATCTCCTGCCGAGAAGATGAAGAGCCTCATTGCCCTCAGCGTCCTCCTCACAGTCTCCAGCGCCACAGTCCTTACACGCTGTGACGTTGCGAGAGCTGTAAAGAATTCCATACTGACCACGTTCACCAAATACAGCGTGGCAGACTGTAAGTAACCTTTCTCTATGTTGCCAAAGCAGAACTAAGTGAGGTTTCGCCTGCCAGCTGACAGGCTCCGCTAAATTACGTTGTAAGATTCTGAGAGCATTTCCTTTGCCTTAAAGCCGGAGGGCTGCTCAGTGTTGAGACTGCAGTTCTGGGCGGGCTGAGATTTCTCAAGGGGGCACTTTCATGTAAGCTTCTCTTCGAATTCAGTCTGCTGGTCGCATCATTTGCTTCCCCATCGCGAGCTGGGCACTGACAGATTGCTGTACCTCACTTACCACTCTCTTTTGGCCTGATGGCGTATGGTACGGTTCTAGATTTGAGACATTTTGGTGTGCTGTTTGGCTTGATCTTTAATTGTACTTCAGCTCCGATCATGGAGCCTGGTAAATCTTCAAGCACTTCCTCATACTTGTCTGGGAGTTGTTGTAGGTTGTTCTTGGACTCGAATTCATTGATTTATTGCTCCCCAGTTGAGTTTAAGCTTTGTCAACCGTACTCTGCCTAATAAAGCAGGAAATCTTTGACGGACAACGTGAAGAGGCAACTCCGCCATCTGTCAATTGACTGTTACTTTCATCATAATGTATCCTTTTATGTGTATGTCCTTAGGATCACATCTGAAGCTTTTAAAAGCAGATGCTTCAACTTATGATGATAAATTGTCTCAGGTATTAACAATACAGCTGTGCCTGTATCCACTTCCATCTTAATCTGATGACCATTAAGTTTGGCCTGTGCGGCCTACGCCCAACATTCAGGCCTGTGCGGCCTACATCCAGCATTCAGGCCTGTGCGGCCTACATCCAGCAGTCAGGTCTGAGCGGCCTACATCCAGCATTAAGGCCTGTGCGGCTACATCCAGCATTCAGGCCTGTGCGGCCTACATCCAGCAGTCAGGTCTGAGCGGCCTACATCCAGCATTCAGGCCTGTGCGGCCTACATCCAGCATTCAGGCCTGTGCGGCCTACATCCAGCAGTCAGGTCTGAGCGGCCTACATCCAGCAGTCAGGTCTGAACGGCCTACATACAGCAGTCAGGTCTGAACGACCTACATCCAGCAGTCAGGTCTGAACGGCCTACATCCAGCAGTCAGGTCTGAATGGCCTACATCCAGCAGTCAGGTCTGAACGGCCTACATCCAGAATTCAGGCCTGTGCAGCCTATATCCAGCAGTCAGGTCTGAACGGCCTACATTCAGCAGTCAGGAATGCACAGCCTACATTCAGCAGTCAGGCCTGTGCGGCCTACACCCAGCAGTCAGGCCTGTGCGGCTTACACCCAGCAGTCAGGCCTGTGCGGCCTAGACCTACAAATTGAGAAATGTTGCGACCTTTAGCTACTCCAGTGTTTGATTCGCTACGATATATGACTGCAATCTTTCCCCATATGACTTCCAAGTCTCAGTCTTCATGGAATGCATCAATGGCACCTGTTCTTCCCACACTTTCAGATCCATGTTCCTAGGATCTATGCTTCAACCAACTTCCTCCTTCTAATTCTTTTGGATGAATGGTGTCATGATGTTCAAACACACACATCATGATGGACACACCAACAGACAAATCAGAGCACACAACACCACAACCAATCACACACAAGGACACCAACCACATAAAAGCACGAGCACGACACCTAGTGGACAGTAGGTCTGGGGACAAAGACACGGACAAGACCTGTTACAAGATTACAAACAGGGAATCCCCACGTGCAGAGTATCAAGACAAAACTGTACATAGAAAGTTTAAATAAAATAGCGTTGTACCATATACAACCGTGTTGGCTCATCTGTGTGTCAGAATGCCCAACACCACATGGTACAGGAGTGGATCGATACCTGCCAACTAACCTGCCATTCTGGACATGGACCGCACCGACAAACCGCAGCCGTTGCAAGTCGCGGGGAACCTAGGTACCAATTGGAAGCTCTTCAGGCAGGGATTTGACCTGTACATCCGAGCCAACGAAAAACAGAGTGCCTCGGATGAAACGAAGATTGCACTGCTCCTCTTCTACGCAGGTCAGCACGCCCTCGACGTCTTCAACTCACTGGTGTTCGAAGAAGGCGAAAACCAATCCAAATATGACACGGTCATCCTCAAACTGGACCAGCACTTTAATGTTGAAGTGAATGAAAGTTTTGAAAGATACCTCTTTCAGCAACGCCTGCAAGGTATGGAGGAGCTTTTTCAACCCTTTTTGGGGGTCCCCAGCCGTCGAATCGGCAAGCCAGGCCGCCCACGACGCCGAACGCATCCAGGCCGTCGATTACTTCCCGACCCACGGCCCGGACGACAGCGGCCGCTTCCCGCGCTTTTCGCGGTCTCCCGCGCTGGTGCGCACCACAAATAACGGCCACATCGAGGGACGCACTGCGCAGGCGCGCCCACCGCAAGATCGCACTGCGCATGCGCAGTGGCGCAACGAACGCCGTGACGTCATGACGTGCGGCAATTGTGGAGCTGTACACTTAAAAGGGCAATGTCCTGCTAAAAACCGACAGTGCCTCAGATGTGGCAAGATGGGCCACTATGCTGCCCACTGTCGTTCGGCTCAACCCATGGATCCTGCACATCCCCGACAATCTCGCAGACAAGTCAGGACCGTCCAGCCCACGCATCAAGACTTCCAGTTAAGTGATGCAGATGACCAGGATGCCTTCCGCGTTTCCGTCATCGATGTCAACAAGGTCAATGCCATCAATCCAGCCGATGAGTGGTGTGCCACCCTGACGGTCAACCCGAACTCGTCGCAAGCCCATTAGACTGGACTTATAACACCGTTCATATGTCTAACAAGTTACACAATTTTATATGATAACCTGTTGTTGTTTATCGTTCCAGATATCGTCTGACTGGACCACTGTTCAAGTTTTTTTCTCGTTCGCATTCATGTTCTGTTATGGTACAACCTTGTTCATGTGACGCACCCGACATCGCCCCATGTAAATAGTTACGTCATATGCACATGCTGTACACAACACACACACACTCTTAGATGCACTCACGACGCGATCATATTTATTACCACGTAGGCACATATCTTTGTAAAAAGGGGGGATGTCATGATATTCAAACACACACATCATGATGGACACACCAACAGACAAATCAGAGCACACAACACCACAACCAATCACACACAAGGACACCAACCACATAAAAGCACGAGCACGACACCTAGTGGACAGTAGGTCTGGGGACAAAGACACGGACAAGACCTGTTACAAGATTACAACCATGGAATCCCCACGTGCAGAGTATCAAGACAAAACGGTACATAGAAAGTTTAAATAAAATAGCGTTGTACCATATACAACCGTGTTGGCTCATCTGTGTGTCAGAACGCCCAACACCACAAATGGTACAAGTGGTCCCCTTACCTGTAATGTAGCTTCACATTTTTTCCTTTATTCTTTACTGTGGTTTGACCTTTTCCCCGAGGAGTGGCCTGTACAGAGTCAGAAGACTTCTGAATCCCTGTTCCCGTAGCCCATTTAGTTTTGCCACATGCGCGGCCTCTGCAATCCAAACTCTACCCCTTCAACAGCAGACACGTTTGCAAACTGTTTTTCTTCTTTACTCACGGTTGTAGTCGATTTTTAAAACAACCTTACTGCATCGGCGGCTTGCTTCACCCGACGTGGGTGAGAGGCAGGTCCCGAGAATCTATTTCCACCCTTGACACTGCTCCACTGTTTTAGTCGACTATTTTTGCCTCAATCCTCGTCGTCAGTTTTCTCTTTTGTCGTATCTTTGAGTTTGCGGCAAAGAGAAAAGGCACGGAGGTTGCCCACACTCTGGACTCTTACAAACTCGCAGAGAGGTTTTATTTCGGGATGTTACTCATACAAACTACGAGGGAGAACTGAAGCCGCGCACACAACACTCTCTGCTGACCACACTGCAGATCATCTGATGCTTCACCAGCCGGGATGTATTCTCTGATTTGTAACAGAAGGCAAATGGAAGGCACCCCATCCAGCACCTTAAATGCTCACTTCTTCCACCAGTAGTACTGTGCACCATCAACAAAATACATAGAACATAGAAAAATACAGCACACAACAGGCCCTTAGGCCCACGATGTTGTGCCGAACCTTTGTCCAAGATTAATCATAGATTATCATTGAATTCACAGTGCAGAAGGAGGCCATTCGGCCCATTGAGTCTGCACCGGCTCTTGGAAAGAGCACCCTACCCAAAGTCAACACCTCCACCCAACACTAAGGGCAATTTTGGACACTAAGGGCAATTTATCATGGCCAATCCACCTAACCTGCACATCTTTGGACTGTGGGAAGAAACCGGAGCACCCGGAGGAAACCCACGCAGACACGGGAGGATGTGCAGACTCCGCACAGACAGTGACCCAAGCCGGAATCGAACCTGGGACCCTGGAGCTGTGAAGAAATTGTGCTATCCACAATGGTACCGTGCTGCCCTTAAGAACAAATAAATCTACACTATATCATTTTACCGTAATCCATGTACCTATCCAATAGCTGCTTGAAGGTCCCTAATGTTTCCGACTCAACTACTTCCACAGGCAGTGCATTCCATGCCCCCACTACTCTCTGGGTAAAGAACCTACCTCTGATATCCCCCCTATATCTTCCACCATTCACCTTAAATTCATGTCCCCTTGTAATGGTTTGTTCCACCCGGGGAAAAAGTCTCTGACTGTCTACTCTATCTATTCCCCTGATCATCTTATAAACCTCTATCAAGTCGCCCCTCATCCTTCTCCGTTCTAATGAGAAAAGGCCGAGCACCCTCAACTTTTCCTCGTAAGACCTACTCTCCATTCCAGGCAACATCCTGGTAAATCTCCTTTGCACCTTTTCCAAAGCTTCCACATCCTTCCTAAAATGAGGCGACCAGAACTGTACACAGTACTCCAAATGTGGCCTTACCAAAGTTTTGTACAGCTGCATCATCACCTCACGGCTCTTAAATTCAATCCCTCTGTTAATGAATGCTAGCACACCATAGGCCGTCTTCACAGCTCTATCCACTTGAGTGGCAACTTTCAAAGATCTATGAACATAGACCCCAAAATCTCTCTGCTCCTCCACATTGCCAAGAACCCTACCGTTAACCCTGTATTCCGCATTCATATTTGTCCTTCCAAAATGGACAACCTCACACTTTTCAGAGTTAAACTCCATCTGCCACTTCTCAGCCCAGCTCTGCATCCTATCTATGTCTCTTTGCAGCCGACAACAGCCCTCCTCACGATCCACAACTCCACCAATCTTCGTATCGTCTGCAAATTTACTGACCCACCCTTCAACGCCCTCATCCAAGTCATCAATGAAAATCACAAACAGCAGAGGACCCAGAACTGATCCCTGCAGTATGCCACTGGTAACTGGGATCCAGGCTGAATATTTGCCATCCACCACCACTCTCTGACTTAGCCAGTTCGTTATCCAACTGGCCAAATTTCCCACTATCCCATGCCTCCTTACTTTCTGCAGAAGCCTACCATGGGGAACCTTATCAAATGCCTTACTAAAATCCATGTACACTACATCCACTGCTTTACCTTCATCCACCTGCTTGGTCACCTCCTCAAAGAATTCAATAAGACTTGGAAGGCAAGACCTACCCCTCACAAATCCGTGCTGACTATCCCTAATCAAGCAGTGTCTTTCCAGATGCTCAGAAATCCTATCCTTCAGTACCCTTTCCATGACTTTGCCTACTACCGAAGTAAGACTAACTGGCCTGTAATTCCCAGGGTTATCCCTAGTCCCTTTTTTGAACAGGGGCACAACATTCGCCACTCTCCAATCCCCTGGTACCCCCCCTGTTGACAGTGAGGACGAAAACATCATTGCCAACGGCTCTGCAATTTCATCTCTTGCTTCCCATAGAATCCTTGGATATATCCCGTCAGGCCTGGGGGACTTGTCTATCCTCAAGTTTTTCAAAATGCCCAACACATCTTCCTTCCTAACAAGTATTTCCTCGAGCTTACCAATCTGTTTCAGATTGTCCTCTCCAACAATATCGCCCCTCTCATTTGTAAATACAGAAGAAAAGTACTCATTCAAGACCTCTCCTATCTCTTCAGACTCAATACACAATCTCCCGCTACTGTCCTTGATCGGACCTACCCTCGCTCTAGTCATTCTCATATTTCTCACATATGTGTAAAAGGCCTTGGGGTTTTCCTTGATCCTACCCGCCAAAGATTGTTCTCTTAGCTCTCCTAATCCCTTTCTTCAGTTCCCTCCTGGCTATCTTGTATCCCTCCAATGCCCTGTCTGAACCTTGTTTCCTCAGCCTTACATAAGTCTCCTTTTTCCTCTTAACAAGACATTCAACCTCTCTTGTCAACCATGGTTCCCTCACTCGACCATCTCTTCCCTGCCTGACAGGGACATACATATCAAGGACACGTAGTACCTGTTCCTTGAACAAGTTCCACATTTCACTTGTGTCCTTCCCTGACAGCCTATGTTCCCAACTTATGCACTTTAATTCTTGTCTGACAACATCGTATTTACCCTTCCCCCAATTGTAAACCTGGCCCTGTTGCACACACCTATCCCTCTCCATTACTAAAGTGAAAGTCACAGAATTGTGGTCACTATCTCCAAAATGCTCCCCCACTAACAAATCTATCACTTGCCCTGGTTCATTACCAAGTACTGAATCCAATATTGCCCCTCCTCTGGTCGGACAATCTACATACTGTGTTAGAAAAGCTTCCTGGACACACTGCACAAACACCACCCCATCCAAACTATTTGATCTAAAGAGTTTCCACTCAATGTTTGGGAAGTTAAAGTCACCCATGACTACTACCCTGTGACTTCTGCAGCTTTCCAAAATCTGTTCCTCCACATCTCTGCTACTATGGGGGGGCCTATAGAAAACTTCTAACAAGGTGACTGCTCCTTTCCTATTTCTGACTTCACCCCATACTACCTCAGTAGGCTGACACTCCTCGAACTGCCTTTCTGCAGCTGTTATACTATCTCTAATTAACAATGCCACCCCCCCCCCCCCCACCTCTTTTACCACCCTCCCTAATCTTATTGAAACATCCATAACCAGGGACCTCCAACAACCATTTCTGCCCCTCGTCTATCCAAGTTTCCGTGATGGCCACCACATCGTAGTCCCAAGTACCAATCCATGCCTTACGTTCACCCACCTTATTCCTGATGCTTCTTGCGTTGAAGTATACACACTTCAACCCATCTCCATGCCTGCAAGCACTCTCCTTTGTCAGTGTTCCCTTCCCCACTGCCTCATTACACGCTTTGGCATCCTGAATATCGGCTACCTTAGTTGCTGGACTACAAATCTGGTTCCCATTCCCCTGCCAAATTAGCTTAAACCCTCCCGAAGTGTACTAGAAAACCTCCCTCCCAGGATATTGGTGCCCCTCTGGATCAGATGCAACCCGTCCTGCTTGTACAGGTCCCACCTGCCCCAGAATGGGCTCCAATTATCCAAATACCTGAAGCCCTCCCTCCTACACCATTCCTGCAGCCACGTGTTCAACTGCACTCTCTCCCTTTTCCTAGCCTCGCTATCACGTGGCACCGGCAACAAAGCAGAGATGACAACTCTGTCTGTCCTGGCTTTTAACTTCCAGCCTAACTCCCTAAACTCGTTTATTACCTCCACACCCCTTTTCCTACCTACCTCATTGGTACCAATGTGCACCACGACTTCTGGCCCCTTAAGGATCCTGAAGACACGATCCAAGACATCCCTGGCCTTGGCACCCGGGAGGCAACATACCTTCCGGGAGTCTCGCTCGCGACCACAGAATCTCCTATCTATTCCCCTAACCATTGAATCTCCTACAACTATTGCTTTTCTATTCTCCCCCCTTCCCTTCTGAGCCCCAGAGCCAGACTCAGTGCCAGAGACCTGGCCGCTAGGGCCTTCCACTGGTAGGTCATCCCCCCCAACAGCATCCAAAACGGTATATTTTTTTTGAAGGGCAACGGCCACGAGGGATCCCTGCACTGTCTGCCTGTTTGTTATTTTCCCCCTGACTGTAACCCAGCTATTCTTGTCCTGTACCTTGGGTGTGGTTACCTCCCTGCAACTCTTCTCTATCACCCCCTCTGCCTCCCGGATGATCCGAAGTTCATCCAGCTTCAGCTCCAGTTCCCTAACACGGTCTTTGAGGAGCTGAAGTTGGGTGCACTTCCCGCAGGTATAGTCAGCGGGGACACCGGTGGTATCCCTCACCACCCACATCCGACAGGAGGAGCATGCAACTGGCCTAGCCTCCATCCCCTCTTACCTTACAGAATATAGCTGCCCTGTGGACCAACTGGATCTCCGCCCTCCGACTCTGCTCCCAGTCAGCTGCACTCTCTGTAAACTCCTGTCTCTCTTCGCACTCTTCCGCATTCAGCAACTTGCCAATGCTCTTTAAACGGTAACTTCCAAACCCGTGATCTCTGCCACTTAGAAGGACGAGGGCAGAAGATTCATGACGAGATCACCAACTGCAAGCTCCCCTCCAAGTTGTTTAAGATTTCTGGGTTGCTGTAGATTAAGGAGACAAGAGTTCTGCTTCTCCACAAAACTCCTTTATTTTCCTTGATCCAACTTCACACACAAATCTCCACCAACCAATAGTGCCACCTGTAACCCCTTTATGTATCAGGGACTTCTATTGGACAATTGACATCAAATCAGCATTGAATTGGAAAGTCTGTTAACCCATTCCAACCACACGTCACACACCGTCCTGACTTGGAATTATATCATTTGTTCCTTCACTGCCGCTGGGTCAAAATCCTAGAACTCCCTTCCCAACTGCACTGTGGGTGTACCTACACCACATGGGCTGCGGCGGCTCAAGAAGGCAGCTCACCACCACCTGATGAATGAAGGGAAATCAGGAGAGAGCAACAAATGTGACCCTGAGACACTGGGTCACCTTCTCGACCAGCCCACTCCCCTTTCCCCTCCACAGCTTCACCCACCATCACCCACCCAGTTTGGCAAATTGAAAGACAGAAAAAGACTTGCATTCACTTGAGATTGGCCTTTCGTAACTTCAAGCTGACCCAAATTGTTTTGCAGCCAATTAAGTACTTGTTGAAGTGTAGTCGCTATTGCAATGTGGGGAAACGTAGTAATAATAATACCCGCTTATTGTCACAAGTAGGTTTCAATGAAGTCACTGTGAAAAGCACCTAGTCTCCACATCTCGGCTCCTGTTCGGGGAGGCCAGTACAGGAATTGAACCCGCGCTGCTGGCATTGTTCTGCATTACAAGCCAGCTGTTTAGCCCACTGTGCTAAACCAGCCCCTATGCAAACAGCAATATCTCACAAACCACAAAAGCTATCACGACCAGACTATCTTGTTCTTTCAGGGACCGTGGTTCAGGGAGAGAGATCCACACAGCATAACTTCCTTGCTCACCTTCAAAACAGTGGCAGTGGGATTTTTGCAACG
Organism: Scyliorhinus torazame; assembly: GCF_047496885.1. Taxonomy (NCBI): domain Eukaryota; kingdom Metazoa; phylum Chordata; class Chondrichthyes; order Carcharhiniformes; family Scyliorhinidae; genus Scyliorhinus; species Scyliorhinus torazame. The sequence goes on from NC_092714.1 coordinate 13,203,666, forward strand.
ACCAGAGAAGGACTCGGTTCATCATCCCTTCCTAAAGGCCGCACCTCCGACAGCTCCGCACTCTTGGGAAATGCCACCTCGGAGATTGTGGTCGCTGGAGCAGGATTTGTGACTACACCCTTCCCATTCAGAGGTTGAAAATACCACCCATAGCACGACGGCTGTCAAGTAACAGTCAGGAAAATAAGCAAGACTGATGTAGCGTTGGTTGACTTACTGTTGCAGTTGAGATCACAGAGATTGTAGTTGAATGAGGCTGTGCCATCGTCACACCACACTTTATTGTTAATCTGGAAAATTCCATAGTTAGTTGACGTGATTCTGCCACGATTCCGATAATGTCTTGTTATTTTTGTGTTGAATCCACTTTCCAAGTCAACCATGCACACCCCTAAAATTAAAATGACACAAGAACACTATTGCTTGAATATTTCACAAACACAGGTTTGAACGCAGATTAAAACATCCCCCTGAGAATGTCGACGAAAGTAGCCTTGCTGCCAGGGTCGCCAACTGCCCGGGAGTGCCCGTGCATCTCCAGGAATTGAAAATTAATTTCTTGAACATGACTGCCGAGAAGCAAAATCACAGAAAATTTGTAAAAACCTATTTTGGAACACCTTTGTCAAAGAACAAAGAACAATACAGCACGAGAACAGGCCCTTCAGCCCTCCAAGCCTGTACCAGTCATGATACCACCCTTGACCAAAACCCTCAGCACTTCCTTGTGCCATATCCCTCTATACCCATCCTATCCATGTGTTTGTCAAGATGCCTTTTGAACGCCGTTAATGTATCTGCTTCCACAACCTCCCCCTGGCAACGCGTTCCAGGCACTCACCACCCTCTGTGTAAGAAACCTGCCTCGCACATCTCCTCGAAACTTGGCCCCATGGACCTTAAACCTATGCCCCCTGGTGACTGACCCCTCCACCTTGGGAAAGAGCACCTGCCCATCCACTCTATCCATGCCCCTCATAATCTTGTAGACCAATATCAGGTCACCCTTAACCTCCGTCTTTCTAATGAAAAGAGTCTGAGTCTATTCAGCCTCTCCGCATAGCTAACACCCTCCAGACCTGGAAACATCCTCGCAAACCTCCCCTGCACCCTTGCCAAAGCTTTCACATCCTTCTGGTGGTGTGGCGACCAGAATTGTGCGCAATATTCCAAATGCAGTCTTAACAAGGTTCTATACAACTGTAACATGACTTGCCAGTTTTTATACTCGATGCCCCGTCCAATGAAGGCAAGCATTCTGTATGCTTTCTTGACTGTCTTGTCAACTTGTGTTGCCACTTTCAAAGATCTGTGGACCTACACGCCCAGATCGCCCTGACTTTCTATTTCGCCAAGAGTTTTTCCATTTACGGCATATTTCCCGTCTATGTTAGACCTACCAAAATGCATTACCTCACATTTGTCTGGATTAAACTCCATTTGCCATTTCTCTGCCCAAGCCTCCAACCTATCTATGTCCTGCTGTATCTTCTGACAATCCCTAACACTAACTGCCACTTTACCAACCTTGGTGTCATCCGCAAACTTACTGATCAGACCAGCTACATTTTCCTCCAAATCGTTTATGTACAATACAAACAACAGAGGTCCCAGCACGGATCCCTGTGGAACACCACGAGTCACAACCTTCCATTCAGAAAAACTGCCACCCTTTGCCTCCTGTGACCGAGCCAGTTCTGCATCCATCTTACCACCTCACCCCTGACCCTGTGTGACTTCAGCTTTGTCAATTTGGTTATCAGAATATTGGAGAAGTGGAAAATAAAAGTCTGTCCGACTGCTGCTGGGCGATTGGGTGCTTGAAGATGGAAGGGTAAATGGTGAGAGCTCCAGGAATATGACAAACCAGGAATTCATTTCCTATTCTTGGATGTTTAGTAAACCTTAAAGTCAGTACAGCCTGATTAGTATTAACCAGCTTCTTGGGGACAGTCAGCGAAAAGAACAAATGTTTAACCCGAGCCGAAATTACCTTTGTGAAATATTACAACTAAGCCTACTTCCTGCCCAGCCATAGTTACTGTGGTGATATGCATCACTGTAAATACACAAGGGGTTAATGTGAACACACCACACCTAGCTAGACACTAGAGGGAGCACCAGAGACATCATGACACACAGATATTCAACCAATAGGTCAGTAAGATAGGAAAAGGCCAATGGGCATTCAAGACACATCCAGACATGACACTACACAGGGGGGCATTACACCAACCCATCTCAAAGGACACAGCACACATGCTCAGTCACTTTCCAGTGGAGACACTGAGTGAGTACAGACACAGGGGTGATTGAACATCACACCCACCACGTGGATTGCAGCAGACTGGTTAGTCAGTCTGAGTAGCTATAGCAGGATTAACAGGAGAGTCGAATCCAAGTAGGAGAATCGTTACAGTAATAAATGTGTTAAAGCTATCTCCAAGTCTGAACCTTCCTTTGTCAGAGTGCACATCAAGGAAGCAGCTTCTGCTACGTCAAGAGCGTAACAAAACAGTTACCCCCTCTCACTTCATCCCACCCCATCACCGTATCTTTCTACGATTCTGTTTCACCTATTGATCCAGCTTCTCTCTCACAAATTGGCGCAGTTCAATTTTATACTTTTGTGGGACGTTAATTCAGCATCTCTGGCCTCCACACATCACCACTACAGAGCTCTAGTTTATGGAATGTGATGGTGAAGTGTCGTGGAATAGTCACTGGATTATTAATCCAGAGACCCAGTCTCTTACAATGTTCTGGGGACCGGGGTTCAAATATCACCAAGAAATAGGGTAGAATTTGAATTCAAATCACTAAAAACGGAATTTAAAAAGCCTAATAATGACCATGTGGCCGCTGTTGATTCTTGCACAAGCCCATCTGGGCAGGAGATTTCTTGCCATCCCTTCATACATGTCCCCACAGCAAAGGTTGACTCTCAGCTGCCCCTGGAATGGTCAAGTAAACCTTGAAGTTGCATATGAACCACTAGAAAGTCTATGAGGAAAGAAACTGGAGGGACCACCAAGCACGAGGCACGAGAAACAACATGGAAAACTCAGATCTGTTGTCTCTGCAAAGTCCTTTTTATTAACATTTGGAGCTTGTGCCATAATTGGGAGAGCTGTCCCACAGAGAGACATAGTCATTCTCACCCAATCATACCTTACAATGTCCCAAACACCATCATCACCTGCAACCCCCACCAGACAGACCAGTAGGCAGTGCTGGGTGAGGATGGGCAACCCCCCCCCCCAGGCCAGCCAGTGTGAGACCCCACCACCACCGTGCCCCTGGCACCAACCCTTGTTGCACACATCCATAGCTACCGCCCCCCGGCAGCATGGTAGCATTGTGGTTCGCACTGTTGCTTCACAGCTCCAGGGTCCCAGGTTCGATTCCGGCTTGGGTCACTGTCTGTGTGGAGTCTGCACATCCTTCCCGTGTGTGCGTGGGTTTCCTCCGGGTGCTCCGGTTTCCTCCCACAGTCCAAAGATGTGCAGGTTAGGTGGATTGGCCATCATAAATTGCCCTTAGTGTCCAAAATTGCCCTTAGTGTTGGATGGGATTACTGGGTTATGGGGAAAGGGTGGAGGTGTTGACCTTGGGTAGGGTGCTCTTTCCAAGAGCCGGTGCAGGCTCGATGGGCCGAATGGCCTCCTTCTGCACTGTAAATTCTATGATTTATGAAACACTAGCTGGCGATCGAACCCCACCTTATGGCACATGCCACACCCATACCACCCGTCATGGCCGGGCGCCCTGCACACATAGGCCACTGGCCATGCACTCCCTGTGCTGCCCGCGTCCGAGTGTCTCACACTGTGCATTATCTGTCCCCCTCCCATGAGAAGGTGCCCCACAACCGCAGGGAGCAGGAAAAGATCGGAGGGGGCCCGCCGGACAGTCTCAGAACAAAAGGCAATGGACCTGGTCGATGAGGTTGGAGAGTGGGCAGTCACAGAGGCAGAGGCAGAGGTTGGCATCGGAGATCCAAGTGAGCCCCCAATGAATTGCAATGTCCCTATGGCACGTGTGCCCCCCCCCCCCCCCCCACCACTCCCACACCATGCCTTCCCGCGATCGAACCATGTGTCTTGTCTTGTGTCTCTCAGGATTGCCTGTGAACGAGGCAGGTCCACCTGGGGTCGCCGCAAACCCTGGACTCACCTGTCAACTCCCTGGAGCACATGTTGGAGATGACATTGACTTGTCATCGCTGCTATCACCAGCTCCCTCCACCATCCCAGAGACACTCACCTCGGTTGGGCTTGTTAGTGAAGAGGCACCTGGGTCACTTTCTGGTGCGTACCCCACATATGCAGTGGTACATCTGCAGTGGTATATCAAGTGGAGTTAGGAATCCCTGAGGGGCGGACATTTGGAGGGTGGCCCAGCCCAGGGACTAGCTGTCGTCCAGATAGGTCTCAGGCTTATGGAAAGGACAGCCCCATCATAGTTGGAGATGCAGTTGCAGAGCCAGGGCCTGCATGAGGACTTAAGGTAAAGGAACCCTTAGGGAGCCGTAACCACAATATGATAGGATTTACCCTGCAGTTTGAGAGGGAGAAGCTGCAATCAGATGTAACGGTATTACAATTAAATAAGGGGAGGACAAGGCATCCATGCTTGATGAGGGAAGTCAAGGACAGCATAAAAGAAAAAGGAAAAGCATACAAAGTGGCGAGTATTAGTGGCAAGCCAGAGGATTAGGAATCCTTTAAAAGTGAGCAGAGGACAACTAAAAAAGCAATAAGGGGGGAGAAGATGAAATATGAGTGCAAGCTAGCTAGTAATATAAAGGAAGATAGGAAGTGTTTTTTTCAATATATAAAAGGTAAAAGAGAGGCAAAAATAGACATTGGACCACTGGAAAATGTGGCTGGAGAAGTAATAACAGGAAACAAAGAAATGGCAGCGGAACTGACTGTTACTTCCCCTCCCTCCCAGAATCAGGATAGGGTCCCACTCTGTCCTCACATTCACCCCACCAGCCTCCGCATTCAAAGAATCATCCTCCACCACTTCCGCCAACTCCAGCATGATTCCACCACCAAACACATCTTGCCCTCACTTCCACAGTTAGAATTTTACAGGGACCATTCCCTCCGGGACACCCTGGTCCACTCCTCCATCACCCCCAACACCTCACCCTCTCCCCACAGCACCTGACCATGCAATCAAACAAGATGCAACATCTGTCCCTTTACCTCCTCCCTGCTCACCATCCACTGGCCTAAACACTCTTTTCAAGTGAGACAGTGCTTCGCGGGCACCTCCTTCAATCTGGCCTATTGCATTTGCTGCTCCCAATGGGGTCTACATTATATTGGAGAGACTGAACACAGATTGGGTGAGCGGTTTGCAGAACACCGTCGGTCCGTCCACAAGCAGGACCCAGACCTTCCTGTCGTTTTAGGGTTAGGGTTAATCCATGGGCGGGATTCTCCGACCCCCTGCCGGGTCGGAGAATCGGCGGGGGCTGGTGTGAATCCCAACCCCGCCGGTTGCCGAATTCTCCGGCACCGGATATTTGGCGGGGGCGGGAATCGCGCCGCGCCGGTCGGCGGGCCCCCCCCCGGCGATTCTCCGGCCCGCGATGGGCCGAAGTCCCGCTGCTGGAATGCCTGTCCCGCCGGCGAGAATCAAACCACCTCTCTTACCGGAGGGACTAGGCGGCATGGGCGGGCGCCAGGGTCCTGGGGGGGGGGGGGGGGGGATCTGGCCCTGGGAGGTGCCCCCACGGTGGCCTGGCCCGCGATCGGCGGGCGGGCCTGTGCTGTGGGGGCATTCATTTCCCACCGCCTCGGCCACAGCCTTCACCATGGGCGACGCGTAAGAGACACCCCCCCCCCCCCACCCCTGTCCATGCACGGGGATGACGTCAGCAGCCACTGACGCTCCCACACATGCGCGGACTTCCGCCGGCAGACAAAGTCCTTTCCGACCCAGCTGGCGTGGCGCCAAAGGCCTTTCTCGCCTGCCGGCTGCGCGCCAACCACTCCGGCGCGGGCCTAGCCCCTCAAGGTGAGGGCTCGGCCCCTAAAGGTGCAGAGAAGTCACACCTTTGGGGCGGCCCGACGCCGGAGTGGTTCCCGCCACTCCATCCCGCCGGGACCCCCCGCCCCGCCGGGTAGCGGAGAATCCCGGCCCTGGTCTAAATGCAGAACCTGAACAATATCCAATGTTCGGCTGATATTTGGTAACATTCGCACCATTCATGTCCCAAGAAATCACCATCTCAAACAAGAGAGAGTCTAACCATCACCACTTGTAATTCAGCGGCATTCCCATTGCTGAATCCCCCAAGAACACCATCCTTGAGGCTACCATTGACCAGAAACTGAACTTGGCGAGCCATATAAATGCTGTGGCTACAAGAGCAGATCAGAGGCTCGGAATCCTGCGGCGAATAACTCACCACTAACGCGCAGTGGCAGCATTGTGTACCATTTACAAGATGCACTTCAGAAACTAACCAAAGCTCCTTGGACAGCTTCTTCCAAACCCACAACCATTACCATCTGGAAGCAAAGTTCTACAGACACATGGGAATCCCACCAACTTGAAATTCCCCTCCAAGTCACTCACCATCCTGACTTGGAAATATTCCGCCGTTCCTTCACTGTCGCCGGGTCAAAATAATGGAACATCCTCCCTAACAGCACTGTGGGTGTCCCTACACCACAGGGACTGCAGTGGTTCAACAAGGCAGCTCACCCTCACCTCGCATAAAAGGGCAATTAGGAATTGTCAGTAAATGCTGACCTAGCCAGCAACGCCACACCTGATGATGATTGAATGAAAAAAATTGTGCAAACGTCTTGAGATCTCTTGCAGCAGAAACTTTCTTTCATTGACTTTATCCATCCCCTTGTCACTCTTGTCAAAGGTTTTGCTTCAATTAGTTTTGGTGAGGTGTTTCTTTCTCTGTACCGGTTGCTCCCACTCACAGACCATTCATAATGCTGTTATTTAATGGCCTAGGTGAGGGACTGAGCCCATACTCAGGGCACCAGCGAGACTGATAGAAGTCATGGCGATGAACTAAATCAAGGGCATTAACTTGAAGATTTAAAATCTGTGGTTTGAACATTGGAAAGTTGCCATTTTGAGCTTCTGGGAAAGACTGATTCGGAGGCAGTGGCCAATCAAAGCAAAGCTGGGGGTGAAATTGGCTCTGTTGAGAAGTCACAGACCTGAAATGTTCGCCCTTTTTCCTGGATTGCAGACAATGAAGAAAAGTAAGACCGTTCCAACCCTTTGCCCAATCTCAATTCCTGGGATACCGTTCAGTCACCTGACCCAACTCTGGCCTTTATGGGTGTGTGCAACCCAGCCCAACACCACACACTGGATAAGAGGTAAGATAGCCAAATTTGCAAATGGCACTAATATCGGTGGGATAGTAAGTTGCAATGAGGAAATAACACACTTACAAACGGACACAGGTAGGCTGGGTGAGTGGGTCCAAATCTAGCAGATGGAGCTTGACATAGATAAGTGTGAGGTCATCCATTTTGGTTGGAAAAGTAGAAAGGCAACTTATTATCTCAATGGAGAGAAACTTTGGGATGGTTCGATGCAGAGGATTCTGGGTGTCCTTGTGCATGAATCGCAGAAAACTAGTGTGCAGGTGTAGCAGCTAATAAGGAAGGCAATGGAATTTTGCCTTTTATAGCTAAAGGGATAGAGTATAAAAGTAGGGAAGTGTTGCTGCAATTGTGCAAAGCATTGGTGAGATTTCACCTGGAGTATTGTGCACAGTTTTGGTCCCCTTATTTGAAGGGGGATGTAGTTGCATTGGAGGCAGTTCAGAGGAGGTTCACTAGATTGATTCCAGAGGTGAGGGGTTTGTCTTACTGAAGAGAGTTCGAGCAGTTTAGGCTCATAGCCACTCTAGTTTAGAAGAGTGAGAGATCTAACTGAGGTGTATAAGACGATGAAGGTATTGACAAGGTTGATGTAGTCCGTCTGCTTCATCTTGTAGGGCGTTCTAGAACGAGAGCTCATGGCCGGGATTCTCCGACCCTTCGCCGGGTCGGGGAATCTCCGGGGGGAGGCGCGAATCATGCCCCGCCGCCCCAATGCCGGCTGCCCTATTCTCTGGCTCCGTTTTTCGGGCGCCGGTGGGATCGCCGCCACGTCGGTCGGGGGCCGTTGACAGTGCCCCCCCCCCCCCCCCGCCCGCCCCCATCCCCAGCGATTCTCTGGGCCCCGATGGGCTGAGTGGGCGACATGTTTTGCACAGTCCCGCCGGTGTGAATTACTCACCTCACGCATGGCGGGACCTGGAAGGTGAGTGTGCGGGGGCAGTCCTGGAGGGGGAGGGGAGGAGGGGGGGATCCGACCTTGCGGGGGGGCCCCACGGTGGCCTGGCCTCGGGGTCTACCAATCAGCGGGCGGGCTGGTTCTACGGGGGCCTACTTTACTCCGCGCCGGGCCCCTGTAGGGCTCCGCTTATGGCACGGGGTCCGGCGCGGAAACGGGAACTCCTGCGCATGCGCGGAAATACGCCGGCCATTCCGCGCATGCGCAGACTTGCGCGGGCCGTTCGCCGCCAGCTGGAGCTGCGGGAACCACTCCGGCGCCAACCTAGCCCCTTTGAACGGGGAGAATTCCTCACTTTCGGGGGCCGTTGACGCCGGAGTGGTTGGCGCGGTTTTCCCGCTCGCTTGGGGACATCGCCCCATTATTGGAGAATCCTGCCCCATAGTTTTAGGATAAAGGAGTCTCAGATTTAAAACATAGGTGAGGAGAAATGACTTCTCTCAAAGCTTCGTGAATCTGTGGAATTCACTGCCTCAGAGTACGGTGATTGCTGATTGAGTACATTTAAGGAGGAGACAGGCAGATTTTTAATGACTAATGGGGTGAAGGGTTATGGAGAATGGGCGGGGAAGTGGAGTTGAGGCCGAGTGGAGATCAGCCATAATTGTATTGAATAGCGGAGCGAACACGTGGGACAGAATTGCCGACTCGTGTTCCTAATCCTTATGTCCTTATTTACTCCCTAACCCACTGAAAGGAACCTGTGACCACGAATGATCACCATTGTGGAAGGGAATGAGGTCAAGCGAAGCCCCAGTTGAGTGGGAATATGCGAGCACTGTGTTAACGAGCACTGATGAAACGAGACTCACAGTTAGCCAGGCTGTGTCTGCGAAATCCATCTCATCCTTTATCCTTCAAAATCCGGGCAAGTTCACATTTTTCGTAGACTCTGCCACTTGTGGCCTGAAGCAGGAGACTGAGAACCAGGAGAGTTTCCATTGGCACAGACTGGATTCTGGAGTCCATTCTGCCCTTTTACCGGAATACAGTAACCAGTGCACAAAGTTCCTCGAAGACAAACCTGGAATGGAACAAAAGGAAGAAAATGCGATGTGATGGTGTTCCACTAATTTAACAATAATCAAGTAGCCATACGCAGGGCAGGGAGAGCCGAGTTGAGGGCCAGGGCAGAGATTGAGGAGACTGGGCCAGCGTTTTCTGGTGTTTAGAAGGAGGAGAGTTGATCTCATTGAAATCTACAGAATTGCTATGTGGCTCGTCATAGTAGCTGCAGGAAGGATGTTGGGAGTGGGCAGGGGGGGGGGGGGGGGGCGGCGGCGGGGGCGCGGGGGGGGGCTCCACAGTAAGGTTAAAAAAAAACTTCTAATAAGGGGTAGGTCATTCAGGACGAAGATGAGGAGGAGTTTCTGTGCACTTTTGAATCTTTGGAGTAGTAAGGAGGATTATGGAGGCTCAGTCATTGAGTGCATTCAATACACAGATCGGCAGATTTCAGTTAGTCAAGGATATGGGGATAGTGCAGGAAAATGGTGAAAATTGTCAGTATGAACCTTTTCTGAACACTGTGAAAGATCGCTCGGAAGGTTCTCCACTGTTCCTCAACTGCTTCACCATGAAGTCTTTGCTCCCAGTCTACCTTAGCTAGTTCTTCTATCATCCCATTGTAATCGCCTTTGTTTAAGCACAAAACACTAGTGTTTGATTTTACCTTGTCATCCTCCAACTGTATTTTAAATTCCACCATATTGTGGTCGCTCCTTCCAAGAGGATCCTGAACTATGAGATCATTAATCAATCCTGCCCCATTACACAGGACCAGATCTAGGACCGCTTGTTCCCTTGTAGGTTCCATTACATACTGTCCCAGGAAATTATCCCAGGCACATTCTATAAACTCCTCCTCAAGGCTGCCTTTACCAACCTGGTTAAACCAATCGATATGCAGATTAAAATCTCCCATGATAACCGCTGTACCATTTCTACATGCATCCGTTATTTCTTTGCTTATTGCCTGCCCCACCATCCTGTTACTATTTGGTGGCCTATAGACTACTCCTATCAGTGACCTTTTCGCCTTACTATTCCTGATTTCCACCCAAATTGATTCAACCTTGTCCTCCATAGCACCAATATCATCCCTTACTATTGCCCGGATGCCATCCTTAAACAACAAAGCTACACCACCGCCCTTATCGTCCATTCTATCCTTGCGTATAGTCTGATACCCTTGGATATTTAACTCCCAGTTGTGACCAGCTTTTAACCATGTTTCAGTAATGGCCACTAAATCATAGTCATTCATGATGATTTGCGCCATCAACTCATTTACCTTATTTCGTATACTACGAGCATTCAGGTAAAGTACACTTATGCTGTTTTTTATGTCTTTGTTATGAATCCTAACACCTTGATCAGTAACTTTTCGCAAATTATTTTTCCTCTTACCGCTTCTCCTAATTTTCCTTGTCTTTGAACCCATATCTCTACATAATAACCTGTCACGTAACCTGCTGCCTTGATCTCCATTAACCATTATACTGTCCATAGCTTTACACTTCCCTTCCCCCCAACTTGCTAGTTTAATTGGCAGTCAACTGGAGGCCATTACAGAGGCTCAGGTCATTCATACAGATGTGTTAGGCCTTGCCTTTCGCACATGTGTCCTTGGTGGCCTCAAACCCTCGGAAGACAACATTGAAGTAAAGCTTGCAGCTGAATTCTTTTCAGCTAAATTCTCTGAACAGGAGGGGTGGAAAACAAGGATGAGGGTGATAGAATTGGGCTTTTGGGAGGACATGGTGAATGTACCTCTGCCACCTCGTCATTGTCCTTGCTGTTGCCCCATTGCCAAGGTGGTGCAGTTTTGAACGTTGTGCTGGGTCTTCCAGACTCAGAGCTGCTCGAGGTTGTCCTCCGAGGCCATCTACAGTCGCCTGCATTGGAAGCCAGCAGCCTGGAGCACGTACAAAACATGATGCAGCCCATGGAACCATGCACCGCAGGGAAGCCTGTCATCCTAGCATATCCATGCACTCGCCCTGCCTGCCTCTCTCGGGCAAGAGGGAATGAGAGGAAGCAATCGCTGTTTGCACAGAGACCTCTCTTATACAACAATGAAGTGAAAATCGCTTATTGTCACAAGTAGGCTTCAATGAAGTTACTGTGAAACGCACCTAGTCGCCACATTCCGGCGCCTGTTCAGGGAGGCCGGTACGGGAATCGAACCGTGCTGCTGGCCTGCCTTGGTCTGCTTTAAAAGCCAGCGATTTAGCCCAGTAAACTAAACCAGCCCCTCGTACTGCACCAGCCCCAATGCACTGCAGACTGCAAGTGTTGCGCATATTTTGAAAAGCAGCCTAGACATAGCCTGAGGCATCATAGGCTTGATCCCTCTCCACCAACCCCTGCTCCCTAACTTCCCCCTGACTCCCCCCAAATCTCTAAGCCCTTTGATCCTCTGAATTTCCCCATCCTCCAACTCCCCTATCCTTCGCCTCCTGACCCTCCAAATCGCCAATCTCCCAAACCCCCGGAACCTCCATCTATCCCCTGACCCCCTCACAATTAGGTGGGGTTACGGGGATAGGGCGGAGGCGTGTGTTTGGGTGCGGTGCCCCGAAGGGTCGGAGCAGACTCGATGGGCTGAATGGCCTCCTTCTGCACTGTAGGGATTCTATGATTCTATGAATCGAACCTGACATGACCTCACCACCCTGCAACCTACCACTACGCTGCCCTACTCAAGTGGCACCCTAACCACCCTACTACCCTACCATCCTACCCCCTACCCACTTATCTCACTCACACTTATTCACGAACACAGCAAAAGCTATTTAAATACGCCAAAGATTCTCAATGTGTTGGAGAATGAAGACTTCACAAATTACAGTGGCTTGTGCCATTAAAGGGGCTGTGTCTTTGCTTCTCCGATGATCCTGCACTACAAAGAAGAATAGGCACACTCCGTATTCCTGAATAGGCCCCGTTTGGAGGTCCGAGGGAGGAATGCAGAGCTCTGACGCTGTGGAGAAATATAGAAGCAGAGTGACACTCCAATGGCTAATATTCAAGCTGTGAGCTGATCGGGGTAGTGGACGTTTGGCATTCCCACTCTCTCCAACTGGAATTTCCTTTGCTTATTTTGCACAGGGCAGAATCTCAGCTTGTTCGAGCACACTCCCAAATTCTGACTCCCTCCACCCCCCTTCACACTGCCCTCCACACCCCAGACCCCCCCCCTCCCTTTGCCTACTTTGGTTTGAAGTTATCCGAGTCTGGTAAACATTAATGTTTTGGACATGAGCACTGTGCTGCCTGGGTTAACAATCTGCTGCTGTCTTTCCAAAGAATCATTCACATTGCTTGTTTTCAACACTGAAATAAATACTATCAATCCCCTGGGTCATGGTGAGGCTGTTTCTCACAATCCCAGGACATTGCTACTCCAGGACCTGAGAGGAGGGCTCAATCGTCTTCAGCTGCTCCATCAGTTATTAAAGGAAAGAAAGAGCTCGCATCTATAACGCCCCTTTGATAAAGCTCCCAAATCACTTCCTAGCCAATAAAGTCTAGATACTGTTGTGATGTGGGAAAAATGGCAGCCAATTTGTGCACAGCAGGCTCTCACAAACAGCATTGACCAGATAATGTACGTAACTTCCTGGCTCCCCAGCTTCGTACAAGGGGAGAACTCCAAAGATGCGCTAGGAATCCCTCTCGGAATTCCCAGGTGTGGTATTATCAGGTATTGCAGTACCCGAGAGGCTGAAGACCATTGGTTAAACCTAGGAGTTTACCATTGGCTGTTCGGTACGTAGCTCCGCCCTGACAGGCGGGGTATATGAACCGGTGCAGTCCCAGCAGCCCTCATTCTGTACCGAAGCTGCTGGGGAACAGTTCTAGTCTATTAAAGCCTTCAGTTATGTTACTACCTCATCTTTAAGCGTAATTGATCGTGCATCAATTTAATAGACTACACTTAAGCTGAAAGGATAGATCTCCGAATCAAGCCGGAGTGTCTACAACTCAGCCCCCACACGGAGAACTCGGCGGCGATATTTAAGCACTGGCTGGCGTGCTTTCAAGGCTACCTCGAGACGGCCGGAGGCGCCCCCTCAGGAGAACAGAAACTGCATCTCCTGCACTCGAGAGTAAGCCCTGGGATCGTCACCCTCATCGAGGAGGCGGAGGACTTCGATGCTGCGAACAAACTGTTAAAAGGACATTATATCCGCCCTGTAAATCAGGTCTACGCACGTCACGTGCTTGCAACTAGACGGCAAAGCCCCGGAGAATCATTGGAGGAGTTCTACCGTGCGCTACTGGTGCTGGGCAGAAACTGTGGCTGCCCGCAGGTTTCGGGCAGCGAGCACACGGAACTTCTAATCCGGGATGCCTTCGTAGCAGGTATGAGCTCCTCAGAGATCTGCCTAAGACTCTTAGAAAAAGACACCTTGGGACTTAGAGAGGCACGGGCCCTGGCAGGGTCCATGGACGTTGCCTCCAGAAACGCGCAATCCGTGCGCCCGACCGCGCGGCGGCCCCCTAGGCTGCGTGGCATCCTGCAGCAGCAGCCCCACAGACCTTCCCCGTGCCCCCGCAGGCCTGCGCCGTAAGACGGCCCGCTAACTCTGTCGGGCCCGGCTGTTTCTCCTGCGGGCAGGCGAAGCACCCCCGCCAGCGCTGCCTGGCCCACACCTCCACCTGCAAAGGGTGCAGCAAGAAGGGCCATTTTGTGGGAGTCTGCCAGGCACGAGCCATGGCCGCGGTCTCCAGCAACTCCGGACCGCCGCGGCAACCTTCCCTTCGGGCCCCAGGCGGCCAGCACTCACCGCCACCCACCTATCCTAGGGCCACGTGCGACCCACGGGAATGGCCATCTTGCCCCTCGGACACCACGCTGGACGGATGGGAGCCGCCATTTTGCCCATCCCCGCTGACATTTTGTCCATCCCCGACCACCTTGTGCGACCCATGGGCGATGCCATCTTGGAGGGGGCCCCAGGCCCCCAGCACGGCCGACTACACGCTGCCCGATCAGAACCTGCAACTACTTCATCTGGCCTCGGTGACTCTGGACCAAAGTCGACCTCGGACACTCGTAACAGCAACGATGACGGTCTTCATCAACGGCCACGAGACGGCCTGCCTGATCGACTCTGGGAGCACGGAAAGCTTTATACACCCCGACACGGTAAGGCGCTGTTCACTTGTTACCAACCCTGTAAACCAAAGAATCTCCCTGGCCTCCGGGTCACACTCAGTGGAGATAAAGGGTTTCTGCCTAGCGAACCTCACTGTCCAAGGCAGGAAATTCAACAAGTTCCGCCTTTATGTCCTGCCGCACCTCTGCGTGGCTACACTCCTGGGGTTGGACTTCCAATGTAACTTGCAAAGCCTGACCTTCAAATTCGGCGGCCCTATACCCCCCCTTACTTGTCTGCAGCCTCGTGACCCTTAAGGTCGACCCGGCTTCCCTGTTTGCGAACCTCACCCCGGATTGCAAATCCGTCGCCACTAGGAGCAGACGGTACAGTGCCCAGGACCGGACCTTTATCAGGTCAGAGGTCCAAAGGCTGCTAAGGGAAGGGGTCATCGAAGCGAGCAACAGTCCCTGGAGAGCTCAAGTAATGGTGGTAAAGACCGAGGAGAAACATAGGATGGTCATTGGCTACAGTTAGACCATCAACAGGTTTACGCAGCTGGATGCGTACCCTCTCCCCCGCATATCCGACCTGGTAAACAGGATCACGCAATACAAGGTCTTCTCCACGGTGGTTCTCAAATACGCCTACCATCAGCTACCCCTCCGTACTAGTGACCGCAAATACACTGCCTTCGAAGCAGATGGGTGGCTCTATCAATTTTTAAGGGTTCCCTTTGGTGTCACTAACGGGGTCTCGGTCTTCCAACGCGAGATGGGCCAAATGGTTGACTGGTACGGCTTACGCGCACCGTTCCAGTATCTTGATAACGTCACCATCTGCGGCCATGACCAGCAGGACCATGACACCAACCTCCGAAAATTTCTACAGACCGCGAAAATCCTTAACTTAATGTATAATAAGGATAAATGCGTATTTAGCGCCGACCGTCTAGCCATCCTCGGCTACGTAGTGCGAAATGGAGTTATAGGCCCTGACCCTGAACGCATGTGCCCCCTTATGGTGTTCCCCTTCCCTCACTGCTCCAATGCCCTGAAGCGCTGCCTCGGGTTTTTCAGCTATTATGCCCAGTGGGTCCCAAAGCCCGACCCCTAATCCAGTCCACAACCTTCCCCCTGTCGACGGAGGCCCGCCAGGCCTTCAGCCGCATCAAAGCAGACATTGCAAAGGCCACGATGCGCGCCATCGACGAGCCCCTCCCCTTCCAGGTCGAGAGCGATGCGTCCCACGTAGCTCTGGCCGCCACCCTCAACCAAGCGGGCAGACCCATGGCCTTCGTCTCCCGTACCCTCCATGCTTCCGAAATTCGCCATTCCTCGGTCGAAAAAGAGGCACAAGCCATAGTCGAAACTGTGCGACATTGGAGGCATTACCTGGCCGGCAGGAGATTCCCTCTCCTCACTGACCAACGTCCGGTGGCGTTCATGTTCGAAAATGCACAGCGGGGCAAGATAAAAAACGACAAGATCTTTCGGTGGAGGATAGAACTCTCCACCTACAACTACGAGATCTTGTATTGTCCCGGGAAGCTAAACGAGCCTCCTGATGCCCTGTCCCACGGCACGTGTGCCACCGCACAAGTGGACGGCCTCCGAGCCCTCCACGAGGACCTCTGCCACCTGGGGGTCACTCGTTTTTTCCACTTCATTAAGACCCGCAACCTGCCCTACTCCATCGAGGAGGTCAGGACAGTCACCAGGGACTGCCAAATCTGTGCGGAGTGCAAACCGCACTTCTACCGGCCAGAGAGGGCGCACCTGATAAAGGCTTCCCGTCCCTTTGAACGCCTCAGCATGGACTTCAAAGGCCCCCTCCCCTCCACCGACCGCAACACGTACTTCCTGAACGTGATTGACGAGTACTCCCGGTTCCCATTCGCCATCCCCTGCCCAGACATGACCACAACCACCGTCATCAAGGCCCTCCAGGGTATCTTTACATTGTTCGGTTTCCTCGCGTATATACATAGTGATAGGGGGTCCTCCTTTATGAGCGACGAACTGCGTCAATTCCTGCTCAACAGGGGCATTGCCTCAAGCAGGACGACCAGTTACAACCCCTGGGGAAATGGGCAGGTAGAGAGGGAGAACGGAATGTTCTGGAAGACCGTTCTACGATCCAGGAATCTCCCAGTCTCCCGCTGGCAAGAAGTCCTCCTGGAGGCCCTCCATGCCATCCGGTCTCTGCTCTGTACAACGTCTCCTTGTCTTCCCCAGGAAGTCCTCTTCCGGGACCTCACTCCCAACCTGGCTAGCAACACCCGGACCCATCCTGCTTCGGAAGCACGTGCGGGCGCTTAAGTCGGACCCATTGGTCGAGAGGGTCCACCTGCTGCACGCTAACCCCCAGTACGCCTACTTGGCGTTCCCTGACGGCCGGTAAGATACAGCCTCCCTTCGGGACCTGGCGCCCGCCGGAACCCCACGCGCAACCGAACCATTACCCCCCCCCCTCCCCCCCACCTCCACAGCACCTCACAGGAGGGTCAGTCCTCCCACTGCTCCTGCCGAGGCCCTCCCAACCACCGACGCCCCCTATAGGCACCCCCCTCTCGTGTCAACCATTTGCCCCACCAGCGCCGTCTAGGGGTGACGAAGCTGCCATGGAGGCCGACGCCACACTCCCGGAGTCGCAGACGCCTGGACCCCCACCAGAATCACCACCGAAGCTCAGACGATCCAGGAGGACGACCAGGCCACCCAACCGACTAATTGCTTCACTGTAACTGTCACTGTAAATGAACACTGAATGTATATATCTTCCAAGCTTGTAAATATTCACGACAACCCTGTAAGGAGGTATCACGGTACCTCCATATCTGATCATACCATGTTAGATGCATTTGTAACCACTGGCCACCACCCCAACCGGACTCTTTTTTAACAGGGGGTGAATGTGGTATTATCAGGTATTGCAGTATCCGAGAGGCTGAAGACCATTGGTTAAACCTAGGAGTTTACCATTGGCTGTTCGGTATGTAGCTCCGCCCTGACAGGCGGGGTATAAGAACCGGTGCCGTCCCAGCAGCCCTCATTCTGTACCGAAGCTGCTGGGGAACTAATCTAGTCTATTAAAGCCTTCAGTTATGTTACTACCTCGTCTTTAATTGTAATTGATCGTTCATCACCAGGGAAGTTTTGTGGTAGTCATCACTAGCTGTATTGTATGTATTACGGTAAGACACATATACTAGAGGTACATGGGTAAATCCCTGCCTGCTGGCTCCGCCCAGTAAGCGGCGTATAAACGTGTGTGCTTGCCGGTGCTGCAGCCATTCTGGTTCCAGCTACAGGAGACACAACATCTTTGCTCAATAAAGCCTCGATTATTCCACTACTCTCGTCTTTGTGGTAATTGATAGTTTACCTGTCAATTGTTCAGAAGCGCGAGCTTCCCCTGGACAATTGCACTGCGTTGGGCTCCGTCTGACAAAGTGATTTAAATTGCCGAGTTCAGATGTTTCTGCCAGTTTTACATTAATAGTTACTCTGAAAAAGTTAGAAGAAATAAAAATACTTCTAACTTCAGCGTATTTTAAATATCCAGACTGAGCCCCTGTAAGAGACACTCCCCACACCCCCGAACCCCCAGGACACTCCCCTGCCCCCACACCCACTAAGGACCCCCTCCCCCATGGTATTCCCCACTGGCAAACTCCCCCCCCCCCTTTGGACTTACCCCCTCTCCCCGGACCTGACCGAACCTGGATGGAGCCCCTCCTGACCCAAAAGCATTTACAGGTGCACGGAGTGTGAGAGTCGGCAATCCACTTGACAGGAACAGCGTTGGAGCCAACTTAACCCAACGTTCTAAATTCAGATCATACAAACATAAAGAAGAGGAACAAGAGTCAACCCCTTGAGCTTGCTCTGCTGGTCAATATGATCATGATTGATCTGATGTGACGAAAGGTTCATTTTCCAGTCTTAACCCCCCTTGTCAACCAAAAATCTATTTCACTTGGCCTCGAATATATTCACTGACCCAGTCACCATTGCTCTCTGAGGGAGAGAATTCCAAATGCTTAGAGAACAAATTCTTCCTCATCTTAGTCTTAAATGAGAGGCCCCTTCGTTTGAAGCTATACCCCTAGTTCTAGATTCCCCATGAGCGGAAACACCCCCTCAGCAATTAGAACCGTACGTTTCAATAAAAACACGTCTCATTCTTCCAGACCCCAGTGAGGACACAACCGGCTCAATTTTTCCTTTTAGGACAATCCCTTTATCCCAGAAATCAGCCGATTAAATCTTCTTTGAATTACCTCCACATCAATTAATCCCTCCATAAGTAGAGTACCCAAACCGCACATGGCACTCGAGATGTAATGTCACTATTCCCCTGTACAGTTGTAGTAAAACTTCCCTACTTTTATATGCCTCCTCACTTGCAATGGAGATTAACATTTCATTTGCCTTCCTAATTACTTGCCGATATATATGCTAACATGTTGTCATTCATGTACTAGGATACCCAGGTCCCTCTGTAGCACTGCTTCTGGCAATCTCTGTCAATTTGACAAATACCCTACTTTTGGATTTGGATTTTGTTTATTGTCACGTGTACCGAGGTACAGTGAAAAGTATTTTCTATTCTTCCTGACTGTGGCAACTAGGGGCTTTTCACAGTAACTTCATTGCATTGTTAAGTGTGCAATCTCACATGTACAACATCTGACAGTGATTTCCCCACTCACTTAAACAATTCATATCCTTATGGCTACATTTTGTATCCTCCTCACAGCTCGCCTTCCTACCTATTTTTATATTGCCGGAAATTTGACTAAAATACTCTTTCACCTCAGTTTTTCATCCAGACTGCAAATAGTTTCTGCCTCAATGCAGATCCTGCTTTCACTTTACTAGTTCCATTTTGCCAATCTGAAGGTGACCCATTTATTCAAGATTGCCTGTTGCATGTTGGCTTCTATCTGGAGCTGATCACATGGTTAGATGTGCTTTTCTTTAAAACAACTTCTCAAGGTGCATCATCAAGGGGGATTTCCTTTCCGAACCTGCAGCGCAGTCAGAGATAAGGATAATTACACTGACTCACCTGAAGGCTGTCCCTTCAGACGTTGGTCGCGTCAGAAAGATTGGCGGATATCTCCAGCTTAAATCTCAACAGGAGGGGTTGTGATTCCTCTTTCCACATTCATGCAAAGAGATCGCTCCCCTCTCTAACCTCACGCCTCTCCCACTGCCAACGGCATGTTCCTCCCCCACTGCCAGTACAAGGCAATGGGACACTTCCACTCCTCGAACTCTGGTGTTGCCAACTCTTGCCTTCCTGGGAGGGAGGTACTGGGAGGTTGGAAACAGGATAGATTAGTGCATACTCAACAGTACACTGCTTGAAACAATTCTTCGGAGTGCAGGATGTTACATTTTATCCACGCCCAATATCTTCCACAACTTATCATTAACTCAATATCATGCACAGGATAGAATATTATGTCCTCGCCCAGGTCAATGTTTAAACATTAAAGGAGTACAACACAAGATAGTAAGTAATAAATACAATGCCTATTCTCTTTACTGTGCAGTAGTTCTTAAACAGATACATCTCCAGCTGGGGACCTCTGACTTCAGATGATGTTGTGTACACAATTTGCAATCAGTTGACGCCTATATTTGGTACAGAGTTCCCTGAGTGATGTGCTCTGAGGACCCCCCCACCCCCCACCCCCACCTTGATAAGCAGCTGGAAGGCCAGAAGAAAATGTATCATTTGAGAGGAATGAGAGCAATGTCCAGGTTGTCATCATGTTAATGGTAATGTAAGTACCTCATCCCAGTAAAATTATAGGAAAAATAATAACAATCTGATAAAAATCCAACAGAAAGGCCAACAAGGAATGTGAGAAGATAAAACATGAACTGAAAGCAGCATTGCGACCAAAGGACAAAGCAGGGTCTATTTCCCAATTACGAGTCCCTTGCGTAAACGCTGGTCTCATAATGCAACATGCTAATTGGAAAGAAAAGGCAGAAAGTGCTGTAAAAAATAGTGATAGGCCAGAAGATTGGGAACATTTTAGACTTTTGTTATTCATTCATGGGATGTGGGCATTGCTGGCTGGACCAGTGTTTATTGGCCAAGCGATTGTACCATCCACAAGATTCACTGCAGGAACTCACCGAGGTTCCTTAGGCAGCACCTTCCAAACCCACGACCACTACCATCTGGAAGGACAAGAGCAGCAGATACCTGGGAACCCCACCGCCTGGAGGTTCCCCTCCAAGTCACTCATCACCCTGACTTAGAAATATATCGCCGTTCCTTCACTGTCACTGGATAGACATCCTGGAACTCCCTAACAGCATAGTGGGTGTTCCTACATCACATGGTCTACAAAGGCTCAAGAAGACAGCTCCCCACCCACCTTCTGAAGGGCAACTAGGGATGGGCAACAAATGCTGGCCTAGCCAGCGAAGCCCACGTCTCGTAACAAAACAAATTAAAAAAAGAACTGTAATAAGGTCATGGAAAAATGGGTAGGAACAGCATTAGGAACTAAAATGAAGCTCCTGACTGATAATGGTGGGGAATTTACCAATGAGGAATTTCAAATAATGTGAGAAAATGTAAACATTGTAGTTATGCACACTGCAGCTGAGGGCCCGTTTAGTAATAATAATCGCTTATCGTCACAAGTAGGCTTCAATGAAGTTACTGTGAAAAGCCCCTAGTCGCCACATTCCGGCGCCTGTTCGGGGAGGCTGGTACAGGAATCGAACCGTGCTGCTGGCATTGTTCCCTATTATAAGCCAGCTGTTTAGCCCACTGTGCTACACCAGCCCCTAAACCAAAGGCCGACTTTGGTCTTTGTGAAAGAAACCATACCGTAGTGGACGATATGTTACATAAAATATTATCTGCTTCAGGGCGGCAGGATAGCACAGAGGTTAGCACTGTAGTTTCACAGTGCCAGGGGCCCCAGTTTGATTCCCGGTTTGGGTCACTGCCTGCGCGAAGTCTGTGCGTTCTCCCCGTGGGTTTCCTCCGGGTGCACTGGTTTCCACCCACAAAGTCCCGAAAAGACGTGCTTGTTAGGTGAATTGGACATTCTGAATGCGCCCTCAGTGTACCCGAACAGGCGCCGGAATGTGGCGACGAGGGGATTTTCACAGTAACCTCATTGCAGTGTTAACGTAAGCCTACTGGTGACAATAATATTATTATAAATTGCAAATGGCATTGACATGGACGGTACACGCAAATAACTCTTTGCAAATGGTTTGGGGATGGGGAGGATGGGGGGTAGAATCTATACCAGTTGGTGTGCGGAATATATCCAGAGCTGCCTTCCCGTGCTATCAGATGCTCCCCCTGCTTTCAAAGGGATGAGAATTAGTTCTAATTTTTCTGCTTTTAAAATGACGGTGACCTCAGAAATAAATCGCAAACTTGTGCACGAGGTCCTGCTCGTATGGGAGAAAGGTTAAATAGCAGTAGTCCAGAAAGGGAAAGGGATGTAACTAGAGGTCCTAGTTTAACAAGGATGAAGCCCAGAGAGCAAGATGGCAATCTCCATAGAAGTGGAAGTCCTCATGACCGAGAGATTTTAGTAACCGCTAGTAAACTGGAAAACAAACTAATAAAGGAAACCAGAGATAGTTGGAAAGTCGGAAGGAATGTGGAAGGATACAGGGGTACCTTCCAAGTTACAGCCAGCTTTTTCTCACAGATCGGAGAATCAGAATCACAGAATCATACAGCGCAGAAGAGCCCTTTCAGCCCATCGAATCTGCACCGCCGAATGAAAGTCACCTGACCTGCCTACCTAAGAGCCATTTGCCAGCACTTGGTCCATCGCCTTGAATGTTGTGACGTGCCAAGCACTCACCCAGGTACTTTTCAAAGGATGTGAATCAACCTGCCGCTACCCTCCTCCCAGGCAGCCCATTCCAGAGCCGTCACTACCCCCAGGGTAAAAACGTTTTTCCTCAAATCCCCCCTAAACCTGCTGCCCCTCACCTTCAACTTGTGTCCCCCTCGTAGCTGACCCTTCAACTAAGGGGAACAGCTGCTCTCATCTACTGCAGGGAAAGTGAGTTTGAAGATTATTTTGGCGTAAAATTCCTGGGAATGCAAATTTATGATCCAACGGCTGCGTTTTTACAAGGGGGGAAGTTTCTGTAGTACCCTCAATAACGACACGAGAGTGTGGAATGGTAAACGAAGGCTTTAATAAGCAGAGAAAGGGCCAGCTACAGAGATGAGTGCTCACTGAGTGCTGCCTACAGGGCGTCATCTTATATACGACTCCCTGGTGGGCGGAGCCAGAGGCGGAGTCCCCCAGGGATCTACACCCGGTCTTAAAGGGGCATCACCTACATGGTGTTAAGGGTACAGTAACCATTCATCACATTTTCAAAGAGACGTTTTCTTGAAACCCCACAAAGAAGTTTGTGACATAGAAGGAAAGCTACGGAAAATGAACAAGTGTGTTCAAGGGTTGAACGATGCATCAGGGATATGGGGCTGGATTCTCCGTTTGGCGGTCGGCCGGAAAATCTAAGTTCCCGACCAAATCGCGACGCTCCGCCCACTCCAAAGTACTCCGCAAGTACGCCGCGCACGTATTGACGGCCTCAGGACATTGCCTGAGGCCCGCCCCACAATGCTCCACCCCCGACCGGCCGAGTTCCCGATGACGCCGGTTGTGTGTGGCCTCGTCCGTCGGGAACTCGGCGTGGCGGCTGCGGACCTCAGTCCAGCGCCGCCACAGTCGGGGGAGGGCCGATCCGTGGGCAGGGGGTGCTTTATCGGGGCTGGGGGCACTATGGTGGGGTGGTCCGGGGCGCGCGAGCCGCCCAAAGGGGAGGCACTATTTCGCGGGCCGGGTCCGCGAGCAGCCTCCGGCCATGTAGCACGGCGCGGCCGCTGCAGGCAGTCGCTGTGCGCATGCCCGGCAATTCTCCAGGCCGTATCGGCAGCTAGGGCCGGGTGCTCTATGCTGCCGGCATGCTATTCCCCAGCCAAATGGAGGATCAGTGGCCATTTTACGCCAATATATCTGGTGCAAAAGGCCACCATCCCCACGCCGGCGTGGGGATATAGCCTCAGAAGCAGAGAATCCAGCCCATGGTATTTTTCAGCGGGGTCTGTCCTATTGAAAATAAGTTGCCCTCAGTTAAAGGCAAACCACGCAATATTCTGCTGGTACCAGAAGGAGAAACTAGCTGGAATGTTCACATTGCATATTGATGATTTCCTGTGGGCAGCCTCTGTTGAATTTGAACAAGGGGTAATCGAGAAGATAAGGAAGGAATTCAAGGTAGGACGTCGGGCTTCAGGGGCCTTTAAATACACAAGTTTAGCCATTAAGCAAAACAAGACAGTAGTGACACTGAATCAACAATCTTATCTAGAAAGAGTTAATCACGTCCCTATAACTCAGGTTAGATCCTCTCAAATCGATGATCCAGCTACCAAGGGAGAAACAGAACAACTGAGATATATTGATTGGGATGTTGAGCACTCAAATTAGATGTGATGCTATCTGTGATTTTTTTTTAAATTCATTTACGGGATGTGGACGTCGCTGGTTAGGCCAGCATTTATTGCCCATCCCTAGTTGCCCTTCAGAAGGTGGGGGTGAGCTGCCTTATTGAACCGCTGCAGTCCCTGAGGTGTAGGTACACCCTCTGTCCTGTTCGGGAGGGAGTTCTAGGACTTTGGCCCAGCGACAGTGAAGGAACGGCGATATATTTCCAAGTCAGGGTGGTGAATGACTTGGAGGGAAACCTGCAGGTGATGGTGTTCCCAGTATTTGCTTTTCTTGTCCTTCTAGATGGGAGAGGTCATGGGTTTGGAAGGTGCTGTCTCAGGAACCTTGGTGAGTTACTGCAGTGCATCTTGTAGATGGTACACACGGCTGCCACTGTTTTTTGGTGGTGGAGAGATTGAATGTTTGTGGAAGGGGGAGCTATCAAGCGGGCTGCTTTGTCCTGGATGGTGACGAGCTCCTTGAGTGTTGTTGGAGCTGCGCTCATCCAGGCAAGTGGAGAGTATTCCATAACACTCCTGGCTTGTGCCTTGGAGATGGTGGACAGGCTTGGAGGGGGTCAGGAATTGAGTTACTCGCTTTAGGGCTCCTAGCCTTTGGCCTGCCCAAGTAGCCACAGTATTAACATGGCGAGTCCAGTTCAATTTCTGTTCAGTGGTAAACCCCAGGATGTTGATTGTGGAGGATTCAGCAATGGTAATGCCATTGAATGGTAAGGGGCAATGATTAGATCCTCTCATGCAGGAGATGGTCATTGCCTGAAACATGTGGGGCACGAATGTAACTTGCCACTTGTCAGCCCAAGCCTGGATTGATCCAGGTCTTGCTGCATTTGGACATGGACTACTTCATTATCTGAGGAGTCACGAATGGTGCTGAACATTGTACAGTCATCTGTGATCATCTCACTTCTGAGCTTATGATAGAAGGGAGGCCAATGATGAAGCAGTTGAAGGTGGTTGTGCCTTGGACACGACCCTGAGGAACTCCTGCAGTTATGATTGACCTCAAGCCACCACAACCAGGTGTGTGTTTGAGCTAAGTACCATGATCAAACATGCTTCAGTTGAGGAAGTTCTGGAAGCAAATAAAACACTTAAAAAGCTGATGTTCCCTGCCTTGGGTGAGCCAGGAGAATGTGGTTTGGTCATTTTCAGTAATGCCTCACGTGCCAACCTCCCAGATGGATACTCTAGCGCCGCAGGATTTATCATATTCTTGGTGGGAAAAAATGATAACTGCTGTCCATTGGCTTGAGAGGCCAAGAAAATAAAGAGAGTCAGGAAAAGCACATTAGCTGCGGAAATATTGGCTTTGGTAGAAGCACTGGATATAGGGGTTTATTCGTCCAATATATTGTCAGAACTTTTTATATAATGTGAAAAAGGTTTACTGAAAGAATATCATGCTGACAATCGGTCTATTTGGGACAATATTAATTCAACAAAGAATGTAACTGACGTAAGGATCCTCCTGTTAATCTCTGTCTGTCCCTTATTTTTCCTTTTAATTTCTGTTATTCCTCTATTTCAATTTTTGTACCTGGACAATTAATGGGACCTATGCCTTTAAGATGGACTCCACCTATAATTTTAAAGAAACAGGGAACTCCAGCAGGATGTGCTGTTTGGTCTGACAGCAGCGATGACACGTCTTGATGGACTTGGCTGGTGGCCGATGAGGTGTTTTACAATTGCCGGGCCTTGGCTGATATGAATAATGAATGAATGAATTAATTAATTAATTAATTAATTAATTAATGAATATTGCTAATTGTCACAAGTAGGCTTCAAATGAAGTTACTGTGAAAAGCCCCTAGTCGCCACATTCCGGCGCCTGTTCGGGGAGGCTGCTGGCCTGCCTTAGTCTGCTTTCAAAGCCATTGTGCTAAACCAGCCCCTGATATTTGATGCTCATTGGTGCTGACCATTCTGGAATGTTCCTTCTTCTGTGGGATGGTGTTTGGCTTTTAGTTTTGTTTTAACAGAAGCTGGAGGGTCACAGCTCTGATTTCTCTCTCTCCCACCTGATGGACTCTGTCTAAAGGTCCAAAGTAAAGACCTTTGTCTCTGCACAGCCAGGTTGAACTGCAAATAAATCTAGTCCAGCCACTGGGTGCAGGCTGGGCCTTTTGTTTTAAAATCCAGCAGCAGATTAAGACTTAAGCTGTGGATCACCCCAGGAAAACAGATCCAGCTAGCTTTTCCTCTCTATCCAGCCTGCAAGTGTTCAATTTCTGAAGGCAGAGCGGGAGGGAACACTTTGGGTTCCGCCTCCTAAGACAATACTTCAGCAAACTACAGTCCCAGGCCAACGACACTAACCCACGACGACTATGGCAGGGCCTACAGGCTATAAAGCAAGGCCAGGCGGAATATCTGGGGCATCCCTACCCGATGATCTGAACAAGTTCTATGCTCACTTTGAGCAGTCAGTCAATGTATCAGTGCCACCCGCCCCAACAGCCCTGGGCACACCCAATCCCACTATTACAGCCTCAGAGGTAAGAGCTATCTTCTTGAAAGTGAATCCGCGGAAAGCGACGGGCCCTGACGGAGTCCCTGGGCGAGCACTCAGTGCCTGCATCGTGGCAGCCTGTGGCGTCCTTCACATCACACAGCAGAGAGGGGGCTTACTGGAGGAGGGGGATGAACGGCAGGCCTCATCCGATGAGGAGGATGTGGGAAGGGGGAGGATGGGCAGGACATGGGACTCAGGCAGGCACGGAGGCCACCATGCCACTCCCCCCCCTCCCCGGACACCCCCTCACCTGCAAACCCCTCCGTGATACATACCTGCTGCACTATAGAGTGCAGGCCCTGGGTTGGCAGTAACGCTGAGTCTGGTCCATGGGATGGACAATGATGACGACCTGCTCTGCGATGCATCGTATGACAACATCTGACTCCTGCCCATGGTGGCACTTCCCACCATCCACATGAGTGATCTCTGCTGGTCATTCCATCACACGGTGCCATCAAATCCCTGGGATGATGGTCTGGGAGGGAGGGTGAAGAGCCCAGGCCACCCATAGCGTCCGGCCATTCCCCTCTCTACCCGCACCGCCACCGCCCCCCCCCCCCCACCCTGGCGCAGACCAGTCCACCCCTCACACCCATCGACAGAGCACAGAGGCAGGTTGTAACAGAGTGAACAGGTGCTTAATGTGACAACATATATACAGAGTTGTGCCCTAGCCCCTATGACTAAATTGTGCCCTGCACCCATGGCAACTTAACTGGTGTTTAACTTCCTGGCGTTACGGGCCCAAATGCTACATGACCTGGGTCCCCGTTGACGGCCGTCTTCTGGGGCAACGGGGCCCGGCTGCTGCTCGGGTGTCCCGGGTGGTGTGGTTCCGCCCTGTTCTGCCCCAAAGTACAAAATCACTTTGGTGTCTCCCAATGTTGTGAAAGGCACGAGGGAAATGCAAGCTATTTCTTTTTGAAACACCGTTACCCTTTGTTTCCTCCACGATTAGGACCATAAGACGTCGGAGCAGAATTAGGCCCCTCGACCCATCGCGTCTGCTCCGCCATTCAATCATGGCTGATATTTTTCTCATCCGCATTCTCCTGCCTTCTCCCCATAACCTCTAATCCCTGTTTTAATCAAGAACCTATCTATCTCTGTCTTAAAGACAAAGAACAAAGAACAAAGAAATGTACAGCACAGGAACAGGCCCTTCGGCCCTCCAAGCCCGTGCCGACCATGCTGCCCGACTAAACTACAATCTCCTACACTTCCTGGGTCCGTATCCCTCTATTCAAACCAGTGAGGTTTGCACTGAGTGCTGAATTTGGTGCATTTGAGTGCGATAGTGAGAGTTTGGTGACCGACGGACTATAAGGCTTCATTTTTATCTAAAGTTTAGTCTTTCTTTTATTTAGTTAATTAACTTAAAAGTTGCTGTTTGGTTTAGAAGAAGGTGAATTTTCAATAAGCTTTAAACAGGCTTCTACTTGTAGGCACTTGCAGCTGGAGCTTGTTAATTAGTTAATTGGATTAGGCCAGTTTTCAGAGGCTAGATTCACAGTATAAAAGTGATCCCCTACAGTGCAGACTGTGTTTGCACTGAGTGCTGAATTTGGTGCATTTGAGTGCGATAGTGAGAGTTTGGTGACCGAGGGAGTGCTGAATTTGGTGCATTTTGAGTGCTGTAGTGAGAGTTTGGTGACCGAGGGAGTGCTGAATTTGGTGCATTTGAGTGCGATAGTGAGAGTTTGGTGACCGAGGGAGTTAGGTGAGGAGGGAGTAAGGTGCTCCTTTCATTTTGTTTCCGACATTTCCGCAAAGAGTGCGAAGAGAGCCAGGAGTTTACAGAAAGTGTAGCTGACTGGGAGCAGGGTCGGAGGGCGGAGATCTAGTTAGTCCACAGGGCAGCTATATTCTGTCAGGTAAGAGGGGATGGAGGCTAGGCCAGTTACATGCTCCTCCTGTAGGATGTGGGTGGTGAGGGATACCACCGGTGTCCCCACTGACTACACCTGCGGGAAGTGCATCCAACTTCAGCTCCTCAAAGACCGTGTTAGGGAACTGGAGCTGAAGCTGGATGAACTTCGGATCATCCGGGAGGCAGAGGGGGGTGATTGAGAAGAGTTACAAGGAGGAAACCACACCCAAGGTACAGGACAAGAATAGCTGGGTTACAGTCAGGGGGAAAAAAACAAACAGGCAGAAAGTGCAGGGATCCCTCGTGGCCGTTCCCCTTCAAAACAAGTATACCTATTTGGATGCTGTTGGGGGGGATGACCTTCCGGGGGAAGGCCCTAGCGGCCAGGTCTCTGGCACTGAGTCTGGCTCTGGGGCTCAGAAGGGAAGGGGGGAGAATAGAAAAGAAATAGTTGTAGGAGATTCAATGGTTAGGGGAATAGATAGGAGATTCTGTGGTCGCGAGCGAGACTCCCGGAAGGTATGTTGCCTCCCGGCTGCCAGGGCCAGGGATGTCTCGGATCGTGTCTTCAGGATCCTTAAGGGGGAGGGGGAGCAGCCAGAAGTCGTGGTGCACATTGGTACCAACGACATAGGTAGGAAAAGGGGTGTGGAGGTAATAAACAAGTTTAGGGAGTTAGGCTGGAAGTTAAAAGCCAGGACAGACAGAGTTGTCATCTGTAAGGTTTTCGGGCAATTCGGCCCTTTTGGAGAAACTCAGAGACTGTAAACTGACTTTCCAGCCAAGGGAACAGAACCAGTTTTCCCAGCAGGCTTGGCCCGCTGAGCTGAGTATGGACATAAACACATAAATATTTGCAAACACCCCCCTAGGAGCTACAAGGAAGAAGGAGCCAGACAACAAGATAACATCAAAACACAGACAAAGGGGCACGGGAATACACAGGAGGCTTGCATGCAAGCAGGACAATGGGATGGTCATAGCCCCATGCAAATGTAAATGACCTGGCCTCCACCAGAGCAGAATCCAATTAACACCCCATCAACATAGCGAGGTGAGAATAGCAGCCATCTCCGGAGCAGCTGGAAGACACTGAAATTCTCCACAAGAGAGCCTAACCTCGTTAAACTAGAAATCAGACTGTCTGAGTCCAGCATATTGCGCTGGAAAAGCCCCTAGAAAATCAGCTACCGGCAGAAAAACCAAGTTGGAGGCGGACCTGGGGGAGGTACTCCAATCTTGACAGAAGCTACCGGCAGAAACTCACTGGGAGGAGGGGGGCGGAGCCAGCGCCAAATTCAAATCGCGCAGGTCTGAAAAAAACCAAGTTGGAGGCGGACCTGGGGGAGGTACTCCAAGCTTGACAGAAGCTGCCGGCAGAAACTCACTGAAAGAAGGGGGCGGAGCCAGCGCCAAATTCAAATCGCGCAGGTCTGCCTAGCTGGAAGAAGCGGACCTGCAAGGAATACCCAGAAACATACAGCTCTGACCGGCTCAAAGGGGGCGGGACCAGCGGGAACTTTAAAAACCTACCTTTTCAATGCAAAAGGGGCTGGCCGATCACAGAACAAAGCCAGGTATAACTATATAAAAGGGGCTGTGTTTTCGAGTAGGGGTCTCTTCGTTCGTGGCTCGACCTCTGCACCCCTGATTTGACCTCTGCAGCCTGTGACCGTAAGTACTCCGCAGCAGCTTGCGAAACTCCCTAGACTTTAATAGTGGTTGAGGCTTTGGGGAAGGGAACTTGTTTTTGTGCCTTGTGATATTGCTAAAACCTGTGTAAGCATAAGAATTTTCGTGTGTCCGCTATATTACTTTTGAATAGACATAGTGTATATTAGAGCATAAGATTGTATTGTGTTTCTTCTGTTGATGATTTTGACCTGGGTTTTACAATAAACCTTGATTTGATGATAATTGGAGTCGTTTAAATTCTTCAATCCTTCACCAGCGATCTCTGACCAAGTCATTGTTAAAATACTCCTCACCTTAATTCCGGGTTCAGGAATCGAGGGTCATCTTGAGCGATTCACTCAGGACAGACTGCTGGTTAGGGAATAAACAGCAGTGTCCTATTCTCTCTCTTGGGAAAGCTACTCTAGTGGAGTAGGAACCGGGTGAGTGTTGCACCACCGGCAAGAGAGAGAATCACCTGGGTATTGGTAGGGGTCTGGAGATCTGTGTGATATAAGTCTCAGGCTGTCGGTTAGGAATAAACGGCAGGCTTGAATCAGTGCTCTCTTCAGTGGAAGTGTCCCAGCGCGACATCCCCTGGCCTCTGAAGTTTCAGTGCCAGCTGGAGAGAGACACACACAGATATTCAAACCCCAGATATCGGCCCAGTAGTGGAGTAGCGGAGATGGCACCCTCTACAATGGCGACCGCGGCAGGACCCCGGTGGTTTGGAGTATGTGACTTGGCAGAGGGGGTGAGGGAACGAAGCAAAATGGAGGAGAGAATATCCTCATATTTGTGGCAAAAGGTCAACCTCACCAAACCTTGGGTTTCAGAATTGATCAATGCGGAGCAACCGGTAATGGCAGCGGCTGCATGGACAGAAAGCAAGGCGCACAAAAGGCACTTGGAGAAGGCAGTTTGGCTGGTTTGCCTGTCCGAGCAGGTAGTCAAGACAGAGGATAGGGTCGAAGAGTTAGAGCAGGAGTTGAGAGAAGTGAGGGCCAGCGCAGGGGACAGCGCTAGCGCAGCGGAACGACTGCGGGAAGAATTGGCAGAAATGAAACAGGAAAGCGAGTCTAACCGGTGTGAGAAGGACT
This sequence comes from Scyliorhinus torazame, assembly GCF_047496885.1. Classification (NCBI taxonomy): domain Eukaryota; kingdom Metazoa; phylum Chordata; class Chondrichthyes; order Carcharhiniformes; family Scyliorhinidae; genus Scyliorhinus; species Scyliorhinus torazame. Next base: position 13,234,812 of record NC_092714.1, read on the forward strand.
ATCTCCACTGCCAGATAGTGGAGGGTAAAGAAAAGGAACGGAGGCTCCAGGAACTCTATGCTCGGAGTACAGAGCAGTGTAGGAAGCTGGAGGGGAAGTTCCGGGACATCCAGGCAGCATACCGAGTGGCTCGCGAGGAAGTAGGGGACTGTGCCCATGGGCCGTGCCAGGCACGAATAACGGAGTTGGAGGAGGCCTTGTCCAGGTTCAGGGGACAGATACACCTGGTAGGTCCAGGGGGGTTCCCTAGGGGCAAGGTGCTCCTCGCAGCGGATGATTCCCCAAAGGCCAAGGGGAATAGACCGCCTCCTGAGGCACCGGGATTGTGTCCGGGCCGGCAGGGGGGGATCGGACTGCACGTTCAGGGGCAAGTCCAAGGGGGGTCGGCAGGGTACCCCCAGCTGGCGGCGTGTCCGCCTGGTTTCGTATGTGGGTCCCCATGGGATGGGGACAGACCGCTGCCTGGGATGCCGGTGATGGGGCCGGGTCAGCAGGTAGGGTTTGGACCGCCCGGTCAGGGGCAGGTCCAAGGGGGGTCAGTGGTGTATCCCCAGATAGCGGCGTCTCCTATATGGGTAGTTAGCCCGGGGACAGGGGGGCTACCCAACGAGGCAGGAGAGCTGGACAGTGGGGAGGAGGAGCAGGAACCCCAGGTAGGGCAGATGTGCCCTGTCAGGCAAAGGAGGTATGGTCCCCCGGCGGGGATGGCAAATAGGGGACCGGTTGAGGGCGACATTATCGTTCCTCATGGGGCATCCGCGCTCAGGGGGATGGTGGCCCACGTTCCCAGACTAACTCCAAAGGGGGATCCGTCGCTGCATTTTATGGAGGTGGAACAGGCAGCCAACATCAATGACTGCGACGAAGGGGAGCAAATAAAGATGCTCCTGATAACCCTAGATGCCCAGCTATGCAGGACAGTGACCTCTGGGAATGGGGGAAGACCTGACACCTGGGCGGCAGCACAGACTGCTGTTCTGGAGGCAATGGGCTTGAATCTGGGGAGCCCTTTCATGAGGGTGGGGGAAACCAAGCAGCAACCAGGGGAATCTCCCACTATGTTCGCAGACAGGCTGTGGACTGTCTATGTGGAGGCGTGTGGGGCTCCCGCGGATAGGCAGAATTTAGATGAGAGAACAGCCCACTGGCTGAAGACCCTCGTAGCTAACTGTCTCCCTCACGTTAGGGCAAAGGCCGAACACTGGTTCGACCCGCAGAGTCCGGACCTTAATGAGGCAGAGGTCCTTAGGAAACTCACCCTTGCATATCGTAATGGGGAGAGGGGTGAGGACAAGCCCCTTAAGGGTAGGGTGCATGAAATCGCGCCAGCAGCCCCTAAGAGAGAGTGGAAGCATGAGGAATACTTATGCTACGGGTGTGGGAAGGCCGGGCATTTCAAGAGGGAATGTAAAAACCCTAGCAAGGAGGAGAGGGCTCCCGCAGTAGAGAGTCAGACCCCGGCGGCAGGAGCAGCTGCCCCGGAAACCTTCGAGGTAAAGAAACTTTTAGCCTTTTTGCAGAGCCTAGCAGCTGGGTCGGGACAGGTGGCAATGGCAACGGGCCAGGGCCTGCCCGCACCCACACCACAAGAACCCGTATGACTACCCAGGGAGCAGCCTCAGGAAAAAGGGAGCGCAGGGGTAGTTCTAGCCCCAGACCCTGGTCCGGTCCAGGTGCAGGGTCCCATTCTGGAGGCTGCCTCAGGGGCTATTTGCAGTTTAAATCCCTTAAGGTGGGACCCATGCGAACGCCACATCAGTCAATTTAAATTGTTCCACCCCATAAGGACAAAAAAGAGCAAGGTGGGGGGAAGACGGGGGGTGGTAGTGGAGAAACCCCCCGTAGAATTAACGACGGTGGGGGAGGTCCCTGACTCCACGGTCACACAACCGGTGACAAGGTGCTGTCCCGAAGGGGCAGTCCCAAAGAGACCGACAGTGCTGCAAGCACCCAGCCCAGGGACAGGAACGATTCCCAAGCCCTTACCTGTGGGTCAGGTGGCCTGCCTTAGTATAGAGGCTAAGGAGGCGGAGGGAGTGGAGGTATCACCTTGGGTTTGGGAACCAGTCAGGGGACGAAGGAGCAATCGGGTCTCCAAGCCCCCCGTAAGATGGTCCCCATCCCATCTCCCTGTCACCCGGTCCCGCAGTAAGGGGACCCGAGTAGAAGGGAGCGATGAGGGATCACCGAACCCTGTTGGGAAAGGAGAGGCAAGGGGCAGCCCGAACCCCCGGGAGGGGACGGTCTGGCCCGAGCCGTTGGACCAAACAGGTGGACTGCCCCAGTTTAGCGGGGCACAGTTTTAATTTGGCCACCCGGAGACGGGTGGCATTGTATATATCATATTCCTTTTTCTTCCCCCCTGCTAGTTCTAATTAGTGTGTAGTTGTGTGTAAAGTATTTAGGATCGTGGGAACACAGAAGCGCCTGGTGCAAGGGTAAAATGATGAAGCACCAGGCACTAGGACCCTGGGGAGCCGGGCTGTGGACACAGAACCACAGACAGGCTGCGGCAACTTCAAAGCGGGAGCTGCTGCTGCCACTGGATGGAACCCATGCACTTTAAGGTAGGTAGGGCTGTAGAGGCAAGAATGTGTTTTGTTTTTTACAGATGGGGCACCCGACGATGTGGAGTTTGAGGATCTTGGCGATGGTGGGACCGGGAGAACTCCGCAGAGGCGAGACAGAAGAGTCCTTCGACTGACCGGGTTAGGGTGACTGGGGGCAGGCGGGTGTGTTTAACCTGTGAGGGGGACGTTCCTTTGGGGAGATGGTGGTGGCCCAGGAAGCTGAGGCTGGACATGAGGGATCGGTCCTCGGACTGGGAACGGACTGGACAACACCTACCGGACCATCACGGGGTCACCGGGTAGGATCACCGTTTGCGGGGATAAGGGGTGGGCTTCTGACCAGGGCATTTATTTGTGTTCATGGGGATCTACCAAGGCGTGCCCACAAGGGGCATTAATCACTTTTGTAAGGTGGTGGCAGAACCCAGGGAACGGGATAAATTGACCACAGTGGGGAGGGATGTGTAACGCCCAGGGAAGGGATGACTGTAGAAGCTACCGAACTGCTGGTTCAGGTAAAGCGACCCCTGCCCACAGCCCAACCGATCGACCCTCACAACTGTCCGATCACCACCAGGGGGGGGCCTGAGAATGGTTTAGTGTTTGTCCCACAAAGGAAATGTTGTACAGGGGGTACATTGTGCTGTCGCCTCAGTTGGACTAAACCTCTCAGCTGCAGGTATCGACGATGGAGAGTAAATGAAGAGCCCTCATCGGGAAGAAGCGAAGTGCAGCCAAGAAAGGAGGATCCTTGGTGAAATAAACAGATGCAATTGTAAATAGTTGTATGGATTCGCGGGTTACAGGGACCCTTACGTTTGGGGTTCCGGTGAAATGTGTACTTGATTGTGATATATGTACAGGGACCCTTACGTTTGGGGTTCCGGTGAAATGTGTATATGTTACTGTGTGTTTAAATTAGATATGGTCTTGTCTCTCCCTTTCATTGAAACCAGGGGTAGCCTAGACTAAGGGAACTGTCTTGGGAATTGTAATTTCGCATGTTGCTGAGGGGGGGACCTACGGTCCACACAAAGGCAAACAATTGCCCTTCACCTGTGTCTATACGGTCCAAGCAGGTAGGGACGTATCGAAGGGGCATCTGTAAGGTTTTCGGGCAATTCGGCCCTTTTGGAGAAACTCAGAGACTGTAAACTGACTTTCCAGCCAAGGGAACAGAACCAGTTTTCCCAGCAGGCTTGGCCGCTGAGCTGAGTAGGGACATAAACACATAAATATTTGCAAACACCCCCCTAGGAGCTACAAGGAAGAAGGAGCCAGACAACAAGATAACATCAAAACACAGACAAAGGGGCACGGGAATACACAGGAGGCTTGCATGCAAGCAGGACAATGGGATGGTCATAGCCCCATGCAAATGTAAATGACCTGGCCTCCACCAGAGCAGAATCCAATTAACACCCCATCAACATAGCGAGGTGAGAATAGCAGCCATCTCCGGAGCAGCTGGAAGACACTGAAATTCTCCACAAGAGAGCCTAACCTCGTTAAACTAGAAATCAGACTGTCTGAGTCCAGCATATTGCGCTGGAAAAGCCCCTAGAAAATCAGCTACCGGCAGAAAAACCAAGTTGGAGGCGGACCTGGGGGAGGTACTCCAAGCTTGACAGAAGCTGCCGGCAGAAACTCATTGAAAGAAGGGGGCGGAGCCAGCGCCAAATTCAAATCGCGCAGGTCTGCCTAGCTGGAAGAAGCGGACCTGCAAGGAATACCCAGAAACATACAGCTCTGACCGGCTCAAAGGGGGCGGGACCAGCGGGAACTTTAAAAACCTACCTTTTCAATGCAAAAGGGGCTGGCCGATCACAGAACAAAGCCAGGTATAACTATATAAAAGGGGCTGTGTTTTCGAGTAGGGGTCTCTTCGTTCGTGGCTCGACCTCTGCACCCCTGATTTGACCTCTGCAGCCTGTGACCGTAAGTACTCCGCAGCAGCTTGCGAAACTCCCTAGACTTTAATAGTGGTTGAGGCTTTGGGGAAGGGAACTTGTTTTTGTGCCTTGTGATATTGCTAAAACCTGTGTAAGCATAAGAATTTTCGTGTGTCCGCTATATTACTTTTGAATAGACATAGTGTATATTAGAGCATAAGATTGTATTGTGTTTCTTCTGTTGATGATTTTGACCTGGGTTTTACAATAAACCTTGATTTGATGATAATTGGAGTCGTTTAAATTCTTCAATCCTTCACCAGCGATCTCTGACCAAGTCATTGTTAAAATACTCCTCACCTTAATTCCGGGTTCAGGAATCGAGGGTCATCTTGAGCGATTCACTCAGGACAGACTGCTGGTTAGGGAATAAACAGCAGTGTCCTATTCTCTCTCTTGGGAAAGCTACTCTAGTGGAGTAGGAACCGGGTGAGTGTTGCACCACCGGCAAGAGAGAGAATCACCTGGGTATTGGTAGGGGTCTGGAGATCTGTGTGATATAAGTCTCAGGCTGTCGGTTAGGAATAAACGGCAGGCTTGAATCAGTGCTCTCTTCAGTGGAAGTGTCCCAGCGCGACATCCCCTGGCCTCTGAAGTTTCAGTGCCAGCTGGAGAGAGACACACACAGATATTCAAACCCCAGATATCGGCCCAGTAGTGGAGTAGCGGAGATGGCACCCTCTACACATCTCTGGTTTGTTGCCGGTGCCACGTGATAGCGAGGCTAGGAATAGGGAGAGAGTGCAGTTGAACACGTGGCTGCAGAAATGGTGTAGGAGGGAGGACTTCAGGTATTTGGATAATTGGAGCGCATTCTGGGGAAGGTGGGACCTGTACAAGCAGGACTGGTTGCATCTGAACCAGAGGGGCACCAATATCCTGGGAGGGAGGTTTTCTAGTACTCTTCGGGAGGGTTTAAACTAATTTGGCAGGGGAATGGGAACCGGATTTGTAGTCCAGCAACTAAGGTAGCCGATATTCAGGACGCCAAAGCGTGTAATGAGGCAGTGGGGAAGGGAACACTGACAAAGGAGAGTACTTGCAGGCACGGAGATGGGTTGAAGTGTGTATACTTCAACGCAAGAAGCATCAGGAATAAGGTGGGTGAACTTAAGGCATGGATCGGTACTTGGGACTACGATGTCGTGGCCATCACGGAAACTTGGATAGAAGAGGGGCAGAAATGGTTGTTGGAGGTCCCTGGTTATAGATGTTTCAATAAGATTAGGGAGGGTGGTAAAAGAGGTGGGGGGGTGGCATTATTAATTAGAGATAGTATAACAGCTGCAGAAAGGCAGTTTGAGGAGTATCAGCCTACTGAGGTAGTATGGGTTGAAGTCAGAAATAGGAAAGGAGCAGTCACCTTGTTAGGAGTTTTCTACAGGCCCCCCAATAGTAGCAAAGATGTGGAGGAACGGATTGGGAAACAGATTTTGGAAAGGTGCAGAAGTCATAGGGTAGTGGTCATGGGCGACTTTAACTTCCCAAATATTGAGTGGAAACTCTTTAGATCAAATAGTTTGGATGGGGTGGTGTTTGTGCAATGTGTCCAGGAAGCTTTTCTAACACAGTATGTAGATTGTCTGACCAGAGTAGGGGCAATATTGGATTTAGTACTGGGTAATGAGCCAGGGCAAGTGATAGATTTGTTAGTGGGGGAGCATTTCGGAGATAGTGACCACAATTCTGTGACTTTCACTTTAGTAATGGAGAGGGATAGGTACGTGCAACAGGGCAAGGTTTACAATTGGGGGAAGGGTAAATACGATGTTGTCAGACAAGAATTGAAGTGCATAAGTTGGGAACATAGGCTGGCAGGGAAGGACACAAGTGAAATGTGGAACTTATTCAAGGAACAGTTGCTACGTGTCCTTGATATGTATGTCCCTGTCAGGCAGGGAAGAGATGGTCGAGTGAGGGAACCATGGTTGACAAGAGAGGTTGAATGTCTTGTTAAGAGGAAAAAGGTGACTTATGTAAGGCTGAGGAAACAAGGTTCAGACAGGGCATTGGAGGGATACAAGATAGCCAGGAGGGAACTGAAGAAAGGGATTAGGAGAGCTAAGAGAGGGCATGAACAATCTTTGGCGGGTAGGATCAAGGAAAACCCCAAGGCCTTTTACACATATGTGAGAAATATGAGAATGACTAGAGCGAGGGTAGGTCCGATCAAGGACAGTAGCGGGAGATTGTGTATTGAGTCTGAAGAGATAGGAGAGGTATTGAACGAGTACTTTTCTTCTGTATTTACAAATGAGAGGGGCGATTTTGTTGGAGAGGACAGTGTGAAACAGATTGGTAAGCTCGAGGAAATACTTGTTAGGAAGGAAGATGTGTTGGGCATTTTGAAAAACTTGAGGATAGACAAGTCCCCCGGGCCTGACGGGATATATCCAAGGATTCTATGGGAAGCAAAAGATGAAATTGCAGAGCCATTGGCAATGATCTTTTCGTCCTCACTGTCAACAGGGGTGGTACCAGGGGATTGGAGAGTGGCGAATGTCGTGCCCCTGTTCAAAAAAGGGACTAGGGATAACCCTGGGAATTACAGGCCAGTTAGTCTTACTTCGGTGGTAGGCAAAGTAATGGAAAGGGTACTGAAGGATAGGATTTCTGAGCATCTGGAAAGACACTGCTTGATTAGGGATAGTCAGCACGGATTTGTGAGGGGTCGGTCTTGCCTTACAAATCTTATTGAATTCTTTGAGGAGGTGACCAAGCATGTGGATGAAGGTAAAGCAGTGGATGTAGTGTACATGGATTTTAGTAAGGCATTTGATAAAGTTCCCCATGGTAGGCTTATGCAGAAAGTAAGGAGGCATGGGATAGTGGGAAATTTGGCCAGTTGGATAACGAACTGGCTAACCGATAGAAGTCAGAGAGTGGTGGTGGATGGCAAATATTCAGCCTGGATCCCAGTTACCAGTGGCGTACCGCAGGGATCAGCTCTGGGTCCTCTGCTGTTTGTGATTTTCATTAATGACTTGGATGAGGGAGTTGAAGGGTGGGTCAGTAAATTTGCAGACGATACGAAGATTGGTGGAGTTGTGGATAGTACGGAGGGCTGTTGTCGGCTGCAAAGAGACATAGATAGGATGCAGAGCTGGGCTGAGAAGTGGCAGATGGAGTTTAACCCTGAAAAGTGTGAGGTTGTCCATTTTGGAAGGACAAATATGAATGCGGAATACAGGGTTAACGGTAGAGTTCTTGGCAATGTGGAGGAGCAGAGAGATCTTGGGGTCTATGTTCATACATCTTTGAAAGTTGCCACTCAAGTGGATAGAGCTGTGAAGAAGGCCTATGGTGTGCTCGCGTTCATTAACAGAGGGATTGAATTTAAGAGCCGTGAGGTGATGGTGCAGCCGTACAAAACTTTGGTAAGGCCACATTTGGAGTACTGTGTACAGTTCTGGTCGCCTCATTTTAGGAAGGATGTGGAAGCTCTGGAAAAGGTACAAAGAAGATTTACCAGGATGTTGCCTGGAATGGAGAGTAGGTCTTACGAGGAAAGGTTGAGGGTGCTAGGCCTTTTCTCATTAGAACGGAGAAGGATGAGGGGCGACTTGATAGAGGTTTATAAGATGATCAGGGGAATAGATAGAGTAGACAGTCAGAGACTTTTTCCCCGGGTGGAACAAACCATTACAAGGGGACATAAATTTAAGGTGAAAGGTGGAAGATATAGGAGGGATATCAGAGGTAGGTTCTTTACCCAGAGAGTAGTGGGGGCATGGAATGCACTGCCTGTGGAAGTAGTTGAGTCGGGAACATTAGGGACCTTCAAGCAGCTATTGGATAGGTACATGGATTAAGGTAAAATGATATAGTGTAGATTTATTTGTTCTCAAGGGCAGCACGGTAGCATTGTGGATAGCACAATTTGCTTCACAGCTCCAGGGTCCCAGGTTCGATTCCGGCTTGGGTCACTGTCTGTGCGGAGTCTGCACGTCCTCCCCGTGTCTGCGTGGGTTTCCTCCGGGTGCTCCGGTTTCCTCCCACAGTCCAAAGATGTGCGGGTTAGGTGAATTGGCCAATGATAAATTGCCCTTAACGTCCAAATTGCCCTTGGTGTTGGGTGGACGTGTTGATTTTGGGTAGGGTGCTATTTCCAAGAGCTGGTGCAGACTCAAAGGGCCGAATGGCCTCCTTCTGCACTGTAAATTCAATGATAACCTATGATTAATCTAGGACAAAGGTTCGGCACAACATCGTGGGCCGAAGGGCCTGTTCTGTGCTGTATTTTCTATGTTCTATGTTCTATGTTATTCCCATCCTATTCATGTATTTATCAAGATGCCCCTTAAATGTCACTATCGTCCCTGCTTCCACCTCCTCCGGCAGCGAGTTCCAGGCACCCACTACCCTCTGTGTAAAAAACTTGTCTCGTACATCTCCTCTAAACCTTGCCCCTTGCACCTTAAACCTATGCCCCCTAGTAATTGACCCCTCTCCCCTGGGGAAAAGCCTCTGACTATCCACTCTGTTTATGCCCCTCATCATTTTGTAGACCTCTATCAGGTCGCCCCTCAACCTCTTTTGTTCCAGTGAGATCAAACCGAGTTTATTCAACCGCTCCTCATAGCTAATGCCCTCCATACCAGGCAACATCCTGGTAAATCTCTTCTGCACCCTCTCTAAAGCCTCCACATCCTTCTGGTAGTGTGGCGACCAGAATTGAACACTATACTCCAAGTATGACCTAACTAAGGTTCTATCCAGCTGCAACATGACTTGCCAATTCTTATACTCAATGCCCCGGCCAATGAAGGCAAGCATGCCGTATGCCTTCTTGACTACCTTCTCCACCTGTGTTGCCCCTTTCAGTGATCTGTGAACATGTACACCTAGATCTCTCTGACATTCAATACTCTTGAGGGTTCTACCATTCACTGTATATTCCCTATCTGCATTAGACCTTCCAAATGCATGACCTCACATTTGTCCGGATTAAACTCCATCTGCCATCTCTCCGCCCAAGTCTCCAAACGATCCAAATCCTGCTGTATCCTCTGACAGTCCTCATCGCTATCTGCAATTCCACCAACCTTTGTGTCGTCTGCAAACTTACTAGTCAGACCAGTTACATTTTCCTCCAAATCATTTATATATACTACAAACAGCAAAAGTCCCAGCACTGATCCCTGCGGAACACCACTAGTCACAGCCCTCCAATTAGAAAAGCATCCTTCCATTGCTATTCTCTGCCTTCTATGACCTAGTCAGTTCTGTATCCACCTTGCCAGCTCACCCCTGATCCCATGTGACTTCACCTTTTGTACCAGTCTACCATGAGGGACTGCCCTACCTGCATCAATCATCTTTGTGATCTCTTCGAAAAACTCGATCAAGTTAGTGAGACACAACCTCCCCATCACAAAACCATGCTGCCTCTCATTAATACGTCCATTTGCTTCCAAATGGGAGTAGATCCTGTCTCAAAGAATTCTCTCCAGTAATTTCCCTACCACTGACGTAAGGCTCACTGGCCTGTAGTTCCCTGGATTATCATTGCTACCCTTCTTAAACAAACGAACAACATTGGCTATTCTCCAGTCCTCCGGGACATCACCTGCAGACAGTGAGGATCCACAGATTTCTGTCAAGGCCTCAGCAATTTCCTCTCTAGCTTCCTTCAGTATTATGGGGTAGATCCCATCAGGCCCTGGGGACTTATCTACCTTAATATTTTTCAAGACGCCTCGTCTTTTTGGATCTCAATGTGACCCAGGCTATCTACACACCCTTCTCCATACTCAACATCCACCAATTCCTTCTCTTTGGTGAATACTGATGCAAAGTATTCATTTAGTACCTCGCCCATTTCCTCTGGCTCCACACATAGATTCCCTTGCCTATCCTTCAGCGGGCCAACCCTTCCCCTGGCTACCCTCTTGCTTTTTATGTACGTGTAAAAAGCCTTGGGATTTTCCTTAACCCTATATGCCAATGGCTTTTCGTGACCCCCTTCTAGCCCTCCTGACTCCTTGCTTAAGTTCCTTCCTACTTTCCTTATATTCCACACAGGCTTCGTCTGTTCCCAGCCTTTTAGCCCTGACAAATGCCTCCTTTTTCTTTTTGACGAGGCCTACAATATCTCTCGTTATCCAAAGTTCCCGAAAATTGCCGTATTTATCCTTCTTCCTCACAGGAACATGCCGGTCCTGAATTCCTTTCAACTGACACTTGAAAGCCTCCCACATGTCAGGTGTTGATTTGCCCTCTGTGTGGTATGTATTAGGGGTAATACGGTACACCATGAATGCCGAGGAGCCATTGGAGGACAGATGCTGGATCCCGATTGGATCCGCCTACTGGGCTCCACCCAGATAGGTGGGGTATAAGAACCTGGGTTAATCCCAGCAGCTGCATTCTGTGACTGAGCTGCTGAGGAACGAGTCTGAACAAGTCTGCTCAATAAAGCCTCGATTGAAGTTCTTTATGTCTCGCCTCGTGTGTGATCGATGGTGCTACAATTTATTGAGCAGACTTAAAAAGGAATATGGAGCTCCGGATCGCCCGGAGTGCCTGCGAATCGGCCCCCAAGCAGCAAACGCAACATCGGCGTTTAAGCACTGGCTGGCGTGCTTTGAGGGATACCTCCGAACGGCCTCCGGCAGACCAACAGAAGACCAGAAGGTGCAGGTCCTGCATTCCAGGGTGAGACCCGAAATCTACTCACTCATCGAGGACGCAGAAGAATTCCCAGCGGCGCTCAACTTGCTGAAGGAGATCTACATTAAGCCCGTCAACCAGGTCTACGCACGCTACCAGCTCGCGACGAGACGACAAATCCCCGGGGAATCGCTAGACGATTTCTTCAACGCTCTAACGATCCTAGGACGAAACTGCAACTGCCCAGCGGTTACGGCGAACGAACATACGGACCTCCTGATCAGAGACGCGTACGTAGCAGGTTTGGCATCGTCGCAAATTCGCCAGAGACTTTTAGAGAAAGACTCTCTCGGACTCACAGAGGTACGGGCCCTTGCAGCCTCCCTCGACGTGGCCTCCCAAAACGCCCGCGCCTATGCCCCCGACCGCGCTGCAGCCCCTTGGGCTCCATGGACCCCCGCCGCGACCGACCCCCCGGCAACCCCCACCCCTCCGCAAGCATGCGCAGCCAGAATCCCAGACCACCCGGGGGGCCCCGCTGCTATTTTTGCGGGAAGCCGAAACAGCCCCGCCAGCGCTGCCCGGCCCGCTCGGCCACCTGCAAAAGCTGCGGTAAAAAGGGGCACTACGCAGCGGTGTGCCAGTCCCGTGGGGTCGCCGCTATCTCCGGGGAACAAATGGGACCACGGGTTCAACCCCCTCAGTGACCCACGGGCGGCCAACGGGCACCGCCATTTTGGACCCCGGACATCATGAGGGGGGGACGGGCACCGCCATCTTCCTACCCACGGGCCGCGTGCAATCCATGGGAGCGGCCATTTTGTCCACCCCCGGCCACATGCGACTCATGGGAGCGGCCATATTGTCCACCCCTGACCACGTGCGATCCATGGACGCCGGCATCTTGGCTGACAGGCAAGGACCCCAGCGTGGACGGCTCCACACTGCCTGAAGACAACGATCTGATACACCAACCACGTTTGGCATCGGTGACCCTCGACCAGTCGCGGCCCCGGACGCTCCAGATGACAATGACAAAGGTGCTGGAGAACGGGCACGAGATGCCGTGTCTGATCGACTCGGGGAGCACGGAGAGTTTTATTCATGGTCGACAAGCACGGTTTACGGGCCACGTTCTCGTACCTCGACAACGTCAACATCTGCGGCCACGACCAGCAGGACCATGACGCCAACCTCCAAAAATTCCTCCAGACCGCTAACACCCTCAACCTCACCTACAACGAGGAAAAATGCGTGTTTAGCACCGACCGTCTAGCCATCCTTGGCTACGTAGTGCGTAATGGAGTGATAGACCCCGATCCCGAACGCATGCGCTCCCTCATGGAGTTCCCTCTCCCCCACTGTACCAAAGCCCTGAAACGCTGCCTGGGCTTCTTTTCTTATTACGCCCAGTGGGTCCCCCAGTACGCAGACAAGGCCCGCCCACTAATCCAGTCCACTACATTTCCCCTGTCGACAGAGGCCCGCCAGGCCTTCAGCCGCATCAAAGCGGATATCGCAAAGGCCACGATGCACGCCGTCGACGACTCCCTCCCCTTCCAAGTCGAGAGCGACGCGTCCGACGTAGCTCTGGCGGCCACACTCAACCAAGCGGGCAGACCCGTGGCCTTTTTCTCCCGGACCCTACACGCTTCAGAAATTCGCCACTCCTCAGTGGAAAAGGAGGCACAAGCCATACTGGAAGCTGTGCGACATTGGAGGCATTACCTGGCCGGTAGGAGATTCACTCTCCTCACTGACCAACGGTCGGTAGCCTTCATGTTCGATAATGCACAGCGGGGCAAGATAAAGAACGACAAGATCCTGCGGTGGAGGATCAAACTCTCCACCTACAATTATGAGATCTTGTACCGTCCCGGAAAGCTGAACGAGCCGTCCGATGCCCTATCTCGCGGCACTTGTGCCAAAGCACAAGTGGACCGTCTCCAAGCCCTCCACGATGACCTCTGCCACCCGGGTACGCATCTAGCTGCGTGTACCTGTTGATGGTCTGACTGTAGTCTACGACCATCCTTTGCTTCTCCCCTGTCTTCACTACTACCACCTGGGCTCTCCAGGGACTATTGCTGGCCTGGATTATGCCTTCCTTCAGCAGCCGCTGGACTTTGGACCTGATAAACGTCCGGTCCTGGGTGCTCGTTTCTACCACTTCATAAAGGCCCGCAACCTCCCTTACTCCGTCGAGGACGTCCGAACAGTCACCAGGAACTGCCAAATCTGCGCAGAATGCAAACCGCATTTTATCAGGCCATATATAGCGCACCTGATAAAGACTTCCCGTCCCTTTGAACGCCTCAGTTTGGACTTCAAAGGCCCCCTCCCCTCCACCGATCGCAACATGTACTTTCTTAACGTCGTTGACGAATACTCCCGCTTCCCCTCCGCCATCCCCTGCCCCGACATGACCGCGGCCACGGTCATTAAAGCCCTCGGCACCATCTTTACCCTGTTCGGTTTCCCCGCCTACATCCATAGCGATGGGGGGTCCTCCTTCATGAGTGACGAGCTGCGTCAATTCCTGCTCAGTAAGGGCATCGCCTCGAGCAGGACGACCAGCTACAACCCCCGGGGGAACGGGCGGGTAGAGAGGGAGAACGGAACGGTCTGGAAGACCGTCCTACTGGCCCTACGGTCTAGGAGTCTCCCAACTTCCCGCTGGCAGGAAGTACTCCCGGATGACCTTCATTCTATCCGATCCCTGCTGTGTACCACCACTAACCAAATCCCTCACGAGCGCCTCCTTGTCTTCTCTAGGAGGTCCGCTTCTGGAACGTCACTTCCGACCTGGCTGCAAGCCCCGGGACCCATCCTGCTCCGGAAACATGTGTGGGCGCACAAATCAGACCCACTGGTGGAGAAGGTACACCTACTCCACGTAAACCCGCAGTACGCCTACGTGGCATACCCAGACGGCCGACAGGACACGGCCTCTCTGCGGGACCTGGCGCCCGCCGGAGCTCTCCATCCCCCCCCGCAACACAAATCACCTCCCCCTCACTCCCGCCGGTGCACCCCACAGCCACCCCCTTCCCGGGGGGATCAGTTCTCCTCCCAGGCCCAGCCAGGGGTAAGGAAACAGAGGGGGACAGCGCGATGCTCCCAGAGTCGACCGGACCCGAGCCAGCACCACCACCCGGGCTGAGACGATCGGAAAGGGCGACCAGAGCACCATCTCGACTCATCGAATCGACTTAAGATGTATATAATTCAGTGGCCCAGTAAAGCAGCATTGTTGTAAATAGTTAACGCTGCAAATTGGGTGAAATGTGAATAATTTGGTGGCCCAGTAAAAGCGGCATGATTGTCTCTAGTTCAATGGTTAAGGCACCGACCCTGTAAACCCCTACCACCATACCACCCACCACCCCACCGGGTTCTTTTTTAACAAGGGGAGAATGTGGTGGTATGTATTAGGGGTAATACGGTACACCATGAATGCCGAGGAGCCATTGGAGGACAGATGCTGGATCCCGATTGGATCCGCCGCCTACTGGGCTCCACCCAGATAGGCGGGGTATAAGGACCTGGGTTATTCCCCGCAGCTGTATTCTGTGACTGAGCTGCTGGGGAACGAGTCTGAACAAGTTTGCTCAATAAAGCCTCGATTGAAGTTCTTTACGTCTCGCCTCGTGTGTGATCGATGGTGCTACACCCTCAAACATCCGCCCCCAATCTATGTTCTTCAGATCCCGCCTAATATTGTTATAATTAGCCTTCCCCCAATTTAGCACATTCATCCTAGGACCACTCTTATCCTTGTCCACCAGCACTTTAAAACTTACTGAATTGTGGTCACTGTTCCCGAAAAGCTCCCCTACTGAAACTTCTACCACCTGGCCGGGCTCATTCCCCAATACCAGGTCCAGTACCGCCCCTTCCCTCGTTGGACTATCTACATATTGTTTTAAGAAGCCCTCCTGGATGCTCCTTACAAACTCTGCCCCGTCTAAGCCCCTGGCACTAAGTGAGTCCCAGTCAATATTGGGGAAGTTGAAGTCTCCCATCACCACAACCCTGTTGTTTTTACTCTTTTCCAAAATCTGTCTACCTATCTGCTCCTCTATCTCCCGCTGGCTGTTGGGAGGCCTGTAGTAAACCCCCAACATTGTGACTGCACCCTTCTTATTCCTGGTCTCTACCCATATAGCCTCACTGCCCTCTGAGGTGTCCTCCCGTAGTACAGCTACATTCTCCCTAACCAGTAGCGCAACTCCGCCACCCCTTTTACACCCCCCTCTATCCTGCCTGAAACACCTAAATCCTGGAACGTTTAGCTGCCAATCCTGCCCTTCCCTCAACCAGGTCTCTGTAATGGCAACAACATCATAGTTCCAAGTACTAATCCAAGCTCTAAGTTCATCTGCCTTACCCGTAATACTTCTTGCATTAAAACATATGCACTTCAGGCCACCAGACCTGCTGTGTTCAGCAACTTCTCCCTGTCTGCTCTGCCTCAGAGCCACACTGTCCCTATTCCCTAGTTCTCCCTCAATGCTCTCACCTTCTGACCTATTGCTCCCGGGCCCACCCCCCTGCCATACTAGTTTAAACCCTCCTGTGTGACACTAGCAAACCTCGCGGCCAGGATATTTAAGCCTCTCCAGTTTAGATGCAACCCGTCCTTATATAGGTCACCCCTGCGCCGGAAGAGCTCTCAGTGGTCCAGATAATGGAAACCCTCCCTCCTACACCAGCTGTTTAGCCACGTGTTTAGCTGCTCTATCTTCCTATTTCTAGCCTCACTGGCATGTGGCACAGGGAGTAATCCTGAGATTACAACCCTAGAGGTCCTGTCTTTAAACTTTCTGCCTAGCTCCCTGAACTCCTGCTGCAGGACCTCATGCCCCTTCCTGCCTATGTCATTAGTACCAATATGTACAATGACCTCTGCCTGTTTGCCCTCCCCCTTCAGGCTGCCCTCTACCTGTTCGGAGACATCCTGGACCCTGGCACCAGGGAGGCAACATACCATCCTGGAGTCTCTTTCACGTCCACAGAAGCGCCTATCTGTGCCCCTGACTATAGAGTCCCCTATGAATATTGCTCTTCTGCGCTTTGACCCTCCCTTCTGAACATCAGAGCCAGCCGTGGTGCCACTGCTCTGGCTGCTGCTGTTTTCCCCTGATAGGCCATCCCCCCGACAGTATCCAAAGGGGTATACCTGTTCGAGAGGGGGACAACCACAGGGGATTCCTGCACTGACTGCCTGCCCTTTCTGGTGGTCACCCATTTCTCTGCCTGCACCTTGGGTGTGACCACATTTATATAACTGCGATCTATGATGCTTTCTGCCACCTGCATGCTCCTAAGTGCATCCAATTGCTGCTCCAACCGAACCATGCGGTCTGTGAGGAGCTCCGGTTGGGTGCACTTTCTGCAGATGAAGCCATCCGGGACACTGGAAGCCTCCCGGACCTGCCACATCTCACAGTCAGAGCACTGCACCCCTCTAACTGACATTGCGTCAATGAATTAGTAAATTAAAATTAAAAGTTAAAAAATTACTGTTAACTATCTGTTTCCTAGCACTAGATTTCTACTATAAATGTGAAAGCTAAATATAGTACTCTCCGATCTCTGGCTTAGATACCCCTCTAAATTATAATTAAGTAATTCTGTTTAATTAGTTACCAATGCTTAATTTTTTTAATTTAGTGTAGATTCCCAACCAGCCACTCAGGTCACAGCTTTTCTGTGATGTCACTTCAGTCCCGTCACCCGCCCCCCCCCCAACACACACACACACACACACACAATTTGAAAAAGGGATAAAAGTAAAAATGAGTAAAAATCACTTACTTACCTTCTTACCTTCTCAGGGTCTTAGATGTTCTCAGGTTCTCTCCCTGACAGAGATGCTCCTCCTCTACCGAACGGCTCCCGAAACTAGGCCGCGATCTTTTAAAATCTCCGCTCCGACTCGCAGCTCCCTGCAAAACTCTTACTATTTTGTGCGTCTTTCTTTGCTCGTCTCTCTCTCTCTCTCTCTTGTTCTTTCTTTCAGACCATTCCGTGCCCCCAGTCTGAGATTCTTTTCAGGGATTTCACCTGCTCCTCAGTCATATGATCTGTTGTTTTCCTTATTTGCTCAGGTGCCCTTGTCCTCGGCCCAGAACTTCAACCCCTGGATCCCGATCTGTGCATGCCTAGAAACACCCTTGGTCTGTTAGGACACAGCCACTTGCTCAACGGGAAGATAAGTCAGATCTTATCACAGGGCCCAAGGCCCTGAAAAGTACCAGTCTACCTCAGATTTCTTGGGTGTCACAATGGTTAGCACCGCTGCCTCACAGCAGCAGGTACCCAGGTTCAATTCCGGCCTCGGGTGACTGTGTGCAGTTTGCACTTTCTCCCCGTGTCTGCGTGGGTTTCCTCCGGGAGCTCAGGTTTCCACCCACAGTTCAAAGATGTGCAGGTTAGGTGGATTGGCCAAGCTAAATTGCCCCTTTGTGAAGATTGGGTTGTGGGGATGGGCTGGGGGAGTGGGCCTGGGTCAGGTTCTCTTTCAGAGGGTTGGTGCAAACCTAATGGGCTGAATGGCCTCCTTCTTCACTGTAGGGATACGATGATTCGATGATATCTTGGAATGCTAAGATTACTCAAAATTCGAATAACAGGAGAAACCAGCCAGTTCATACTAGTAGCAACATGAGTGGTATTTTCCACCAATGGGATACTGCCGTCAAGCCATAAATACATTCTTTCTATCACACTAATGAGCAATGTGGTGTCTGAATTTCAGTGCCTGTGAGGTACCAGGTATATAGGCTAAACATCACAGTGACTCATGGTTCATATCAAGCAGCACGCATCTTCAGCTGTTCACAATAGGTAGAGTATTGACCATACTTAACCAAATCATGCCAGCAAAACTCAAACGGTATATAAGCCAAATACTCAAAATTCCTCGACCAAAGGTGCAGCCTCTGCACTCACCCACAGCCCTCCCTCCCCCACCCCCTCCGCTGCTGGCTATCTCTCGACTATGTCCAAATATTTTTGTATGCACTTTTGTTCTCAACCCTGCCCTTCCCTCCCAGAACCACAAGAGGGTTTTTCCTTATCCTCCCTTCAGACGCCCTGGCATTTGAACTCTTCACTGCGCTCTCATGCTGACATCTTTGCCATCCGCCGACTGTGGAGTGCGAATGAAGCTCAAGATAACCTCGCCTTTCGATGAGTTGAGTCATAGGTTTCTGAATTTAACATTGAATTGAACAATTTGCGATTGTAACCTGTGCCGCCATTTTGATTCCATTATTTTGCCTGTTTCATAGAAATCATAGAACAGTGGAGAAGGAGGCCATTTGGCCCAATGCATTCGCACCGACCCTCCCAAAAGAGAACCCCACCCTGGCTCAATCCCCCGCCCCATCCCCATGGCCCCCACTAAGGGGCAGTTTAGCGTGGCCAATCCACCTAACCTGCACACCTTTGGACTGTGGGAGGAAACCAGAGCACCCGGAGGAAACTCAGTCAGACACGGGGAGAAAGTGCAAACTCCACGCAGACAGTCCCCCGAGGTCGGAATTTAACCCGGGTCCCTGGCGCTGCGAGGCAGCAGTGCTAACCAACGTGCCGCTGCGCCACCCCTTAATCTTCATTAATTTTTTCTCTTGTGTCCTTATGGAAGAAGTCTCTTCATTATTCTGCCATTCTCACCCCATCAAGACTTAGCCTTTTTTCCCATCACCACTCCCTTTGCCAGTTAATATCTGGCATCTTCCGCCCTCTCACAAGCCTTAATTTTTATCCTTTTTTCTATCCTCTCCATCAGACCTATGGAGTTTCCAATTTTCCTCAGAACATGAGAAGCATTTTCCATCCCTTCCCCTGGATCTTCCGATCCCAGTCCCACTGAAGGACATCCCCCCTCATTCCACCGTGGGCGAAGGGTGGTGGGGTGGGGGGGTAGAATATCCCGCCATTGGCTCTGTTTCGCTGCCCACAGCACCTTCCAGGCCAGCAGCACATGTCCAACATTTCCTGTTTCAATCAGATGTCTCCTCTGTGAAACATTCCAGAATGTTCATTACGCTATGTAAAGACAACTTGTCGTTGTTGAAAGAATATTGCAGACTGTTTAGATCTTTTTGCTGTGTTCATTTATTTGCTGACTCTTGTGGTAACTCTTGTGAAATAACTCACCACAAAGCTGGAGTTTGAAGCGTTACAGAAGCAGAACGGAAGCAATGAAGGGAATCGGTGCAAAGTTGGGACAAGTTAACACTTCACATGGTGACCCTCTCTGTCCCTCACCATCACAATCTACACGTGTAGTTCTCATTCATTTATATCTGGGCTGAAGGGAAGGTTTTAGAATCAGTCTAAGACATTAAGAGTGCCAAATTGTTAAGTGAGTTTCACATGCACCGTGCCAGGTCCAATACAGGTACAGGTCCAGAACAGGTACAGGTCCAGAACAGGTACAGTAGTCACAGGTCCAGTACAGGTTCAATACAGCCACAGGTCCAGTACAGGTACAGGTCCAGAACAGGCACAGGTCCAGAACAGGTACAGTAGTCACAGGTCCAGTAAAGGTTCAATACAGCCACAGGTCCAGTACAGGTACAGGTCCAGAACAGGTACAGGTCCAGGTCTAGTACAGGTACAGTACAGTCACAGGTCCAGTACAGGTACGGGTCCAGTACAGGTACAGGTCCAGTACAGATACAGTAGTCACAGGTCCAGTACAGGTCCAATACAGCCACAGGTCCAGTACAGGTACAGGTCCAGAACAGGTCCAGGTCCAGGTCTAGTACAGGTACAGTACAGCCACAGGTCCAGTACAGGTACAGGTACCGGTCCAGTACAGGTACAGGTCCAGTACAGGTACAGTACAGATACAGGGACAGGTGCAGGTACAGGTACAGGTCAAATACAGGTAGTTACAGGTCCAACAGGGGAACAGGTCCAGGTCCAGTACTGGTCCAGGTCGAGGACTGGTACAAGTCAAATACAGGTACACGTACAGGTCCAGCAGAGGAACAGGTCCAGGCTCGATACAGGTACAGTTAAATGTTCAGAGCAGGTACAGGTACAGGTACAAGTGCAGATACAGGTCCAGTACAGGAACAGGTCCAAGTCCAGTACATGTACAGGTACACTTACAGGTCCAGTATAGGTACAGATACAGGCCCAGTACAGGTACAGGTCAAGTTCAAGTACAGGTACAGGTGCCATCCATTGCTTTATTTTTACCCTCTGCCGCGCAGATGCTTTTTTTTAGGATGTGGGTGTCACTGGCGGGGCCAACATTTATTGAGGCTATTTCAGGGAACAATGAAAAGCCAACCACATTTTTGTGGATCTGGAGTCTTGTGTAGGCCAGCGGAAGATTTATTTCCGTAGAGCATTAGTGAATGATTTCCTGGCCATCATTAGGCTTTTATCCCATGATTTAAGGCGGCATGGTGGCACAGCGGTTAGCACTGCTGCCTCACAGCGACCAGAGTTAAATTCCGGCCTTGGGTCACTGTCTGTGCGGAGTCTGCACGTTCTCCCCGTGTGTGCGTGGGTTTCCTCCGGGTGCTCTGGTTGCCTCCCACAGTCCAAAGACGTGCAGGTTAGAGGGATTGACCATGCTATATTTCCTCTTAGTGTCGACAGGTCAGCTGGGGTTATAGGTTTAGGGCTGGGGAGTGGCCATAGGTAGGGCGTTCTTTCAGAGGGTCAGTGTGGACTCAGTGGGCCAAATGGCCTCCTTTTGCACTGTAGGAATTTTATGGTTCTGTTTTTTTAATTGAGGTGGGATTTGAATCCAGGTGTCCAGAGCTTGACCCTGGGTCACTGCGTCACCACTTCCATTGAAGCTGATCAAAGTCTCTCCCAAGCCTGTCTCACACAGCAGAGAGAAGGAAACAGATTTGGGAACGCCATGGTCCTTATCCTCTGGATTCACACCGATGCTGGGAACGGACATCTCCTGGACCAGGTCCTTCACTGCAAAATGGTGACGAGGTAAGGAGGTCACAATTCTTGACAATGAACCGCCCCCTCCCCACAGCCCCACCAGCGAAAGGTGTAGAGAGTGACCCCAGGGGCCTGATTACCGGTCAGGGCAGTTTAGTGAGGTGTGATTGTCCCAACAATGCAAAGCTAACTGGTTAAAGGGTCTCGATAGGGAGGTGCAAAGAAGAATGTTGAATGGAGTCTCTTCCATCTTTACTGTTCGCAACCATCCAGAAAGTGACTGAGATCTCGTCTCCCACAGTTGCTTAGCCACGCAACCCTGCAATGAAAAACAGTGTCAGAACTGAAGGACAGGGACAAGAAGTGAACATCCTTCTACCTTGCCTTTTGCACTGATGTGTTCGTCTCCCCCGGCATTGGGGACAGGTCTTCTCTGCTTATTGGTTTGATTGCCCGCCTGCACTCTTCATTGAACCAGGATTGATCCTGGCTGGATAGCAATGGTAGAGTGGGCGATATGCTGACTGCGGAAGTTACAATCTATGGTTCTTGGCAATAATTCTGCTGCTGCTGACGGCTCACCGTCCCTCACCTTTGCCCAGTTTTAAGTCATTGAATCTGTTCAAAATCTATCCCATTTAACAGTGTGGCGACGCCACACAACATACTGGAGGGTAACCTTAATGTGAAGCTCAGACTTTGGCCGTGATTCATTGGAAATGTTTCTAGGTGTGGTAGCGAGCGGGGACTTCCCGATGCTCTTCCCGGTCAGACTGTCACCACAATTCAACGTTAATTGGTCCACGTGTGGAGGCCCCACGGGCTACATGCCGCAAATCATGGCTCGCCAGACAATTTGCCAGGACTGCGTTTGCCAGGCCCCCGCTAACAAGGTAGAGCGGCACTTAAACTGCTCTTGCACGGCCAACCCCACTCAACTCACAGCCATGGCGCCGAGGCGACTGAGGTTCCCCCCCCCCCCCCCCCCCCTCCGACGAGGCCGCGGCTCGCGGTCAGCACCCGGAATAGGACGACGGGCTGTGCATGTGTCGCCGGCAAGTGCGCGGGGACCCTCCGGCCCCAGAGGCGCCAGAGGACATCTGGCCAGGGGCATCGAAGGCCACGCAACATTGTTAACAGCTGGCTGCCTCCTCTTCAGATGTGCATCCTGGTGAAACTCCGAGACGCAGCGATAGAGCACGGAAGGCATGTCGAGGATCACTGAGAGCGCACTGGGGAGAGGAGGGAAAGGGGGGAGGTAGTGGGCAAGGGCTTATTGTGCGTTGTGGGGGAGGGGATTGGAGAGGGGGAGAAGGGGGCAGTGGTGTACACTTGTTTCAGACAAAATAAAGAACTTTCACCACAACCAGTTTAGCGCCTCTGGCTTTTTGTTCCGACGCAGGTCGACCACCAAATCCCATGCCCCGTCCCCCTGACATGGGGGTCCTGGAACCGCTGCAAGACTTTCCCCCACCTGGTAAGCTCTGCCCACACATGCCCGGCAGCAGTGGGCTGGACGCCTGACCACCGGACCCCACACCCTGCACCCCAGGCAGCTGAACATAAAACTTTGCTTCCGCCGGACGCTGGTCCCCTCCCCATTGCACTCGCCCATCCCCCGGCCACGGACATGTCCCCGGGGCTGAGGCCCATCCCCTGGACATGTCCCCGGGGCTTGGACCCATCCCCTGGGGGTTCAGATGATGGCTACTGCGCCTGTGATGTTGTCTCCCGCAGTGTTCAGGCACAGTGTCCAAGCAACACGGTCTGATTGGGATGCTGAGCAATAATCCCCACATGCTCCATGGCCCGCCCACCCATGGGGATCCACTTAGAACATAGAACATTACAGCGCAGTACAGGCCCTTCGGCCCTCGATGTTGCGCCGACCTGTGAAATCACTCTAAAGCCCATCTACACTATTCTCTTATTGTCCATAGGTCTATCCAATGACCATTTGAATGTCCTTAGTGTTGGCGAGTCCACTACTGCTGCAGGCAGGGCAAAACCGTGTTGACTATCTCTAATCAAATTATTCCTTTCCAGATGATTATAAATCCTATCTCTTATAAACCTTTCCAAGATTTTGCCCACAACAGAAGTAAGGCTCACTGGTCTATAGTTACCGGGGTTATCTCTACTCCCCTTCTTGAACAAGGGGACAACATTTGCTATCCTCCAGTCTTCTGGCACTATTCCTGTAGACAAAGATGACTTAAAGATCAAGGCCAAAGGCTCAGCAATCTCCTCCCTAGCTTCCCAGAGAATCCTAGGATAAATCCCATCCGGCCCAGGTGACGTATCTATTTTCACACTTTCCAGAATTGCTAACACCTCCTCCTTATGAACCGCAAGCCCTTGGGATGTGTCAATTGCTCACTTAACAATGATTGCTAATTCCCTATTCGCTGTAACCTTTAGCTGTACGGCCAGCGGCCTCCGCGGTCAGTGGGGGTTATGGGTGGTCGGTGGGGCAGACAGGCATGGACTAGGGTTGCCCCCAGAATGGTTGTGCATGATACAGGTGCGCACCCTAGCCCCGATACCACCACCCTCCATCGAGGTCCACCCCAAATGAGGTTGGTTCCCCCCCCCCCCCCCCCACCCTCCTCCGAGCACAGGGGCAGCAAGCACAGTGCCCGAGAGCTCTTTTCCGTGAGCGAAGATGGCTACTCACCTCCTCGGGCTCCCGCAGCAGCCCCCTGGCAGGTTCACGTTTTTCAAAAGGAGTTCCAATCGGAGCCAGCGTGACCACTTGCTGGAGAGGCCATGGGATATGGGGTGGCACTCGTTATTTGTATGGAGATTTGTATTAAGTGGTGATTATTGGTTTCAGGGCACATTGCAGTGAGATCCTGATTGCCCCTCAGGAAGCAGGCCGGTTGCATCGCTAACGGTTTGGCGCCCAGGCGGATCACGTTTTTGGCCTCTCTCGCTATTCACCGGCATCGTCGCGATCTCGCTCGAGCACAACGACTGTCCAGCGGCCACTCACACCAATGACATCATGGACTGATGCATCGGTGACAGGTAGAGAGGTGAGGTTGAGGTCAATTAGGATTTGACCTTTGGTTGGTAGCCACACTACCTGCCGCAGACTGAGTGCAGCAGCCACGGTCTTTCTGGCCTTTGCCAGTTCACTCAGTAGCAGCACCAGTGAGCCCCTCCTGGTGGTGGCATTTGAAGTTCCGAACGCACAAAACACTTGCCACCTTTAGTGCCTCTTCCAATTGGTGTGATACAGAGGAGCAATGTAAACGGTTGGGGATGGGGTGAGAGAGGGGGCATTGGGACATTAGTTGTTAACCAGCAGTTGGTTTCTTTGCCATGTTTGAGCTGGTGCCATCAAACTTTCTGTGGCCCAGAGTCAATGTTCGGAACTCCCAGAGAAATTCACGCCAAACTTCAGGGGCGGAATTCTCTGTTCCTTTTTTTCTATAAATTTAGAATACCCAATTCATTTCTTTTCCCCAATTAAGGGGCAATTTAGCGTGGCCAATCCACCTACCCTGCACATCTTTGGGTCGTGGGGGTGAGACCCACGCAAACACGGGGAGAATGTGCAAACTCCACATGGACAGTGACCCGGGGCTGGGATCGAACCCGGGTCCTCAGCGCCATGAGGCTGCAGTGCTAACCACTGCATCACCATTCCGCCCCCAGAGATACTCCCTTCTGATGGTAAGGTGGGGTGCGGGATGTTGTTAGGGGTGGGGCAAGTCTATATGTGTGTTTATGTAACCCACCTCTTCACTCACCTGAGGAAGGAGCAGTGCTCCAAAAGCTAGTGATTCCACACAAACCTATTGGACTTTAACCTGGTGTTGTAAGACTTCTTACTGTGCCCACCCCAGTCCAACGCCGACAGCTCCACATAGTGGGACTATAACAGGGCAGACACAGGGATGACGGTGGTACTGAATGGTCTGTGAATTATGATTCCGTGAGTATGATTATATCAGGCTGCTGTCTGACTAGTCTGTTGGAAAGTTGGCCCAATTTTGTTACAAGGCCCCAAATGTTTAAAAGGAGGATTTTGGAGGCCCGACAGGGCTGAGATTGCCGTTGCCGCTTCTGGAACTTCGGTAAATGTGGGTGTTCTGTCCCAGCTTCATCCTTAAAGTGGGGGGGAACTTTTTAAAAAAAATTTTTTAACTTCCAGTGATTAGCTGTAAAGGTTTTAAGGATGGGGAAAAGGGGGCTGTTTGGCCGACAGATGAGGCAAATCGATAAGAGGATCATTCCACTTGCCAGTCGGTTGCAGGAAGGCAGTGAGGCAGGATGGTGGAGAGAAGGCAGGAACACCGGGCGGGGCAGCTTGTGGGCAGTGGTCATTTGATGACGCCTCCAGAAATTACCCCAACCAGGGTTGGCCGTGTGGTGTTCTTTGTGTTGCTTACTTAGGATGGTTGGCGTAGTGTTCACAAAGACCACAGAATAGCTTTTACTTACATAAAGCTATGATTTTATTTGCATTACTAAAACTAAGATTCAACACTTAGTCCTTAAGAATACAGAACTGATCAATAGCATCTAACTAAATCTAACCTTACTCACACTATCAGCTCTAATGACCGTCACTAGCTATCTCCTGCATACACACATCCCCTAAGGTCTACCATTACTGCCTTGTATAGTTTTACCTTTAGCTCCCTCTAGTGGCTACTCTCGACACTACATTAACCCTTGCAATGCTGATAGTTATGATAATACCCACAGGCTGCTCTACTTTCCACCTTGAGGTTCCATTTAAATGTAATAAATCCACCGTTTTGAATTCTAAATGGTTAGCGAGAGACAATATATTGTAGCAGGGATCGACATACCATTCTTCTATTCCAACGTGGGACTGAGATATCCTTATAGCACATCTAATATCATCAGTGATATCGTCGTCCAAAAAATCTATAACAGAGAATATCAAAAGCTGTTACACATCCACCATTACAACAGAGACACCATTGTGCCAACCGCTATTTCAGGTGCAGTCAGGAGGTGAGTTATTCTTTGCAGAATTCCCAGCCTCCGAGCTGCTTTTGTAACCACATTATTTATACATTCATAGAATTTACAGTGCAGAAGGAGGCCTTTCGGCCCATCGAGTCTGCACCGGCCCTTACAAAGAGCACCCTGCTCAAGCCCACGTCTCTAACCTATCCCCGTAACCCCCACTTAAACTTTTTGGACACTAAGGTCAATTTAGCATGGCCAATCCACCTAACCTGCACATCTTTGGACTATGGGAGGAAACCGGAGCACCCGGAGGAAACCCACGCACACACAGGGAGAAGTGCAGACTCCCCCCCCCGGATGTTGATCGTGGGAGGTTGAATGATGATAATGCCATTTAATGCAAAGAGAAGATGGTTAGATTCCCTCTTATCGGAGCTGGCCATTGTCTGGCACACGTTACTTGCCAATAACTAAATGTTGTCACTTGCTGCACATGGACATGGGCTGCCTCAATATCTGAGGTGGTGTGAATGGTGCTGAATCATCAGCAAGCATCTCGCTTCTGACCTTATGATGGAGTGAAGGTAATTCAGGATGCAGGTGAAGAGAGTTGGGCCCAGGACTTTACCCTAAGAAACTCCAGCAATGATGCCTGATGACAGAGATAACACCCACATCCATTTTCCTTTATGCAAGATATGATTCCAACCAGTGGAGAGTTTTGCCCTGATTCCCATCGACTTCAGTTTTGCCCGGGCACCTTGATACCACACAATGCGACCACCCTGTTGAAATCTATCCCATTTAGCCACGCAACATGATGGAAGGTATCCTCAGTGTGAAGACAGGACTTTTCACATTTTAAGAATATATCAAAGTGCTTTACAGCCAATGAAATATCTTTTGAAGTGTAGTCATGTTGCAAAGTAGAACATCTGGCAGTAAACATGCAAAATGCAAACTCCCACACAAGCAATGGCATAATAACGTTATCAACTCTTGCAGTGTTGTTTGTGAAGGGAAAAAAGGTTAACCCTGGACACGCGTGACAACTCCCCAATGCATCTGCAAAATGGCGGCCGTAAGGTCTTTCAAATCAGGCAGGGACTCAGTTTAACACAGGGTCCTAAAGTCAGCGCCTCCGGCAGTGCCGCACTCCAGCAGCGCCGCACTCCTGCAGCACTGGACCAGGAAATTCCAGCCCGGAGCCGGTGTTCAACTCTCTCAAACTGGACCCTAGCCCACACTTCTGATTCAGAGATTGTGAGCGCTCCTCACTGACCCACAACTGATAACCCAAATAATCGGCACAATCTGTCCGGCGCCGGTTGACTTACTGTTACAGCTGATCCGACACAGATTATTGCTGAATTGGGAAGTACCATCGTCGCACCAGCGGCCACTGGAAATCTTGAAGATCCCGTACCGATTCCCTGTTTTGGCACTTGTGTCGAAGCCACTTTCAGCTTCAGCTACGCAGACCCCTATAATTCCAATGGCACAAGAGTGATATTGGTTGTAATATTGCACCGACACCAATTTTCCTCCTGTTAAACCTTTGCTCTTTGTGTTAACTGTCGCAAGAAGCTCGTTAATACTGTTAAAACTGCGTTCTCTCCAACTGTCCAGCCATTGAAAATTCCTCTGCACGGAGCCGCTTTCAGCAGCACTGACAGTAAAATACCGGGAACCTTGGGTTGGATTGTCCACAGCCCTGCGCCGAAATCGCGTTTGGCGAGGGGGCGAAGAATCCATTTTCACACCGAAATCGGGCCCAACACCGTTCCGCCGATTCTTTGGGACCCGAGAATCGGCGTGTTCGGGGAGTACTCCGCGCGGCTGGGAGGCCATTGCCAGAGGCCTGCACGGCAATACTCAGCTACCGACCGGCCGAGTTCCCGACGGCGTTCAGGAAGCTCGCGTGGCGGTTGCGGACTCAGTCCGTGGCCGTCCTGGTTGCGGGGGGGGGGCCCCGGGGGGGGGGCGGGGGGGGGGCGGGCGAATCGGGTACCGGTGTCGGGGGGGGGGCCTTATGGGCGGCTGGGGGACAGGTCGGGCCGGTCAGATCTTCGGGCGCACGGCCGATCGTGGGGGCCTACATTCTTCAGCTGCCTCTGCGGTCCGAGTCCGCCATGGCGCTCGCTGCGGCCGCTGGAGGCCGCTGCCCTGTGCATGTGCAGACTCGAAACCAGAAGTCCGGGGGCCCGGATCAGCAGCTAACGCTGCGGGAATCACTCTGGATCCCTGCCAGCCCCCTGAAGGTGAGAGAATTAGCTGATCTTTTTTACCGGAAACTCGGGAGTGAAACGCCAGGTTTTTACGCCGGCATGGGGACATAATCCCATTTTGGGAGAATCCAGACCCTTTTATACTTTACCAGACCTTTATCAATTCAGTTACTGAAATGAAAGTTGTCATAGTCCCAGAGGACCACAGCTGCTTTCTCCTTGGATGGGCAGAGCTGGTGGTGGGTGGTTTAACCGGAGGGTCATCCCACCTCAAGTGAGGTTGCGAAGGCGGGTCCTTCATGAATAACCTCAGCCAAGTACGGGAATTGAACCCACGCTGCTGACCTCGCTCTGCATCGCGAACCAGCCGTCCAACCAACTGAGCGGACCGACCCCCTCAGTTAATGGAATATTAGAGATGGGGGAGAAAATACAGTCTGACTGGGGCAGAGAGTTAAAGTTGCAAGGTGTGGTGAATTGTGGTGACTGTCCCTTGAAGGACAACTCAGCAGAAGTGGATCAACTGGCTTGGGAACCAATGGAGACTCAGAGGGTGGAGTCCTCTCTTAGGTTGTAGACATGTAGAGACTGAGGGCGTAAGCTGCTCTAGCACAGCCTTGTGGGCTGCTGGCCTCTAGAGGTTGTTTATTATTAATGAATAACTTTCTTGTTTCTGATGAAATCTGTGAACGTGCATTATTACATCTGGCGATGAGGATAAAACTATGATGTCACTACCTCTGGCCTTACATCTGTGAGTAGCCTGTTTTGATCAAAGTCTGAAAAAAGAAGTATTCGCCCAAATGCCTCTCTGTGGGCAAGTGGGCCCATTTGAGATGTTGAGATATTGCCGGACTCTGAGTAATGAAGAATCAGAAAAGATGAAAAGCTCCAAGCTCCCTGGCCAAGAGCCTTGGATCACAATCCACAGGAAGGGTGAACGTAATTCAGGAAGGTATGCCCATTCGCATTACAGACAAGGAGGCGAGGCAATCTGCAAGGCCCAATGAGGCGCAGGCGCAGAACAAACCTGACCTGGACGGCAGAGTCGAAAGTTTGGAATCGTCCAACTTCAGAAAAATGGGAGAAAATTACCCTCGGAAGCAAGTCGCTGATTTTGAGTTTAAGGAAAAGTTAAGTTGAAAAAAAGAAAGAGTTGCAGGAGGGATTTTTTTTAAGTAGGAGAAGACTGAAAGCAGTGTTTGGTGGCGCAGTGGCAGAGATGGCATGGCGGCACAGTGGCTAGCACTGCTGATTCACAGTGCCTGGGACCCGGGTTCGATTCCGACCTTGGTCACTGTCTGTGCGGAGTTTGCATATTCTCCCCGTGTTTGCGTGGGTTTCGCCCCCACAACCCAAAGATGTGCAGTGTAAGTGGATTGGCCACGCTAAATTGCCCCGAAATTGGAAAACATGAATTGGGTACTCTAAATTTATTTTTAAAAGGGTAAGGTGGGGTTACGGGTATGGACAATAAGATGAAAACAACAAGATAAAATGACTGACAGCAAACTTACAAAAAAAAGTTGTAAAAATTTACAAAATGAAGTGAAGAAGAAAGAGAGATTAATGATGCAATGTAGAATAAGCTGAACTCCATGAAAAATCAACTAGAAAATAAGAACAAGTCGAGTGAAGAATTGAATTGGGAAAGAACTGTCACGACATAAGTCCGTGTTGTATTGTGATGTGTGCCTGCATGCATTAGAATATAAGGTGCAAGGGTTATCGTGGGACTGGAGAGTGTCACCGCCTGTAGAGCGATGTTTGTAGCCACATGGTCAGAGAACCATCTTGGACACAACTCAATGGGCAGCAAGCCTCCATAGACCAGCATCATACAAGACCACATCTGGAACTGTACATAGTTAAGGTCGACCAATCAAAGTGTTTATGTTTAAACACGCAAACCTCAAGATCTAATCACTGAGCCATCACCACTGCAAACAAAAAGAAAACATTTTCAGTACATAAAAAGAAACTTCAGGAATGGATCAACTTGGATACCTGTAATTACTGTGGGCTAAACAGCTGGCTTGTAATGCAGAACAAGGCAGCAGCGCGGGTTCAATTCCTGTACCGGCCTCCCCGAACAGGCGCCGGAATGTGGCGACTAGGGGCTTTTCACAATAACTTTATTGAAGCCGACTTGTGACAATAAGCGAGTATTATTATTATTATTATTACTGTCTCTGGGACTGGACTCCTGTCGTACCGAGTAGACGTGGAGGAACGGATCGTTGGTAAACATATTACATTGAGGAGCAGAGAGATGCTCCAGCAGTCAGTGCTGACATCAGGAGATGTGGTCCGTGTGCAGCTTGCACATTCTCTGCGTGTTTGCATGGGTTTCGCACCCACATTCCAAAGATGTATAGTGTGGGTGGATTGGCCACGCTAAATTGCCCCTTAATTGGAAAAATTGAATTGGGCACTCTAAATTTATTTAAAAAAGAAATGTTTTCGACCCTGGAAGCAGCAAAATACCTGATTGACATGTTGTCGACATAACTGAAGTCTTGCTGGAAGCAATTAGTGATGAACTGCCTTTGGCATGGCCCCACTACGCCTGTGCCCCTCTGAGCTGTGCCACACTGTACCTGTCCACACTGTACCCGTCCACACTGTTCCTCTCCACACTGTGTTTGTCCAAACTGTACCTGTCCACACTGTACCCGTCCACACTGTGCCTGTCCACACTGTGCCTGTCCACACTGTACGCCTCCACACTGTACCCCTCCACACTGTGCCTGTCCACACTGTGCCTGTCCACACTGTACCCCTCCACACTGTACCTGTCCACACTGTACCAGTCCAGACTGTACCTGTCCACACCGTGCCTGTCCACACTGTGCCTGTCCACACTGTACCCCTCCACACTGTACCCCTCCACACTGTGCCTGTCCACACTGTGCCTGTCCACACTGTACCTCTCCACACTGTGCCTGTCCACACTGTGCCTGTCCAAACTGTACCTGTCCACACTGTGCCTGTCCACATTGTGCCTGTCCACGCTGTGCCTGTCCACACTGTACCCCTCCATACTGTACCCCTCCACACTGTACCTGTCCACACTGTACCTGTCCACACTGTGCCTGTCCACATTGTGCCTGTCCACACTGTGCCTGTCCACACTGTACCTGTCAAAACTGTACCTGTCCACACTGTGCCTGTCCACACTGTGCCTCTCCACACTGTGCCAGTCCACATTGTACCTGTCCACACTGTGCCTAATCACACTGTACCTCTCCACACTGTACCTCTCCACACTGTACCTGTCCACGCTGTGCCTGCCCACACTGTGCCTGTCCACACTGTACCTCTCCACACTGTACCTTTCCACACAGTGCCTGTCCACACTGTGCCTGTCCACACTGTGCCGGTCCACACTGTTCCTGTCCAAATTGTACCTGTCCACACCGTGCCTGTCCACACTGTGCCTGTCCACACTGTACCCCTCCACACTGTGCCTGTCCACACTGTGCCTGTCCACACTGTACCTCTCCACACTGTGCCTGTCCACACTGTACCTGTCCACACTGTACCTGTCCACACTGTACCTGTCCACACTGCGCCTGTCCCCATTGTGCCTGTCCACACTGTGCCTGTCCACACTGTACCTCTCCACACTGTGCCTGTCCACACTGTGCTTGTCCAAACTGTACCTGTCCACACTGCGCCTGTCCACATTGTGCCTGTCCACGCTGTGCCTGTCCACAATGTACCCCTGCACACTGTACCCCTCCACACTGTACCTGTCCACACTGTACCTGTCCACATTGTGCCTGTCCACATTGTGCCTGTCCACACTGTGCCTGTCCACACTGTACCTGTCAACAATGTACCTGACCACACTGTGCCTGTCCACACTGTACCCCTCCACACTGTGCCTGTCCACACTGTGCCTGTCCACACTGTACCTCTCCACACTGTGCCTGTCCACACTGTGCTTGTCCAAACTGTACCTGTCCACACTGTGCCTGTCCACATTGTGCCTGTCCACGCTGTGCCTGTCCACACTGTACCCCTCCACACTGTACCCCTCCACACTGTACCTGTCCACACTGTACCTGTTCACATTGTGCCTGTCCACATTGTGCCTGTCCACACTGTGCCTGTCCACACTGTCCCTGTCAACACTGTACCTGTCCACACTGTGCCTGTCCACAAAGTGCCTCTCCACACTGTGCCAGTCCACATTGTACCTGTCCACACTGTGCCTGTCCACACTGTACCTCTCCACACTGTACCTCTCCACACTGTACCTCTCCACACTGTGCCTGTCCACACTGTACCTCTCCACACTGTGCCTGTCCACACTGTGCCTGTCCAGACTGTACCTCTCCACACTGCGCCTGTCCACACTGTACCTATCCAGACTGTACCTGTCCACACCGTGCCTGTCCACACTGTGCCTGTCCACACTGTACCTGTCCACAATGTGCCTGTCCACATTGTACCTGTCCACACTGTACCTGTCAACACTGTGTCTGTTCACACTGTGCCTGTCCACACAGTAACTGTCCACACTGTACTTGTCCACACTGTACCTGTCCACATTGTACATGTCCACACTGTGCCTGTCCACACTGTACCTTTCCACACTGTGCCTGTCCACACTGTGCCTGTCCACACTGTACCTCTCCACACTGTGCCTGTCCACACTGTGCTTGTCCAAACTGTACCTGTCCACACTGTGCCTGTCCACATTGTGCCTGTCCACGCTGTGCCTGTCCACACTGTACCCCTCCACACTGTACCCCTCCACACTGTACCTGTCCACACTGTACCTGTCCACATTGTGCCTGTCCACATTGTGCCTGTCCACACTGTGCCTGTCCACACTGTCCCTGTCAACACTGTACCTGTCCACACTGTGCCTGTCCACAAAGTGCCTCTCCACACTGTGCCAGTCCACATTGTACCTGTCCACACTGTGCCTGTCCACACTGTACCTCTCCACACTGTACCTCTCCACACTGTACCTCTCCACACTGTGCCTGTCCACACTGTACCTCTCCACAGTGTGCCTGTTCACACTGTGCCTGTCCAGACTGTACCTCTCCACACTGCGCCTGTCCACACTGTACCTATCCAGACTGTACCTGTCCACACCGTGCCTGTCCACACTGTGCCTGTCCACACTGTACCTGTCCACAATGTGCCTGTCCACATTGTACCTGTCCACACTGTACCTGTCAACACTGTGTCTGTTCACACTGTGCCTGTCCACACAGTAACTGTCCACACTGTACTTGTCCACACTGTACCTGTCCACATTGTACCTGTCCACACTGTGCCTGTCCACATTGTACCTGTCCACACTGTGCCTGTCCACACTGTACCTCTCCACACTGTACCTCTCCACACTGTACCTCTCCACACTGTGCCTGTCCACACTGTACCTCTCCACACTGTGCCTGTCCACACTGTGCCTGTCCAGACTGTACCTCTCCACACTGCGCCCGTCCACACTGTCCCTATCCAGACTGTACCTGTCCAAACCGTGCCTGTCCACACTGTGCCTGTCCACACTGTACCTGTCCACAATGTGCCTGTCCACATTGTACCTGTCCACACTGTACCTGTCAACACTGTGTCTGTTCACACTGTACCTGTCCACATTGTACCTGTCCACACTGTGCCTGTCCACACTGTACCTTTCCAAACTGTGCCTGTCCACACAGTACCTGTCCACATTGTGCCTGTCCACACTGTACCTGTCCACATTGTGCCTCTCCACACCGTGCCTGTCCACACTGTGCCTGTCCACACTGTACCTGTCCACAATGTGCCTGTCCACATTGTACCTGTCCACACTGTACCTGTCAACACTGTGCCTGTCCACACTGTACCTGTCCACACAGTACCTGTCCACACAGTAACTGTCCACACTGTACCTGTCCACACTGTACCTGTCCACATTGTACCTGTCCACACTGTGCCTGTCCACACTGTGCCTGTCCACACTGTACCTTTCCACACTGAGTCTGTCCACACAGTACCTGTCCACATTGTGCCTGTCCACAATGTACCTGTCCACATTGTGCCTCTCCACACCGTGCCTGTTCACACTGTGCCTGTCCACACTGTACCTGTCCACAATGTACCTGTCCACATTGTACCTGTCCACACTGTACCTGTCAACACTGTGCCTGTCCACACTGTACCTGTCCACACAGTACCTGTCCACACAGTAACTGTCCACACTGTACCTGTCCACACTGTACCTGTCCACATTGTACCTGTCCACACTGTGCCTGTCCACACTGTGCCTGTCCACACTGAACCTTTCCACACTGTGCCTGTCCACACAGTACCTGTCCACATTGTGCCTGTCCACACTGTACCTGTCCACACTGTGCCTCTCCACACTGTGCCTGTCCACACTGTACCTTTCCACACTGTGCCTGTCCACACAGTACCTGTCCACATTGTGCCTGTCCACACTGTACCTGTCCACATTGTGCCTCTCCACACTGTGCCTGTCCACACTGTACCTGTTCACATTGTACCTGTCCATACTGTGCCTGTCCACACTGTGCCTGTCCACACTGTACCCGTCCACACTGTACCCCTCCACACTGTACCTCTCCACACTGTACCTCTCCACACTGTACCTCTCCACGCTGTACCTCTCCACACTGTGCCTGTCCACACTGTACCTCTCCACACTGTGCCTGTCCACACTGTGCCTGTCCAGACTGTACCTCTCCACACTGTGCATGTCCACACTGTGCCTGTCCACACTGTACCTGTCCAGACCGTACCTGTCCACACCGTGCCTGTCCACACTGTGCCTGTCGACATTGTACCTGTCCACACTGTACCTGTCCACACTGTGCCTGTGCCACACTGTACCTTTCCACACCGTACCAGTCCACAATGTGCCTGTCCACATTGTACCTGTCCACACTGTACCTGTCAACACTGTGCCTGTCCACACTGTGCCTGTCAACACTGTACCTGTCTACACAGTACCTGTGCACTCAGTAACTGTCCACACTGTACCTGTCCACACTGTACATGTCCACATTGTACCTGTCCATACTGTGCCTGTCCACACTGTACCTGTCCACACTGTGCCTGTCCACACTGTACCTGTGCACCACTGTGCCTGTGCCACACTGTACCTCTCCACAAAGTACCTGTCCACAATGTACCTGTCCACACTGTGCCTGTCCACACTGTGCCTGTCCGCACTGTACCTGTCCACACTGTGCCTGACCACACTGCACCTGTGCGCCACTGTGCCTGTGCCACACTGTACCTCTCCACACTGTACCTCTCCACACTGTACCTCTCCAATCTGTACCTGTTCACACTGTACCTGTCCACACTGTACCTGTCCACACTGTGCCTGTCCACACTGTGCCTCTCCACACTGTGCCTGTCCACACTGTACCTGTCCACACTGTACCTGTCCACACTGTGCCTGTCCACACTGTGCCTCTCCACACTGTGCCTGTCCACACTGTACCTGTCCACACTGTGCCTGTCCACACTGTGCCTCTCCACACTGTGCCAGTCCACATTGTACCTGTCCACACTGTGCCTGTCCACACTGTGCTAGTCCACATTGTGCCTGTCCACACTGTGCCTGTCCACACTGTACCTGTCCACACTGTACCTGTGCCACAAAGTACCTGTCCACACTGTACCTGTGCACACTGTACATGTGCCCCACTGTGCCTGTGCCCCACTGTGCCTGTCCACACTGTACCTGTCCGCACTGTGCCTGTCCACACTGTAACTGTCCACGCTGTGCCTGTCCACTCTGTACCTCTCCACACTGTACCTGTGCCGCACTGTACTTGTCCACACTGTACCTGTCCACACAGTACCTGTCCACACAGTACCTGTCCACACTGTACCCGTCCACACTGTACCCGTCCACACTGTACCTGTCCAAACTGTGCCAGTGCCACACTGTGCCAGTGCCCCACTGTGCCAGTCCACACTGTACCTGTGCCACACTGTTCCTGTCCACACTGTACCTGTCCACACAATACCTGTCCACACTGTACCTGTCCACACTGTACCTGTCCACACTGTTCCTGTCCAAAAAGTACCTATCCAAACTGTACCTGTCCACACTGTACCTCTCCACACTGTACCTGTGCCACACTGTGCCTGTCCACACTCTACCTGTCCACAAGGTACCTGTCCACACTGTGCCTGTCCACATTGTGCCTGTCCACGCTGTGCCTGTCCACACTGTACCCCTCCACACTGTACCCCTCCACACTGTACCTGTCCACACTGTACCTGTCCACATTGTGCCTGTCCACATTGTGCCTGTCCACACTGTGCCTGTCCACACTGTCCCTGTCAACACTGTACCTGTCCACACTGTGCCTGTCCACAAAGTGCCTCTCCACACTGTGCCAGTCCACATTGTACCTGTCCACACTGTGCCTGTCCACACTGTACCTCTCCACACTGTACCTCTCCACACTGTACCTCTCCACACTGTGCCTGTCCACACTGTACCTCTCCACACTGTGCCTGTCCACACTGTGCCTGTCCAGACTGTACCTCTCCACACTGCGCCTGTCCACACTGTACCTATCCAGACTGTACCTGTCCACACCGTGCCTGTCCACACTGTGCCTGTCCACACTGTACCTGTCCACAATGTGCCTGTCCACATTGTACCTGTCCACACTGTACCTGTCAACACTGTGTCTGTTCACACTGTGCCTGTCCACACAGTAACTGTCCACACTGTACTTGTCCACACTGTACCTGTCCACATTGTACCTGTCCACACTGTGCCTGTCCAGACTGTACCTTTCCACACTGTGCCTGTCCACACTGTGCCTGTCCACACTGTACCTCTCCACACTGTGCCTGTCCACACTGTGCTTGTCCAAACTGTACCTGTCCACACTGTGCCTGTCCACATTGTGCCTGTCCACGCTGTGCCTGTCCACACTGTACCCCTCCACACTGTACCCCTCCACACTGTACCTGTCCACATTGTGCCTGTCCACATTGTGCCTGTCCACACTGTGCCTGTCCACACTGTCCCTGTCCACACTGTACCCCTCCACACTGTGCCTGTCCACACTGTGCCTGTCCACACTGTACCTCTCCACACTGTACCTCTCCACACTGTACCTGTCCACACTGTACCTGTCCACATTGTGCCTGTCCACATTGTGCCTGTCCACACTGTGCCTGTCCACACTGTCCCTGTCAACACTGTACCTGTCCACACTGTGCCTGTCCACAAAGTGCCTCTCCACACTGTACCTCTCCACACTGTACCTCTCCACACTGTGCCTGTCCACACTGTACCTCTCCACAGTGTGCCTGTTCACACTGTGCCTGTCCAGACTGTACCTCTCCACACTGCGCCTGTCCACACTGTACCTATCCAGACTGTACCTGTCCACACCGTGCCTGTCCACACTGTGCCTGTCCACACTGTACCTGTCCACAATGTGCCTGTCCACATTGTACCTGTCCACACTGTACCTGTCAACACTGTGTCTGTTCACACTGTGCCTGTCCACACAGTAACTGTCCACACTGTACTTGTCCACACTGTACCTGTCCACATTGTACCTGTCCACACTGTGCCTGTCCACACTGTACCTTTCCACATTGTGCCTGTCCACACAGTACCTGTCCACATTGTGCCTGTCCACACTGTACCTGTCCACATTGTGCCTCTCCACACCGTGCCTGTCCACACTGTGCCTGTCCACACTGTACCTGTCCACAATGTGCCTGTCCACATTGTAACTGTCCACACTGTACCTGTCCACATTGTACCTGTCCACACTGTTCCTGTCCACACTGTACCTTTCCACATTGTGCCTGTCCACACAGTACCTGTCCACATTGTGCCTGTCCACACTGTACCTGTCCACATTGTGCCTCTCCACACCGTGCCTGTCCACATTGTGCCTGTCCACACTGTACCTGTCCACAATGTGCCTGTCCACATTGTAACTGTCCACACTGTACCTGTCAACACTGTGCCTGTCCACACTGTACCTGTCCACACAGTACCTGTCCACACAGTAACTGTCCACACTGTACCTTTCCACACTGTACCTGTCCACATTGTACCTGTCCACACTGTGCCTGTCCACACTGTGCCTGTCCACACTGTGCCTGTCCACATTGTGCCTGTCCACGCTGTGCCTGTCCACACTGTACCCCTCCACACTGTACCCCTCCACACTGTACCTGTCCACACTGTACCTGTCCACATTGTGCCTGTCCACATTGTGCCTGTCCACACTGTGCCTGTCCACACTGTCCCTGTCAACACTGTACCTGTCCACACTGTGCCTGTCCACAAAGTGCCTCTCCACACTGTGCCAGTCCACATTGTACCTGTCCACACTGTGCCTGTCCACACTGTACCTCTCCACACTGTACCTCTCCACACTGTACCTCTCCACACTGTGCCTGTCCACACTGTACCTCTCCACACTGTGCCTGTCCACACTGTGCCTGTCCAGACTGTACCTCTCCACACTGCGCCTGTCCACACTGTACCTATCCAGACTGTACCTGTCCACACCGTGCCTGTCCACACTGTGCCTGTCCACACTGTACCTGTCCACAATGTGCCTGTCCACATTGTACCTGTCCACACTGTACCTGTCAACACTGTGTCTGTTCACACTGTGCCTGTCCACACAGTAACTGTCCACACTGTACTTGTCCACACTGTACCTGTCCACATTGTACCTGTCCACACTGTGCCTGTCCAGACTGTACCTTTCCACACTGTGCCTGTCCACACTGTGCCTGTCCACACTGTACCTCTCCACACTGTGCCTGTCCACACTGTGCTTGTCCAAACTGTACCTGTCCACACTGTGCCTGTCCACATTGTGCCTGTCCACGCTGTGCCTGTCCACACTGTACCCCTCCACACTGTACCCCTCCACACTGTACCTGTCCACATTGTGCCTGTCCACATTGTGCCTGTCCACACTGTGCCTGTCCACACTGTCCCTGTCCACACTGTACCCCTCCACACTGTGCCTGACAACACTGTGCCTGTCCACACTGTACCTCTCCACACTGTACCTCTCCACACTGTACCTGTCCACACTGTACCTGTCCACATTGTGCCTGTCCACATTGTGCCTGTCCACACTGTGCCTGTCCACACTGTCCCTGTCAACACTGTACCTGTCCACACTGTGCCTGTCCACAAAGTGCCTCTCCACACTGTACCTCTCCACACTGTACCTCTCCACACTGTGCCTGTCCACACTGTACCTCTCCACAGTGTGCCTGTTCACACTGTGCCTGTCCAGACTGTACCTCTCCACACTGCGCCTGTCCACACTGTACCTATCCAGACTGTACCTGTCCACACCGTGCCTGTCCACACTGTCCCTGTCCACACTGTACCTGTCCACAATGTGCCTGTCCACATTGTACCTGTCCACACTGTACCTGTCAACACTGTGTCTGTTCACACTGTGCCTGTCCACACAGTAACTGTCCACACTGTACTTGTCCACACTGTACCTGTCCACATTGTACCTGTCCACACTGTGCCTGTCCACACTGTACCTTTCCACATTGTGCCTGTCCACACAGTACCTGTCCACATTGTGCCTGTCCACACTGTACCTGTCCACATTGTGCCTCTCCACACCGTGCCTGTCCACACTGTGCCTGTCCACACTGTACCTGTCCACAATGTGCCTGTCCACATTGTAACTGTCCACACTGTACCTGTCCACATTGTACCTGTCCACACTGTTCCTGTCCACACTGTACCTTTCCACATTGTGCCTGTCCACACAGTACCTGTCCACATTGTGCCTGTCCACACTGTACCTGTCCACATTGTGCCTCTCCACACCGTGCCTGTCCACACTGTGCCTGTCCACACTGTACCTGTCCACAATGTGCCTGTCCACATTGTAACTGTCCACACTGTACCTGTCAACACTGTGCCTGTCCACACTGTACCTGTCCACACAGTACCTGTCCACACAGTAACTGTCCACACTGTACCTTTCCACACTGTACCTGTCCACATTGTACCTGTCCACACTGTGCCTGTCCACACTGTGCCTGTCCACACTGTACCTTTCCACACTGTGCCTGTCCACACAGTACCTGTCGACATTGTGCCTGTCCACGCTGTACCTGTCCACGTTGTGCCTCTCCACACCATGCCTGTCCACACTGTGCCTGTCCACACTTTACCTGTCCACAATGTGCCTGTCCACATTGTACCTGTACACACTGTACCTGTCAACACTGTGCCTGTCCACACTGTACCTGTCCACACAGTACCTGTCCACACAGTAACTGTCCACACTGTACCTGTCCACACTGTACCTGTCCACATTGTACCTGTCCACACTGTGCCTGTCCACACTGTGCCTGTCCACACTGAACCTTTCCACACTGTGCCTGTCCACAATGTACCTGTCCACATTGTGCCTGTCCACACTGTACCTGTCCACATTGTGCCTCTCCACACTGTGCCTGTCCACACTGTACCTGTTCACATTGTACCTGTCCATACTGTGCCTGTCCACACTGTGCCTGTCCACACTGTACCCGTCCACACTGTACCCCTCCACACTGTACCTCTCCACACTTTACCTCTCCACACTGTACCTCTCCACACTGTGCCTGTCCACACTGTACCTCTCCACACTGTGCCTGTCCACAAAGTGCCTCTCCACACTGTGCCAGTCCACATTGTACCTGTCCACACTGTGCCTGTCCACACTGTACCTCTCCACACTGTACCTCTCCACACTGTACCTCTCCACACTGTGCCTGTCCACACTGTACCTCTCCACACTGTGCCTGTCCACACTGTGCCTGTCCAGACTGTACCTCTCCACACTGCGCCCATACACACTGTCCCTATCCAGACTGTACCTGTCCACACCGTGCCTGTCCACACTGTGCCTGTCCACACTGTACCTGTCCACAATGTGCCTGTCCACATTGTACCTGTCCACACTGTACCTGTCAACACTGTGTCTGGTCACACTGTACCTGTCCACATTGTACCTGTCCACACTGTGCCTGTCCACACTGTACCTTTCCACACTGTGCCTGTCCACACAGTACCTGTCCACATTGTGCCTGTCCACACTGTACCTGTCCACATTGTGCCTCTCCACACCGTGCCTGTCCACACTGTGCCTGTCCACACTGTACCTGTCCACAATGTGCCTGTCCACATTGTACCTGTCCACACTGTACCTGTCAACACTGTGCCTGTCCACACAGTACCTGTCCACACAGTACCTGTCCACACAGTAACTGTCCACACTGTACCTGTCCACACTGTACCTGTCCACATTGTACCTGTCCACACTGTGCCTGTCCACACTGTGCCTGTCCACACTGTACCTTTCCACACTGAGTCTGTCCACACAGTACCTGTCCACATTGTGCCTGTCCACAATGTACCTGTCCACATTGTGCCTCTCCACACCGTGCCTGTTCACACTGTGCCTGTCCACACTGTACCTGTCCACAATGTGCCTGTCCACATTGTACCTGTCCACACTGTACCTGTCAACACTGTGCCTGTCCACACTGTACCTGTCCACACAGTACCTGTCCACACAGTAACTGTCCACACTGTACCTGTCCACACTGTACCTGTCCACATTGTACCTGTCCACACTGTGCCTGTCCACACTGTGCCTGTCCACACTGAACCTTTCCACACTGTGCCTGTCCACACAGTACCTGTCCACATTGTGCCTGTCCACGCTGTACCTGTCCACACTGTGCCTCTCCACACTGTGCCTGTCCACACTGTACCTTTCCACACTGTGCCTGTCCACACAGTACCTGTCCACATTGTGCCTGTCCACACTGTGCCTGTCCACACTGTACCTGTTCACATTGTACCTGTCCATACTGTGCCTGTCCACACTGTGCCTGTCCACACTGTACCCGTCCACACTGTACCCCTCCACACTGTACCTCTCCACACTGTACCTCTCCACACTGTACCTCTCCACACTGTACCTGTCCACACTGTACCTGTCAACACTGTGCCTGTCCACACTGTGCCTGTCAACACTGTACCTGTCTACACAGTACCTGTCCACTCAGTAACTGTCCACACTGTACCTGTCCACACTGTACATGTCCACATTGTACCTGTCCATACTGTGCCTGTCCACACTGTACCTGTCCACACTGTACCTGTCCACATTGTGCCGGTGCCCCACTGTGCCTGTCCACACTGTACCTGTGCACCACTGTGCCTGTGCCACACTGTACCTCTCCACAAAGTACCTGTCCACAATGTACCTGTCCACACTGTGCCTGTCCACACTGTGCCTGTCCGCACTGTACCTGTCCACACTGTGCCTGACCACACTGCACCTGTGCGCCACTGTGCCTGTGCCACACTGTACCTCTCCACACTGTACCTCTCCACACTGTACCTCTCCAATCTGTACCTGTTCACACTGTACCTGTCCACACTGTGCCTGTCCACACTGTGCCTCTCCACACTGTGCCTGTCCACACTGTACCTGTCCACACTGTACCTGTCCACACTGTGCCTGTCCACACTGTGCCTCTCCACACTGTGCCTGTCCACACTGTACCTGTCCACACTGTGCCTGTCCACACTGTGCCTCTCCACACTGTGCCTCTCCACACTGTACTTGTCCACACTGTACCTGGCCACACTGTACCTGTCCACATTGTTCCTGTCCACATTGTACCTGTGCCCCACTGTGCCTGTGCCACACTGTACCTGTGCCACACTGTACCTTTCCACACTGTACCTGTCCACACTGTGCTAGTCCACATTGTGCCTGTCCACACTGTGCCTGTCCACACTGTACCTGTCCACACTGTACCTGTGCCACAAAGTACCTGTCCACACTGTACCTGTGCACACTGTACATGTGCCCCACTGTGCCTGTGCCCCACTGTGCCTGTCCACACTGTACCTGTCCGCACTGTGCCTGTCCACACTGTAACTGTCCACGCTGTGCCTGTCCACTCTGTACCTCTCCACACTGTACCTGTCCACACTGTACCTGTGCCGCACTGTACTTGTCCACATTGTACCTGTCCACACAGTACCTGTCCACACAGTACCTGTCCACACTGTACCCGTCCACACTGTACCCGTCCACACTGTACCTGTCCAAACTGTGCCAGTGCCACACTGTGCCTGTGCCCCACTGTGCCTGTCCACACTGTACCTGTGCCACACTGTTCCTGTCCACACTGTACCTGTCCACACAATACCTGTCCACACTGTACCTGTCCACACTGTACCTGTCCACACTGTTCCGGTCCAAAAAGTACCTGTCCACACTGTACCTGTCCACACTGTACCTCTCCACACTGTACCTGTGCCACACTGTGCCTGTCCACACTGTTCCTGTCGACACTGTACCTCTGCCCCATAGTGCCTGTGCCCCACTGTGCTTGTCCACACTGTACCTGTCCGCACTGTGCCTGTCCACACTGTACCTGCCACATTGTACCTGTCCAAACTGTACCTGTCCACACCATACCTGTCCACACTGTACCTGTCCACACAGTACCTGTCCACACTGTACCTGTACACACTGTGCCTGTGCCACACTGTACCCATCCACACTGTACCTGTCCACACTGTACCTGTCCACACTGTGCCAGTGCCACACTGGGCCTGTTCCACACTGTGCCTTTCCACACTCTACCTGACCACACTGTACCTGTCCACACGGTACCTGTCCACACTGTTCCTGTCCACACTGTACCTGTGCCCCACAGTGCCTGTGCCCCACTGTGCTTGTCCACACTGTACCTGTCCGTACTGTGCCTGGCCACACAGTACCTGCCCACATTGTACCTATCCACACTGTACCTGTGCACAGTGTTACTGTCCACACTGTACCTGTGCCCCACTGTGCCTGTGCCCCACCGTGCTTATACGCACTGTACCTGTCTGCACTGTGCCTGTCCGCACTGTGCCTGTCCACACTGTACCTGTGCCACACTGTACCTGTCCACACTGTACCTGTGCCCCACTGTGCTTGTCCACACTATTCCTGTCCACACTATTCCTGTCCGCACTGTGCCTGTCCACACTGTGCCTGTCCACACTGTACCTGTCCACACTGTGCCTGTGCCATACTGTACCTGTCCACACTGTGCCAGTGCCACACTGTGCCTGTGCCCCC
The DNA here is from genome assembly GCF_047496885.1 of Scyliorhinus torazame. Classification (NCBI taxonomy): domain Eukaryota; kingdom Metazoa; phylum Chordata; class Chondrichthyes; order Carcharhiniformes; family Scyliorhinidae; genus Scyliorhinus; species Scyliorhinus torazame. Next base: position 13,279,226 of record NC_092714.1, read on the forward strand.
ATGTGCCTGTCCACACGGTACCTGTGCCACACTGTACCTGTCCACACTGTACCTGTCCACACTGTCCCTGTCCACACTGTACCTGTCCACACTGTACCTCTCCACACAGTACCTGTGCCCCACTGTGCCTGTCCACATTCTACCTGTCCACACTGTACCTGTCCACACTGTTCCTGTCCACACTGTACCTGTCCACAATGTACCGGTCCACACTGTGCCTGTGCCCCACTGTGCCTGTGCCTCACTGTTCCTGTCCACACAGTACCTGTCCACACTGAGCCTGTCGTCACTGTGCCTGTCCACACTGTACCTGTCCACACGGTACCTGTCCACACTGTGCCTGTCCACACGGTACCTGTCGACACAGTGGCTGTCCACACCGTACCTGTCCACACTGTACCTCTCCACACTGTACCTGCCCACACTGTACCTGTCCACACTCTGCCAGTGCCACACTGTGCCGGTTCCCCACAATGCCTGTGCCCCACTGTGCCTTTCCACACAGTACCTGTCCACATTGTACCTCTCGACACTGTACCTGTCCACACTGTACCTGTCTACACTTTTCCAGTCGACACTGTACCTGTCCACACTGTGCCTGTCCACACTGTTCCTGTCCACACTATACCTGTGCCCCACTGTGCCTGTCCACACTGTACCTCTCCACACTGTACCTGTCCACACTGTACCTGTCCACACTGTACCTGTGCCCCACTGTGCCTGTCCACACTGTACCTGTCCACACTGTACCTGTGCCCCTCTGTGCCTGTGCCCCACTGTGCCTGTCCGCACTGTGCCTGTCCACACTGTACCTGTCCACACTGTGCCTGTCCACTCTGTACCTCTCCACACTGTACCTGTCCACACTGTACCTGTGCCGCACTGTACTTGTCCACACTGTACCTGTCCACACTGTACCTGTCCACACTGTACCTGTCCACACAGTACCTGCCACACTCTACCTGTACACACTGTGCCTGTGCCACACTGTACCCATCCACACTGTACCCGTCCACACTGTACCTGTCCACACTGTGCCAGTGCCACGCTGTGCCTGTGCCCCACTGTGCCTGTCCACACAATACCTGTCCACACTGTTCCTGTCCACACTGTACCTGTCCACACAATACCTGTCCACACTGTACCTGTCCACACTGTACCTGTCCACACTGTACCTGTGCCACACTGTGCCTGTCCAAACTCTACCTTTCCACAAGGTACCTTTCCACACTGTTCCTGTCCACACTGTTCCTGTCCACACTGTACCTGTGCCCCACAGTGCCTGTGCCCCACTGTGCTTGTCCACACTGTAGCTGTCCGCTCTGTGCCTGTCCACACTGTACCTGTCCACATTGTACCTGTCCAAACTGTACCTGTCCACACCATACCTGTCCACACAGTACCTGTCCACACCGTACCTGTCCACACTGTACCTGTACACACTGTGCCTGTGCCACACTGTCCCCATCCACACTGTACCTGTCCACACTGTGCCAATGCCACACTGTGCCTGTGCCCCACTGTGCCTGTCCACACTGTACCTGTGCCACACTGTTCCTGTCCACACTGTACCTGTCCAGAAATTACCTGCCCACAATGTACCTGTCCACACTGTACCTCTCCACACTGTACCTGTGCCACACTGTGCCTGTCCACACTCTACCTGACCACACTGTACCTGTCCACACGGTACCTGTCCACACTGTTCCTGTACACACTGTACCTGTGCCCCACAGTGCCTGTGCCCCACTGTGCTTGTCCACACTGTACCTGTCCGTACTGTGCCTGTCCACACTGTACCTGTCCACATTGTACCGGTCCACACTGTACCTATGCACAGTGTTACTGTCCACACTGTACCTGTGCCCCACTGTGCCTGTGCCCCAGCGTGCTTGTCCGCACTGTACCTGTACGCACTGTGCCTGTCCACACTGTACCTGTGCCACACTGTACCTGTCCACACTGTACATGTGCCCCACTGTGCTTGTCCACACTATACCAGTCCGCACTGTGCCTGTCCACACTGTACCTGTTCACACTACCTGCCCACACTGTACCTGTCCACACTGTGCCTGTGCCACACTGTGCCGGTCCACACTGTCCCCGTCGACACTGTACCTGTCCACACTGGGCCAGTGCCACACTGTGCCTGTGCCCCAATGTGCCTGTCCACACTGTACCTGTGCCACACTGTACCTCTCCACACTGTACCTGTGCCCCACTGTGCCTGTCCACACTCTACCTGTCCATACTGTACCTGTCCACACTGTTCCTGTCCACACTGTACCTGTCCACAATGTACCGGTCCACACTGTGCCTGTGCCCCACTGTGCCTGTGCCCCACTGTTCCTGTCCACACAGTTCCTGTCCACACTGTGCCTGTCGACACTGTGCCTGTCCACACTGTACCTGTCCACACGGTACCTGTCCACACTGTGCCTTCCACACTGTACCTGTCCACACGGTACCTGTCCACACGGTACCTGTCCACCCTGTGCCTCTCCACACTGTACCTGTCCACACTTTTCCTGTCCACACTGTACCTGTCCACACTGTACCTGTCCACACTTTTCCTGTCCACACTGTACCTGTCCACACAGTACCTGTCCACATTGTACCTCTCCACAATGTACCTGTCCACACTGTACCTGTCCACACTGTACCTGTCCACACTTTTCCTGTCCACACTGGACCTGTCCACACTGTGCTTGTCCACACTGTACCTGTCCACACTATACCTGTGCCCCACTGTGCCTGTCCACACTGTACCTCTCCACACTGTACCTGTCCACACTGTACCTGTCCACACTGTACCTGTGCCCCACTGTGCCTGTCCACACTGTACCTCTCCACACTGTGCCTGTCCACACTGTACCTATCCACACTGTACTTGTCCACATTGTTCCTGACCACACTGTTCCTGTCCACACAGTACGTGTCCACACTGTACCTGTCCACACTGTACCTGTCCACACTGTTCCTGCCCACACTGTACCTGTGCCACACTGTACCTGTGCCACACTGTGCCTGTCCACTCTGTACCTGTCCACACTGTACCTGTGCCGCACTGTGCCTGTCCATACTGTACCTGTTCACACTGTACCTGTGCGACACTGTGCCTGTGCTACACTGTACCTGTCCACACTGTACCTGTCCACACTGTGCCTGTGCCCCACTATTCCTGTCCACACTGTACCTGTCCACACTGTACCTGTCCACACTGTGCCTGTGCCCCACTATGCCTGTGCCACACTGTGCCTGTTAACACTGTGCCGGTGCCGCACTGTGCCAGTCCATACTGTGCCTGTGCCCCACTGCACCTGTCCACACTGTACCTGTGCCACACTGTGCCTGTGCCATACTGAGCCGGTGCCACACTGTGCCTGTCCACACTGTGCCTGTGCCCCACTGCACCTGTCCACACTGTTCCTGTCCACACTGTACCTGTCCACAATGTACCGGTCCACACTGTGCCTGTGCCCCACTGTGCCTGTGCCCCACTGTTCCTGTCCACACAGTTCCTGTCCACACTGTGCCTGTCGACACTGTGCCTGTCCACACTGTACCTGTCCACACGGTACCTGTCCACACTGTGCCTGTCCACACTGTACCTGTCCACACGGTACCCGTCCACACGGTACCTGTCCACCCTGTGCCTCTCCACACTGTACCTGTCCACACTGTGCCTGTGCCCCACTATGCCTGTGCCACACTGTGCCTGTTAACACTGTGCCGGTGCCGCACTGTGCCAGTCCATACTGTGCCTGTGCCCCACTGCACCTGTCCACACTGTACCTGTGCCACACTGTGCCTGTGCCATACTGAGCCGGTGCCACACTGTGCCTGTCCACACTGTGCCTGTGCCCCACTGCACCTGTCCACACTGTTCCTGTCCACACTGTACCTGTCCACAATGTACCGGTCCACACTGTGCCTGTGCCCCACTGTGCCTGTGCCCCACTGTTCCTGTCCACACAGTTCCTGTCCACACTGTGCCTGTCGACACTGTGCCTGTCCACACTGTACCTGTCCACACTGTGCCTGTCCACACTGTACCTGTCCACACTTTTCCTGTCCACACTGTACCTGTCCACACAGTACCTGTCCACATTGTACCTCTACACACTGTACCTGTCCACACTGTACCTGTCCACACTGTACCTGTCCACACTTTTCCTGTCCACACGGAACCTGTCCACACTGTGCTTGTCCACACTGTACCTGTCCACACTATACCTGTGCCCCACTGTGCCTGTCCACACTGTACCTGTCCACACTGTACCTGTCCACACTGTACCTGTGCCCCACTGTGCCTGTCCACACTGTACCTCTCCACACTGTACCTGTCCACACTGTACCTATCCACACTGTACTTGTCCACATTGTTCCTGTCCACACTGTTCCTGTCCACACAGTACGTGTCCACACTGTACCTGTCCACACTGTACCTGTCCACACTGTTCCTGCCCACACTGTACCTGTGCCACACTGTACCTGTGCCACACTGTGCCTGTCCACTCTGTACCTGTCCACACTGTACCTGTGCCGCACTGTGCCTGTCCATACTGTACCTGTTCACACTGTACCTGTGCGACACTGTGCCTGTGCTACACTGTACCTGTCCACACTGTACCTGTCCACACTGTGCCTGTGCCCCACTATTCCTGTCCACACTGTACCTGTCCACACTGTACCTGTCCACACTGTACCTGTCCACACTGTGCCTGTGCCCCACTATGCCTGTGCCACACTGTGCCTGTTAACACTGTGCCGGTGCCGCACTGTGCCAGTCCATACTGTGCCTGTGCCCCACTGCACCTGTCCACACTGTACCTGTGCCACACTGTGCCTGTGCCATACTGAGCCGGTGCCACACTGTGCCTGTCCACACTGTGCCTGTGCCCCACTGCACCTGTCCACACTGTATCTGTGCCACACTGTGCCTGTGCCATACTGAGCCGGTGCCACACTGTGCCTGTCCACACTGTGCCTGTGCCCCACTGCACCTGTCCACACTGTATCTGTGCCACACTGTGCCTGTGCCCCACTGTGCCTGTGCCACACTGTACTTGTGCTCCACTGTGCCTGACCACACTGTGCCTGTCCACCCTGTGCCTGTGCCACACTGTCCCTTTCCACACTGTGCCTGTCCACACTGTACCTGTCCACACTGTGCCTGTCCACACTGTCCCTGTCCACACTGTGCCTGTCCACACTGTGCCTGTCCACACTGTACCTGTCCACAATGTGCCTGTCCACACTGTGCCTGTCCACACTGTGCCTGTCCACACTGTGCCTGTCCACACTGTGCCTGTGCCCCACTGTGCCTGTGCCACACTGTACTTGTGCTCCACTGTGCCTGACCACACTGTGCCTGTCCACCCTGTGCCTGTGCCACACTGTCCCTTTCCACACTGTGCCTGTGCCCCACTGAACCAGTGCCCCACTGTGCCTGTCCACACTGTGCCTGTCCACACTGTGCCTGTCCACACTGTGCCTGTCCACACTGTGCCTGTGCCCCACTGTGCCGGTGCCCCACTGTGCTGGTGCCCCACTGTTTCTGTGCCACACTGTGCCTGTCCACACTGTGCCTGTCCACACTGTGCCTGTCCACACTGTAATTGTCCACACTGTACCTGTGCCCCACTGTACCTGAGCCCCACTGTGCCTGTCCACACTGTCCCTGTCCACACTGTCCCTGTCCACACTGTGCCTGTCCACACTGTCCCTGTCCACACTGTGCCTGTCCACACTGTACCTGTCCACACTGTGCCTGTCCACACTGTACCTGTCCACACTGTACCTGTCCACACTGTGCCTGTCCACACTGTGCCTGTCCACACTGTACCTGTCCACACTGTACCTGTCCACACTGTGCCGGTGACCCACTGTGCCTGTGCCCCACTGTGCCAGTGCTCCACTGTGCCTGTCCACACTGTGCCTGTCCACACTGTGCCGGTGCCCCACTGTGCCTTTGCCCCACTGTGCCTGTCCACACTGTGCCTGTCCACACTGTGCCTGTGCCCCACTGTGCTAGTGCCCCACTGTGCCTGTGCACCCCTGTGCCTGTCCACACTGTACCTGTGACACACTGTTCCTGTTCAAACAGTATGTGTCCACACTGTACCTGTCCACACTTTTCCAGTCCACACTGTACCTGTCCACACTGTGCCTGTCCAGACTGTTCCTGTCCACACTATACCTGTGCCCCACTGTGCCTGTCCACACTGTACCTCTCCACACTGTACCTGTCGACACTGTACCTGTCCACACTGTACCTGTGCCCCACTGTGCCTGTCCACACTGTACCTGTCCACACTGTACCTGTGCCCCACTGTGCCTGTGCCCCACTGTGCCTGTCCGCACTGTGCCTGTCCGCACTGTACCTGTCCGCACTGTGCCTGTCCACAATGTACCTGTCCACACTGTGCCTGTCCACTCTGTACCTCTCCACACTGTACCTCTCCACACTGTACCTGTGCCGCACTGTACTTGTCCACACTGTACCTGTCCACACAGTACCTGTCCACACTGTACCTGTCCACACAGTACCTGTACACACTGTGCCTGTGCCACACTGTACCCATCCACACTGTACCCGTCCACACTGTACCTGTCCACACTGTGCCAGTGCCACTCTGTGCCTGTGCCCCACTGTGCCTGTCCACACTGTACCTGTGCCACACTGTACCTGTCCACACTGTACCTGTCCTCACAATACCTGTCCACACTGTACCTGTCCACACTGTACCTGTCCAGACTGTTCCTGTCCACACAGTACCTGTCCACACTGTACCTGTCCACACTGTACCTCTCCACACTGTACCTGTGCCACACTGTGCCTGTCCACACTCTACCTGTCCACAAGGTACCTGTCCACACTGTTCCTCTCCACACTGTACCTGTGCCCCAAATGCCTGTGCCCCACTGTTCTTGTCCACACTGTACCTGTCCGCTCTGTGCCAGTCCACACTGTACCTGTCCACATTGTACTTGTCCAAACTGTACCTGTCCACACTGTACCTGTCCACACAGTACCTGTCCACACTGTACCTGTACACACTGTGCCTGTGCCACACTGTCCCCATCCACACTGTACCTGTCCACACTGTGCCAGTGCCACACTGTGCCTGTGCCCCACTGTGCCTGTCCACACTGTACCTGTGCCACACTGTTCCTGTCCACACTGTACCTGTCCACACATTACCTGCCCACACTGTACCTGTCCACACTGCACCTGTCCACACTGTTCCTGTCCACACAGTACCTGTCCACACTGTACCTCTCCACACTGTACCTGTGCCACACTGTGCCTGTCCACACTCTACCTGACCACACTGTACCTGTCCACACTGTACCAGTCCACACTGTTCCTGTCCACACTGTACCTGCGCCCCACAGTGCCTGTGCCCCACTGTGCTTGTCCACACTGTACCAGTCCACACTGTTCCTGTCCACACTGTACCTGTCCACATTGTACCGGTCCACACTGTACCTGTGCACAGTGTTACTGTCCACACTGTACCTGTGCCCCACTGTACCTGTGCCCCACCGTGCTTGTCCGCACTGTACCTGTCCGCACTGTGCCTGTCCACACTGTACCTGTGCCACACTGTACCTGGCCACACTGTACCTGTCCACACTGTACCTGTGCCCCACTGTGCTTGTCCACACTGTACCTGTCCACACTGTACCTGTGCCCCACTGTGCTTGTCCACACTATACCAGTTCGCACTGTGCCTGTCCACACTGTACCTGTTCACACTACATGCCCACACTGTACCTGTCCACGCTGTGCCTGTGCCACATTCTGCCCGTCCACACTGTCCCCGTCGACACTGTACCTGTCCACACTGTGCCAGTGCCACACTGTGCCTGTGCCCCAATGTGCCTGTTCACACTGTACCTGTGCCACACTGTACCTGTCCACACTGTACCTGTCCACACTGTCCCTGTCCACACTGTACCTGTCCACACTGTACCTCTCCACACTGTACCTGTGCCCCACGGTGCCTGTCCACACTCTACCTGTCCACACTGTACCTGTCCACACTGTTCCTGTCCACACTGTGCCTGTCCACAATGTACCGGTCCACACTGTGCCTGTGCCCCACTGTGCCTGTGCCCCACTCTTCCTGTCCACACAGTTCCTGTCCACACTGTGCCTGTCGACACTGTGCCTGTCCACACTGTACCTGTCCACACTGTGCCTGTCCACACTGTGCCTGTCCACACTGTACCTGCCCACACGGTACCTGTCCACACGGTACCTGTCCACACTGTGCCTCTCCACACTGTACCTGTCCACACTGTACCTGTCCACACTTTTCCTGTCCACACTGTACCTGTCCACACTGTACCTGTCCACACTGTACCTGTCCACATGGTACCTGTCCACACTGTGCCTGTTCACACTGTACCTGTCCACACGGTACCTGTCCACACGGTACCTGTCCACACTGTGCCTCTCCACACTGTACCTGTCCACACTTTTCCTGTCCACACTGTACCTGTCCACACTGTGCCTGTCCACACTGTACCTGTCCACACTTTTCCTGTCCACACTATACCTGTCCACACTGTACCTGTCCACACTTTTCCTGTCCACACTGTACCTGTCCACACTGTGCCTGTCCACACTGTACCTGTCCACACTTTTCCTGTCCACACTGTACCTGTCCACACAGTACCTGTCCACATTGTACCTCTCCACACTGTACCTGTCCACACTCTACCTGTCCACACTCTACCTGTCCACACTTTTCCTGTCCACACTTTTCCTGTCCACACTGTACCTGTCCACACTGTGCTTGTCCACACTGTACCTGTCCACACTATACCTGTGCCCCACTGTGCCTGTCCACACTGTACCTCTCCACACTGTAGCTGTCCACACTGTACCTGTCCACACTGTACCTATGCCCCACTGTGCCTGTCCACACTGTACCTCTCCACACTGTACCTGTCCACACTGTACCTGTCCACACTGTACTTGTCCACATTGTTCCTGTCCACACTGTTCCTGTCCACACAGTAGCTGTCCACACTGGTCCACACTGTACCTGTCCACACTTTTCCTGCCCACACTGTACCTGTGCCACACTGTACCTGTGCCACACTGTGCCTGTCCACTCTGTACCTGTCCACACTGTACCTGTGCCACACTGTGCCTATCCATACTGTACCTGTTCACACTGTACCTGTGCGACACTGTACCTGTGCGACACTGTACCTGTCCACACTGTACCTGTCCACACTGTACCTGTCCACATTGTGCCTGTGCCCCACTGTTCCTGTCCACACTGTACCTGTCCACACTGTACCTGTCCACACTGTACCAGTCCACACTGTGCCTGTGCCCCACTGTTCCTGTCCACACTGTTCCTGTCCACACAGTAGCTGTCCACACTGTACCTGTCCACACTGTACCTGTCCACACTTTTCCTGCCCACACTGTACCTGTGCCACACTGTACCTGTGCCACACTGTGCCTGTCCACTCTGTACCTGTCCACACTGTACCTGTGCCACACTGCACCTGTCCATACTGTACCTGTTCACACTGTACCTGTGCGACACTGTGCCTGTGCGACACTGTACCTGTCCACACTGTACCTGTCCACACTGTACCTGTCCACACTGTGCCTGTGCCCCACTGTTCCTGTCCACACTGTACCTGTCCACACTGTACCTGTCCATACTGTGCCTGTGCCCCACTGTGCCTGTGCCACACTGTGCCTGTTAGCACTGTGCCGGTGCCCCACTGTGCCAGTCCAAACTGTGCCTGTGCCCCACTGCACCTGTCCACACTGTACCTGTGCCACTCTGTGCCTGTCCATACTGTGCCTGTGCCCCACTGTACCTGTCCACACTGTACCTGTGCCACACTGTGCCTGTGCCACACTGTACCGGTGCCACACTGTGCCTGTCCACACTGTGCCTGTCCACACTGTGCCTGTGCCCCACTGTGCCTGTGCCACACTGTACTTGTGCCCCTCTGTGCCTGTCCACACTGTGCCTGTGCCACACTGTCCCTTTCCACACTGTGCCTGTGCCCCACTGTACCAGTGCCCCACTGTGCCTGTCCACACTGTCCCAGTCCACATTGTGCCTGTCCACACTGTACCTGTCCACACTGTGCCTGTCCACACTTTGCCTGTCCACACTGTGCCTGTCCACACTGTACCTGTCCATACTGTGCCTGTGCCCCACTGTGCCTGTGCCACACTGTGCCTGTTAGCAATGTGCCGGTGCCCCACTGTGCCAGTCCAAACTGTGCCTGTGCCCCACTGCACCTGTCCACACTGTACCTGTGCCACTCTGTGCCTGTCCATACTGTGCCTGTGCCCCACTGTACCTGTCCACACTGTACCTGTGCCACACTGTGCCTGTGCCACACTGTACCGGTGCCACACTGTGCCTGTCCACACTGTGCCTGTCCACACTGTGCCTGTGCCCCACTGTGCCTGTGCCACACTGTACTTGTGCCCCTCTGTGCCTGTCCACACTGTGCCTGTGCCACACTGTCCCTTTCCACACTGTGCCTGTGCCCCACTGTACCAGTGCCCCACTGTGCCTGTCCACACTGTCCCAGTCCACATTGTGCCTGTCCACACTGTACCTGTCCACACTGTGCCTGTCCACACTTTGCCTGTCCACACTGTGCCTGTCCACACTGTGCCTGTGCCCCACTGCCCCGGTGCCCCACTGTGCCGGTGCCCCACTGTGTCTGTGCCACACTGTGCCTGTCCACACTGTGCCTGTCCACACTGTAATTGTCCACACTGTGCCTGTCCACACTGTCCCTGTCCACACTGTGCCTGTCCACACTGTACCTGTCAACACTGTGCCTGTCCACACTGTGCCTGTCCACACTGTGCCTGTGCCCCACTGTCCCGGTGCCCCACTGTGCCGGTGCCCCACTGTGTCTGTGCCACACTGTGCCTGTCCACACTGTGCCTGTCCACACTGTAATTGTCCACACTGTACCTGTGCCCCACTGTGCCTGTCCACACTGTACCTGTCCACACTGTGCCTGTCCACACTGTGCCTGTCCACACTGTACCTGTCCACACTGTGCCTGTGCACACTGTGCCTGTCCACACTGTGCCTGTCCACACTGTGCCTGTCCACACTGTACCTGTCCACACTGTGCCTGTCCACACTGTACCTGTCCACACTGTGCCTGTCGACACTGTGCCTGTCCACACTGTGCCTGTCCACACTGTACCTGTCCACAATGTGCCTGTCCACACTGTGCCTGTCCACACTGTGCCTGTCCACACTGTGCCGGTGCCCCACTGTGCCTGTGCCCCACTGTGCCTGTGCCCCACTGTGCCTGTCCACACTGTGCCTGTCCACACTGTGCCTGTGCCCCACTGTGCTCGTGCCCCACTGTGCCTGTGCACCCCTGTGCCTGTCCACACTGTACCTGTGCCACACTGTTCCTGTTCACACAGTATGTGTCCACACTGTGTCTGCCCTTTCCCCAGGGCTGGGGCATAACATTCCCACATTCCTATAAATCTCTAAGCCCGGGAATTGCACAGATCGGGAGAAAAGTAAGTCTGTTTCCAGCACATTTCCTCTATTCCCCGCCCCCCCCCCCCCCCCCCCCCTCACCTTTCCTGGGATACCGTTCGGTCACCGGACCCAAGCTGACAGTGAATGTTCTGAAACTGTGGCCTTTATGGTCTGCACAGCCCAGTCCGACACCACACACTGCATTTACTCTCTAATCCACTGTCAGGAGCCTGTGACCTTAAATTGTCACCATTGTGGGAAGCAGTGAGGTCAAGCACTCGGCTATGATTATAGAACTGATGTGGTCAGACTCACAATGTGCCAAGCTGTTGTAATGGTTATTTAATGCACTGCCCTTGAAAATCCGGGCAAGTTCACATTTTTTGTAGACTGTGCCACTTGTGGCCTGAAGCAGGAGACTGAGAACCAGGAGAGTTTTCATTGGCACAGACTGGAGTCTGGAGTCCATTCCGCACTTTTACAGGAATACTGTGTCCAGCTCACAAAGTTCCTCAAAGGTGAATCTGGAATAGAACACAGGGAAGAAAATGCTTTTCGAATGACCTGGTGTCCCACTCGTTTAACAATAATTCCCCCCCACCCCCCCCCAACCCCACCCCCCCCCCCCACCCCCCTCTGACAGGCGGGGTATAAGAACAGGTGCCGTCCCAGCAGCCCTCATTCTGTACCGAAGCTGCTGGGGAACAGTTCTAGTCTATTAAAGCCTTCAGTTATGTTACAACCTCGTCTTCGAGTCTAATTGATCGTGCATCAATTTAATAGACTACTCTTGAGCTGGAAGGATGGATCTCCGAATCACACCGGAGTGCCTACAACTCAGCCCCCACGCGGAGAACTCGGCGGCGATATTTAAGCACTGACTGGCGTGCTTTCAAGGCTACCTCGAGACGGCCGGAGGCGCCCCCTCAGGAGAACAGAAACTGCATCTCCTGCACTCGAGAGTAAGCCCTGGAATCTTCTCCCTCATCGAGGAAGCGGGGGACTATGATGATGCGATCGAACTGTAAAAGGGACATTATATACGCCCTGTAAACCAGGTCTACGCACGTCACCTGCTTGCAACTAGACGGCAAAGCCCCGGGGAATCGCTGGAGGAGTTCTACCGTGCGCTACTGGTGCTGGGCAGAAACTGTGGCTGCCCGCAAGTTTCGGGCAGCGAGCACACGGAACATCTAATCCGGGATGCCTTCGTAGCAGGTACATACACAGTGATAGGGGGTCCTCCTTTATGAGCGACGAACTGCGTCAATTCCTGCTCAGCAAGGGCATTGCCTCAAGCAGGACGACCAGTTACAACCCCCGGGGAAACGGGCAGGTAGAGAGGGAGAACGGAACTGTCTGGAAGACCGTGCTACTGGCCCTGTGGTCCAGGACTTTCCCTGTCTCCCGCTGGCAGGATGTCCTCCCGGAGGCCCTCCACGCCATTCGGTCACTGCTCTGTACAACTACCAATCAGACACCTCATGAACGTCTCCTTGTCTTCCCCAGGAGGTCATCCTCCGGGACCTCGCTCCCAACCTGGCTAGCGACACCCGGACCCATCCTGCTTTGGAAGCAAGTTTGGGCGCACAAGTCGGACCCGTTGGTGGAGAGGGTCCACCTGCTGCACGCTAACCCCCAGTACGCCTACGTGCCGTTCCCCGACGGCCGGCAAGATACAGTCTCCCTCCGGGACCTGGTGCCCGCCGGAACCACACGCGCACCCGAACCATTACCCCCACCCCCTCCCGCCCCACAGCACCTCACTGGGGGGTCGGTCCTCCTGCCGCTCCTACCTAGGCCATACCACCCACCGACGCCCCCTACAGGCGCCCCCCTCTCGTGTCAACCGTTTGCCCCACCAGCGCCGTCTAGGGGTGACAAAGCTGCCATGGACGACGAAGCCACGCTCCCGGAGTCGCAGATGCCCGGACCCCCACCAGAACCACCACAGAGGCTCAGACGATCCAGGAGGACGACCAGGCCACCCGACCGACTGATTGCTACACTGTAACTGCAACTGTACATGAATACTGACTGTATATATCTTCCACACTTGTAAATACTCACGGTACCTCCATATCTGATCATACCATGTTCAATGCATTTGTAACCACTGGCCACCACCCCCGCCGGACTCTTTTTTTAACAGGGGGTGAATGTGCTAGTATCAGGTATTGCAGTACCCGAGAGGCCCTCATTCTGTACCGAAGCTGCTGGGGAACAGATCTAGTCTATTAAAGCCTTCAGTTATGATACAACCTAGTCTTCAAGTTTAATTGATCGTGCATCACCCAGCCTGAAATATATTCAGTAAAGAAGCAGCCACAAGCCTCTGGAGTTGAGAATTCCAAAGATTCACAGCAGTTTGTGTGAAGCAATTTCTCCTCATCTCATTCCCAAAGGATCAGCTCTTTAGCTTGAGACCGCGACCCCGATGTTCTGATTATCCGATCAACAGAAACAATCTTTTAGCATCTACCCTGTCAAAATTCCCTTCAGAATTTTGTATGTTTTCGTGACATTTGCAGGTTTCTTTAAAACAACTACGTGCAACACGTTCTTTAAAACAACTCCTCAATCAACGTGGGGGAGTCCCTTCTCGAACCCGCAGCCCAGTATGAGGATAATTACACTGACTCACTGTGTTGTTTGAAGGAATCAGGATGGTGACCAGCTTGTCCCTTCAGACTGTGTTTCCGTGGCAAAGAGTGGCAGAGATTCCGACCTTAAACCCAATGGGAGCAGTTTCTTTATGCACTCCTGGAAGTGGATCATTATCCACGCCAATCCCACACCCCTCACAACAGCCAATGGCATGTTCCTCCCCCACTGCCGGCATCAGCCAATGGGACACTTCCACTGTCTGATCTCTAGTGTTGGCGACGCTTTCCATCCTGGGAGGGAAATGAAAATCACTTGTCACAAGTAGGCTTCCAATGAAGTTACTGGGAAAAGCCCCTAGTCGCCACATTCCGGCGCCTGTTTGGGGAGGCTGGTACGGGAATTGAACCGTGCTGCTGGCCTGCCTTGGTCTGCTTCCAAAGCCAGCGATTTAGCCCAGTGAGCTAAACCAGCCCCTGATGGAGTCTGGAGTCTGGTGCAGGGTTGTGTTGATGGGGGCGGTGGGGGTGGGAATTTGTGGAAAGTCATGTGTTGGAGACAGACTAAAGAGTACACGCAGTGTGCCAGATCTTCAAGCTACAGGACAAAACATAATGTCTGAGCCCTCAATGTTCTACATCTTATCATTAACTCAATATCCTGCTCAAGATAGAATATCATGTCCCAGCTCTAACTACTCACAATTTAAATATTACTGTAGCATCATGTGTTGCTAACCAGTGAAATATTAGATAATAAATACAGCAGTGCCTATTCTCTTTACCGTACTGTAGTTCTTAAACAGAAACATCTCCAGCTAAGGACCTCTGCCTATTGAAGCATATTAGATAATGTTCATAGAATTATAGAATCCATACAGTGCAGAAGGAGACCATTCAGCCCATTGACACTGCACCAACCCTCCGAAAGAGCACCCTATCTAGGCCCATTCCCCTTCCCTATTTTGGAAGGTTTGTCATGGTTACGGCGGCACAGTAGCACAGTGGTTAGCACTGTTGCTTCACAGCTCCGGGGTCCCTCGATTGATTCACTGCTTGGATCACTGTCTGTGTGGAGTCTGCACGTTCTCCCCGTGTCTGTGTGGGTTTCCTCCGGTTTCCTCCCACAGACCAAAGCTGTGCAGGTTAGGTGGATTGGGTATGCTAAATTGCCCTTAGGTTAGGTGGGTTTGCTGGGTTACGGGATTGGGTGGAGGCGTGGGCTTAAGTAGGTTGCTTTTTCCAAGAGCCGGTGCAGACTCGATGGGCCGAATGGCCTCCTTCTGCACTGTAAATGCTATGAAATATTTTGGAGGGTTTGGTGGATTAGCTTCACGAATACAGAGAGATTCCAGCACATTTTACTGTACCTGGAAGTGACGGATGAGGAGAAACATTCGCTGTAACATTTGCTTCACCGAAGCTGGCAGCTTTGCTGCAAGTTTCAATGCAACAGCATTGAAGCAAATTCCCTCCGAATCTGCCCAGTATGTGATGAGACAATGCAACACTATAATTACTTGCCTTTTGCCAGTCCAGTGTTCAGAGCCGGGAACCATTGAGAAGTCGTCGGGTTTGAAATAATGTCAACATCAGTGACACGTCAAACATTTCTCAATTCTCCCCATGTCCCATTACTGCAAATGGCCAATTTTCTTCGACCCCACAAGCTGAGGGTTAATGTTTGACTCTTTTAACTCAGTGTTTTTTTTGTTGCAATGACCAAATAGAGAACAGTTGTCAATGATAAACCCCAGGAATGTTTCGGTGAACTGGTTCAAAGAAATCCTCACAAACCGATGTCTACAGGGCTTTAAATGGCCTGCACCCTCTGCCGTTGCGGTGACCATCAGCGGGACTGGAAGACGCCCCACCGGGAAGGGTTGGAAAATTCGGCTCCATGTCCAGAGATATACTTGATATCCATTCCATACGGTACATGTTCTGAGGGTCATGATGTGGTCATAGATGCTAGAAAGACTGAAACACTCGTTACAGAGCTAGTCGTCGGCAAACGGGTCGAGCAGAGGTGATGAATCGCCCATCAACGATTGGGCAGAGGTCCACCCAGCCGATTGTGAGCGGCAGCTCGCTCCATCAGAGGACTGGCTGGCTCCCTGCACCGGGGACATTGCTATGACCGGAGGGTAGGTGAGTGCACCGGGGGAGGGGACCTGCACCCAGTCCAGGTAGCGTAACATGCGGGTGTCTGGGGTGTGGGATCCGGTGAGCACGGGCCCTCGCTGCGGCCAGGGATGCAAGGGCAGGGCTTCCCGGGGAGTGGGGGGCGGGGGCAATGGGAGGACTGGAGGGTCCCAGCGTGGAAGTCATCACTGGGTGTCAATCTCACACACTCTCCAATTCCTAACAGATATTTAACGGTATGGATGATATTGTGGACCCAGCAATACCTGCCTAGAGGTGCTGTTGGCAGGCCAGGCGGCCAGACGCCAGAGAAGGCAGTGGCAGATGCAGCATCGACAGAGGCTTGAGACGGTGGCCCACGTGCTGCCCCCCCCCCCACCCCCGCACACACCCTGCAAACCCGGCCACCTAACAGGCCATGGCAGGACCCAAAGGGGGAGGCCTGCAACGGGCCAAGGTGTACAAGCGTCGCTATTCCTTCGAGCAGATAACTGACAGCGTGTACCACAGGAGGCTCCGCCTCAACAAGGGGATGGTGCGGCACCTGCGCCATGTCGAGGACTTGCCGCCACTTGGAGAAGGAGGATATCCGCTCCCGTTGACCGTCAAGGTCAGCGCAGCCCTGAACTTTTACGCCTCACGACCATTCCAGGGCTCGAGCGGGGACTTGCGCGGCACCTCGCAGCCAACAGCCCACCTTTGAGTGGCCAAGTGACTGTGAGGGAGTGACTGACTGCATATGGACACGGACATTATCTGAGGAGCCACAACTGGTGCTGAATATTGTGCTACGATCAGCAAACATCCCCACTTCTGACTTTGTGATAGAGGAAGGACATTGATGAAAGATTTGAAGATGGCTAGTAAACAGGCACAGCAAATAATTAGGAAAATCAATAAAATGTTGCAATTTATTGTGAGGGGAATTGTGGGCAGCACGGCAGCATTGTGGATAGCACAATTGCTTCACAGCTCCAGGGTCCCAGGTTCGATTCCAGCTTGGGTCACTGTCTGTGCGGAGTCTGCACGTTCTCCCCGTGTCTGCGTGGGTTTCCTCCGGGTGCTCCGGTTTCCTCCCACAGTCCAAAGATGTACAGGTTAGGTGGATTGGCCATGATAAATTGCCCTTAGTGTCCAAAATTGCCTTAGTGTTGGGTGGGGTTACTGGGTTATGGGGATAGGGTGGAGGTGTTGACCTTGGAGGTGTTGACCTTGGGTAGTCTCTTTCCAAGAGCCGGTGCAGACTCGATGGACCGAATGGCCTCCTTCTGCACTGTACATTCTATGAGAAACTCAAGCGGGAGAATCCATCTGAGAAGGTCGTGCAGTGCTGGTCCGAGGAGACAGAAGAGCTCTTACGTGACTGCTTAGAGACAGTGGACTGGTCCATATTTAAGAACTCAGCGACCAACTTAAATGAGTATGCCACAGACTTCATCAGCAAATGTGTGGACGACTGCGTGCCAAAGAAAGCAGTACGTGCCTTCCCCAACCGGAAACCATGGCTCAATCGCGAGATTGACTCCCTACTGAAGGACAGATCTGAGGTGTTCAAGGCAGACGACCCTGACCTAGACAAGAAATCCAGGTACGACCTCCGCAAAGCCATCCGGAATGCCAAGAGAGAATATCAAACCAAGCTCGAGTCACAGACAGACTCTCGGCGGTTGTGGCAAGGACTAAACAACATAACGGGCTACAAAGCAAAGCCGAACAGTATCTCTGGCAGCAGCGCACCCCTCCCCGATGAACTCAATGCATTCTATGCTCGGTTTGAGCAGGTAACCAACAATCCGCTGGCGAGTGCCCCAGCAGCCCATAATTCACCCATACCCATACAATTCGCATACCGCTGCAACCGGTCCACATCAGACACCATTTCCCAGGCCCTACACTCATTCTTAGAGCATCTCGAAAACAAGGACTCCTACATTAGACTCCTATTTATTGACTACAGCTCCGCCTTCAACACCATAATCCCAGCCAAGCTCATATCAAAGCTCCAAAACCTAGGACTTGTCTCCCCACTCTGCAACTGGATCCTCGATTTTCTGACCAACAGACCACAATCAGTAAGAATGAACAACAACACCTCCTCCACAATAGTCTTCAACACCGGCGCCCCGCAAGGCTGCGTACTTAGCCCCCTACTCTACACCCTGTACACACACGACTGCATGGCAAAACTTGGTTCCAACTCCATCTACAAGTTTGCTGACGATACGACCATAGTGGGCCGGATCTCGAA
This sequence comes from Scyliorhinus torazame, assembly GCF_047496885.1. Lineage (NCBI taxonomy): Eukaryota > Metazoa > Chordata > Chondrichthyes > Carcharhiniformes > Scyliorhinidae > Scyliorhinus > Scyliorhinus torazame. The sequence continues at coordinate 13,297,744 of NC_092714.1, forward strand.
TAACGATGAGTCCGAATACAGGAGGGAGGTAGAGAACCTAGTGGAGTGGTGTAGCGACAACAATCTCTCCCTCAATGCCAGCAAAACTAAAGAGCTGGTCATTGACTTCAGGAAGCAAAGTACTGTACACACCCCTGTCAGCATCAACGGGGCCGAGGTGGAGATGGTTAGCAGTTTCAAATTCCTAGGGGTGCACATCTCCAAAAATCTGCCCTGGTCCACCCACGTCGACACTACCACCAAGAAAGCGCAACAGCGCCTATACTTCCTCAGGAAACTAAGGAAATTCGGCATGTCCACATTGACTCTTACCAACTTTTACAGATGCACCATAGAAAGCATCCTATCTGGCTGCATCACAGCCTGGTATGGCAACTGCTCGGCCCAAGACCGCAAGAAACTTCAGAGAGTCGTGAACACCGCCCAGTCCATCACACAAACCCGCCTCCCATCCATTGACTCCATCTACACCTCCCGTTGCCGGGGGAAAGCGGGCGGCATAATCAAAGATCCCTCCCACCCGGCTTACTCACTCTTCCAACTTCTTCCATCGGGCAGGAGATACAGAAGTCTGAGAACACGCACAAACAGACTCAAAAACAGCTTCTTCCCCACTGTCACCAGACTCCTAAATGACCCTCTTATGGACTGACCTCATTAACACTACATCCTGTATGCTTCATCCGATGCCAGTGTTTATGTAGTTACATTGTAAATGTTGTGTTGCCCTATTATGTATTTTCTTTTATTCCCTTTTCTTCCCATGTACTTAATGATCTGTTGAGCTGCTCGCAGAAAAATACTTTTCACTGTATCTCGGTACACGTGACAATAAACAAATCCAATCCAATCCAACGAAGGCGAGCATTCCATATGCTTTCTTGACTACCCTGTCCACTTGTGTTGCCACTTTCAAAGATCTGTGGACCTGTACACCCAGATCTCTCTGACTTTCTATATTCCTAAGAGTTTTACCATTTATGGTATATTTCCCCTCTACGTTAGACCTACCAAAATGCATAACTTCACATTTGTCCGGATGAAACCCCATTTGCAATTTATTTGCCCAAGTCTTCAACCTATCTATGTCCTGCTGTATTCTCTGACAATCCTCAACACGATCTGACACTTCACCAACCTTGGTGTCATCCGGGAACTTACTAAACAGACCATCTACATTTTCCTCCAAATCGTTTATGTGTACTACAAATAACAGAGGCCCGAGCACTGATCCCTGTGGAACACCACTAGTCATAATCTTCCATTCAGAAAAACACCTTCTATTGCTACCCTCCGCCCTCTATGACTGAGTCAGCTCTATATCCATCTTGCAACCTCACTTCTGATCCCGTGTGACTTCACCTTGTGTACCAGTATGGCACGAGGCACCTTGTCAAAGGCTTTACTGAAGTCCATGTAAACAACATCCACCGCCCTCCCCTCATCAATTATCTTTGTCACCTCCTCAGACAGCACGGTGACGCAGTGGATAGCACTGCTGCCTCACGGCTCCGAGGTCCGAGGTTCGATCCCCGCTCTGGGTCACTGTCTGTGTGGAGTCTGCACGTTCTCCCCGTGTCTGCGTGGGTTCCTCCGGGTGTTCCGGTTTCCACCCACAAGTCCCGAAAGACATGCTGTTAGGTCATTTAGACATTCTGAATTCTCCCTCCATATACCCGAACAGGCGCCGGAGTGTGGCAACTGGTGGATTTTCACAGTCACTTCATTGCAGTGCTAATGTAAGCCTACTTGTGACAATAAAGATTATTATTCTTATTATAAACTGCCTTTTTCTTTTTGACAAGGCTCACAATATCCCTTGTTATTCAAGGCTCCTTAAACTTCCCATACTTATCCTTTGTTCCCTCAAAAACTTTCCTGAATCCTAATCAACTGTCGCTTGAAAGATTCCCACTTGTCCGATGTGGATTTACCCTCCAACAGCCGCACCCAATCCAATTTCTTCAATTCCTGTCTCACGTTATGCCTTTCCCCAGTTTAGCACCTTAACCTGTCTGTGATGACCCAAGCCACTCGACTACCATGCCACAATGCAAATGTGGAAATAGCACAAGTGATTGGTCGGAAGATAAAGAATGGCAGAGAATGTGGTTCATCTGACGTAAAACAATTAGAGAATGAGAGGAAGCGAGCTCAAAATTTTAAAATGGATAGCAAGAGTTTCCGGAGGTAATTCAACAAGGAAAGTGTTGGTAAGGTGAGTGTTGGTCCGCTGGACAGTGAGGATGTGAAGATTATAGTAGATAATAAGATAACGGTGGATGAAATGCTCTGTGTTCTCTATTGCAGATACAAAAACAATTCCAGTAATAGCTGCATATCAGGATGTGGAAGGAAAAGTGGAACTTGATGAAATTACAATCACTTGGGAAGCTATACAAAGAAAACTGAGGAAGTTCCAGGTTGCCAAGTCTCTGCGCCTGATGGACTTCATCCCTGGGTCTTAGCTAGAAACTACATGTATAAGTACACAAGGTCCTGTTCTTTGCAGTTGGAAAGAACAAACACATTGCACCGGTTTCAACTAAACAAATTAGGCAACAGCCATTCTCTGGTTCATTTCCCAATATAGTGCTTTGACCAAACAGAGTTAACTGCCAGGTTTGAATTTCAACAAAGCTTGGAAGTTAACTGTCAGCCATCATTCAACTGGTGTACTCTCCATTACACCACATCTACCAATCAGAGTCCTCATGCCACCATTCAGCATTCTCTTCTCATTATGTATAAATTGTTGTTGCCTTTACATTTGATGATTTTGCGAATTGTCCTGATGAGTGTAAGATGAAAAACCTTGACAATGTGGTTTTTTTTCCCGCACGTGTCAAGTTCTGTACTACCAATTTTAACTTAATCTCAAACTTTCATGTGGTCCTCTCACCCTCAACATTTTTCCACTTCCAGTGTCCCTCAACCCCAAGGTGTGCAGGAGTATTCCAGGTCTGACGAGGCATGTCTCGGATAAACCTCCAGTGGGTCCTTCTGAAGACTCAGGTCTGGAGAAAGGAAAGAAAGAATTTCCATCGCATTTTGATGATCTCAGGGCACCCAAATATGCTGCAGAGCTTATGAAGTGCTTTTTAAATTATAGTTACTGTTGGAACGTATGAAACACAACAGCCAATTTAGGCATGGCAAGATTCCACAAACAGCAATCAGCAACATGAGGATGGACAGATATAATCTATTCTCGTGATGTTGGTTAGAATCATAAAATTTACAGGGCAGAAGGAGGCCATTCGGCCCATCGAGTCTGCACCGGCCCTTGGAAAGAGCAGCGCACTTAAGCCCACACCCCCACCCTATCCCCATAACCCAGTAACCCCACCGAACATTTTTGGACACATGCTGCCCATGGTTGAGGCTTAGGTCTTGGCCAGAACTCCAGAAGATCATTTTGTGATCATCTGAGAGATCGGAGATCAGAACAGGCTCTGCTTCACATCTTAGTCAAAAGACAGCATTTCCTCAGTACTGCACTGGGCGTGTAAAATAATCGGTTTTGAGCCTTAGGCGCTGAACCGGGACTTGAACCCACGACTGCCTGACACACAACACTCCTCACTGAGCCACAGCTGTTACAATAATGAAAGGGCATGAGTGACATTGATGTTACATTGATTATTGTGACTACTGTGACTGATGATGATTGAGGAGAACATGTGTGTGTTTATCCTTCTCCTCATCGTTAACCCGGATAATCCCAGAGTTAATTGACACATTTATTCCATCATTTTCGATTGCTTTTAACGTCAGACCTGGAATACCAGTTTAGGGAGCTTAACCCTTCCCAATGCTCTCCCAAAAAATTCCCCGTTGGTTTTCGGGTGTAAGTTATGCTATGGGGTGGGGTACATTTCAAAATGGCCTGAAGCTTTCGGATTGGAAGTTTGCTATGGCTTTTTGAGAAAAGAAAACTTGGCTGGGATCCAAATTTTCTCATGCATCTAATTTCCAGGAAACACTGAATAGGTATTATCGAATGCCAGCTTGGGTTGCTATCTGTGCAGAGTTGTTACGTGTGCTTTGTTTCGATGTTGTGCAACGCAATTGCAGAAATATAAAGCTGTTGCCCCAGACAGATTGAGATTCAAACTGGAGGAGTCGACTTCACAGCGAAATCGAGGTGAGTACCTGTGTTATGCATTGTACCTACCTGGAACTGAATCAGAACAGGTTAACCAGAATTTATTTAAGTGGTTTAATCCTTGCAGTTAAGGCTTCAATGATGCCCTCTCAGCACGACCCATTGTAAATTTAAAGTTAATGGATTCTTCTTACAGGATTGCTATCTCTCATTTTGGTCACATTTCCAGTTCCTCACCGTAGACTCCTGCAGCACAAAGGTGGCCAGTTCAGCCCATTGCGCTTGTGCAATCACGTTCTCTGTGTCAAAGTTACAATTGAGGCTTCTTCCAGCATCCTTTTGGTGAGTGCATTCTGACTCCTGTACCACTTGTCCACTTACTGGCGGTTACCATTGACTAGAAACTGACCTAGACTAGCCATGTAAACACTGTGGCTATGAGAGCAGGTCAGAGGCTGGGAATTCTTTAGCGGTTAACTCACATCCCGAATCCTCAAACCCTGTCCAGCATCTACAAGACGAAGTTACTGTGAAAATTCCCTAGCTGCCTGTTCTTTACACTGAGGGAGAATTCAGAATGTCCAATTCATCTAACAAGCACGTCTTTTGGGACTTGTGGGTGGAAACCGGAGCACCCGGAGGAAACCCACGCACACACGGGGAGAACGTGCAGACTCCGCACAGACAGTGACCCAAGCCTGGAATCGAACCTGGGACCCTGAAGCTGTGAAGCAATTGTGCTAACCACTGTGCTACCGTGCCGCCCCGTCAAGGACATGGTTGTGAGGTATGAGTTGCTGAGTAAGAATATGGTTGAATTTTCCAGCCTTCCCGGCGATGGGATCTTCCTGTCCTGCCGATCGCGACCAGCCCATGTGGTGGGTTCCCCGGCTGCGCAGTCGGTGAACAATGCAATACGTCACAGACATCGGCGGGGTGGTGGAACCCGCCACTGGCCAATGGCTGAAAATCCTGCCCAATGCCAAACTGTTTTTGCCAAATCAAAAACCATGCGTCACGAACTTTACGCGGCACACTCGATGAATTGATTTGAATATCTTATTGCATTTTTTCTTTGTAGATTTTCTCAATTCTGACATCATCAATGACATTCTGTGTGCAAAAAGGGTGGTGAGAGACTCCCAAGGAATGGGTGCCTGGTATGGGAAAACATTTTGATTTCTTGTTTCTGGCTGTCTCTAAACATCATTTGGCTTTGGGAGTAATGGTGCTCCGATAGGTTGGTGTCTGCAAAGCCTGTTCTCCGAGCCGTCTATTACGGCGCGACCCAATGGAAAAGACTCTGGGAGGGATGTTTCGGCTTCATCGTCCGACGACCGGAAATTCCCACCCGAGGCCAACAGACCGTTACATGGTCCCCACGGCTGTTGCAATCTTTCCATAGCCCCCTAAGTCTCATTTCGGGCGCGTTTGACTCCCCGGCCCTGTTGACGAGTTTCCCACCGCTGTCGAAACACATTTAGTCACTTTTCCGGGCCCTGGGGAGTTTTTCCGGGCTGCAGGATTTACCGTCAAACCCGCTGCATGTTATTTGGCGCAGAGACAGCCCACCAGCGAGATTTTCCTGGTCCCGCCATTGTCAACAGGATTTCCCATTGACTGCACCCCTCGTCGCCGGGAATCCCGTGCGTCATCGGAGTGACCGGAATATACCGCTGGCATGAACAGCCAGCACATCCTGCCTTTAGAGTTTGTTTGATTGCTGGGGAGCTGGGCAGGCTGGCTCCTCAGAGATTGGGCCACCATTTTGAAAGTAGTGTCTTGATCTCGAAGTGGGGTTGGAAGTCTCCCACACCCCCACCCATGGGCAATATTGCCCACCCACGCACATGGCCATTATCCATAACCCTCCAAGTAAGGCCACCCTGCTATGGGTTCGCTGAGAACCCTTCCTTTCCAAGGCTTTTACTCGACCTCTTTGGGGCCCCCTTATCAGGACCCCCCCCCCCCAAGCCTCTGGAGGCCCCTTCATGCCCACCCTTCACTCCCCCATCTGTCACATCCCCCTCATACTTCCTTTCATCTGCATGGGTGCCCCTCAGTCCCTGTCCCTTGGCAGTGCCACCCTGTCAGTGCTCCTGCTCGCCCAGCAGTGCCACTCAGGCATCTTGACAATGTCAGGGTGGCAGTGCCAAGGTCCAAGCTTGGCAGTGTCGAGGTGCCCAGATGTCAAGGGGAGAGCGAGAGTGCCACCCTACCCTGTTCCTGACCCCACACAGGCCTCCAAAGTCCTGGGAGACCCCCAGACACAGTTCCGCCTAGTCCACGTTTGTGTGGTACTTTACTCATCGACGCCAGGCTGGGCTCTCCCCGGGGAGGCCAGTCATTGCCAGGAGACAGTTAGATCCGGCAGGAGACAGTTACATCCAGCATCAGCATGCTTAAGTGGGTTCTCTGAGGCGCAATGTCTGTTGGGAAACTCACGGGAGGCTTCTCCCGGCACCTTGCGGCCGCACAGGGCTGGATGGGGGTGGGTGGTATCCCAGGAGGAAATGTTGGAGAGGTTAGGGTTGTATCCATGAGAGTTCAGAAGAGTAAGATGCAACTTGATCAAAGCCTTTACGATCCTGAGGCGCATTGACAGGGTGGATATATTCATAAATTCATTGTTTACGGTTTTCCACTGCCTGGAACTTGCCATGCGGCCTGTCCCCAATTACTTGGGCCAGGCGGCCATGTTTCCTGCTTTGACATCCAGCCCAATGAATGACTGCTTGATGAAGCACGGGAGTCCAGTCAGTATAATGGAACTGTCGCCCGTTCCAGGTTCAAGCCACTGGGGTAGGATGGACAATCAATGGTCCACTCCCAGTGCTTTCATGTCTAATGCTCTTTTCTTTTACAGGTATGGCTGGAAGGACAATTGTCGCAACCGAGATCTTAGCCATTTTCTGGATTGAGTGTCGCCTGTACTAGCTGAAAGAACTTCTGATTTTTGGTCCATTTGCTGGAACCAAGTCTAAAACTTGTCGCATTTATCTTGACATTGTTAAAATTCAATAAAAGTGTGATGCAATAAGATATTTTTCCTGCAGATGCTAAATATATAAGTTATATAATCACTTTCTGTGCATTAGATTGGTGAATATTTCAGATCCAATTGGGGATTCACCACATTGGCCAACACAGTGCTGCTTCAGCCAATCAGGCCAAAGCGAGGGTGGATGATCAAGAGGAAATTACCAACCTCATGGAGGATCAGATGAGGTTTCCCATAGTCAAATATCTCTCCGATATCTACTGTCTGTGGCCATGAACGATTGTGAATCCCTCACACCAGGGAAACGGCCAGAACCTGTGGAATTGACATAAGCTCAAGGCATTACCTTTTCACGTCAGGCAAGGATGACATTGTTTTGCAGGGGGTGCAGAGGTAAAACTGCCTCGTGTTGGGTGTAAGTTGTAAAACTGTCAGCGCAATGTCGATTGGTTTTACTTCTCACAGATGTGCAGCCTCTGCCACCCATGCATTCACGGGCAGCACGGTAGCCTTGTGGATAGCACAATTGCTTCACAGCTCCAGGGTCCCAGGTTCGATTCCGGCTTGGGTCACTGTCTGTGCGGAGTCTGCACATCCTCCCCGTGTGTGCGTGGGTTTCCTCCGGGTGCTCCGGTTTCCTCCCACAGTCCAAAGGTGCGCAGGTTAGGTGGATTGGCCATGCTAAATTGTCCTTAGTGTCCAAAATTGCCCTTAGTGTTGGGTGGGGTTACTGGGTTATGGGGATGGGGTGGAGGTGTGGGCTTGGGTAGGGTGCTCTTTCGAAGAGCCGGTGCAGACTCGATGGGCCGAATGGCCTCCTTCTGCGCTGTAAATTCTATGATTCACACAAGCTCTTCTCTCTGGCTGCAGGCAGTGGCAGATTCCGTTCACTGGACACAATCATAATGGTGACATCAGCGCAGAATAGCGTTACAGCGAGAGGCTGCCATGGTGACGATAAACCAGCTCTGGCTGATTTCATTCAATTCTTATAATCCACATTATTGCGTTTGATTCACTGAACCAAGAAAATATTCTGCTTTGTAACACTTCTTTCCAACTATCAGCTAAAGCTCAGCGATGCCAACACAGGACAGTCATTTTGCAGGAATGTGCCATCGATAAAGAAATGCAGAAAATATCAAGCCTCAAGTTTAGTTTTCAGGTACTTATTTGTGGAATGTAGCCATTGGTGGCTGTAGAAACCAACTACTTCCTAATACACCTGATAGGTAAAAGATAGCTATTTAGCATAAATATTAAGCCCCAGTTTTAAATACCCATTTTAAATTAAGGATTTCAGCACTCATAACCTCAGGTCCTGATTAAAACACATAATTCAACAGAGACACAAAAAGCCTGACTCACGCATAAGCAGTAGAGATTAAAACTGCACTTTTACTGGGCAAAGATGAGAAAGCCATTGTTCTGACAAATATAATTTCAGAGTCAGTTTGACACTGTACTTGTGCTGTACCATTTATCAGATCAAGGACATAGCAACACCATAGCAACATTAAGGCGTTATTGTCCACAATGTGGATAATAGCGAAGTCAGCAGAAATCCAGTTTGAACTGGGTTTGATACTGGCACAGAATCGCATTCCATAACATGCACAAGTATTCAAACATGAAACATTTAAAACTAATGTTGCACATTGAAGATTGACAGCGAACCGTCAAATCAAACTCATTTGATTCTAGCCCAACCCAATTAGGATGACTTAGAGATGTAGATAGATGGTTAAAACTGATATGATTTTGTATAACTGTGCGGGTCCGTACGGCCATCTTTATCCCGGAATCATCCTATACTTTGATCTAAACTATTCGCTGTCTCTATTCTTCATACTTTCACTTTTCCACTCTAACTCTTGAAGTAAATGCAAGCTGTTTTGCCGTAAGCAAGAAACCATTTCGGTATTATTTTAAAAGTTAAATTGTGTACAAGTTGCTTCTCTTTAAGTCCTTTTTGCTCGCCAGACTTGTTAGAGAATAAGATTTAAGTAGAAATAGAAATAGGAAAGGAGCGGTCACTTTGTTAGGAGTTTTCTATAGGTCCCCAAACAGTAAAAGAGATGTGGAGGAAAGGATTGCAATGCAGATTTTGGATAGGTGCGGTAGTCACAGGGTAGTTGTCATGGGTGACTTTAACTTTCCAAATATTGATTGGAACCACTATAATTCGAATAGTTTGGGTGGGGCTATTTTTACCAGTATGTGCAGGAGGGTTTCCTCACACAATATGTGGATAGACCGACAAGAGACGGGGCCACATTGGATTTGGTACTGGGTAATGAACCGGGCCAAGTGTTAGATTTGGTTGTGGGAGAGCACTTTGGAGATAGTGACCACAATTCGGTGACTTTCACTATAGCAATGGAGAGAGATAGGAACATACGGCAGGGCAAGGTTTATAACTGGGGGAAGGGTAATTACGGTGCGATTAGGCAACAATTGGGGAGCATAAGATGGAAACAGGAACTGTCAGGGATAGGCACAATTGAGATGTGGGGCGGGATTCTCCGTGAGTCAGCGCGATGGCCCGAACCCGGCAAAAACGGCGCGAGTCACCCCGGTGTCGGGCCCCACGAAACATCGCGAATTCTCCAGCCCAGAATGGGCTAGTCGCGGCGTGACGCCATTCGCGACGGCATCACCTGTCACGGACGCGTGGCGTCACTGCACAAAAGACGCCCCCCAAGACCGGCAAAATGTCAGCCCGTGGCGCAGCACCAACTGAGACCCCCCACTGCCTGCCCCCCTTTCTCCGTTCCCCATCCCCCCTTCCCCCATATCACCACTTCCCCCATATCCCCCTTCCCCCATATTCCCTCATCCCCCATACCCCCTTCCCCTATACCCCCATATCCCCCTTTCCCCCATATCCCCCTTCCCCTATATCCCCCCTTCCCCCATATCCCCCTTCCCCTATATCCCCCCTTCCCCATATCCCCCCTTCCCCCATATCCCCCTTCCCCCATAATCCCCCTTCCCCCATATCCCCTCTTCCCCCATACCCCCCTTCCCCATACCCCCTCTTCCCCCATACCCACCCTTCCCCCATACACCCCATATCCCCCTTTCCCCTATATCCCCCCTTCCCCTATATCCCCCATTTCCCCTCCCCATATCCCCCTTCCCCATATCCCCCTTCTCCCACATCCCCTTCCCCCATATCCCCTTCCCCCATATCCCTCCTTCCCCCATATTCCCCCTTCCCTCATATCCCCCCTTCCCCATATCCCCCTTCCCCCATATCCCCCCTTCCTCCATATCCCCCATATACCCCCTTCCCCCATATCCCTCCTTCCCCCATATCCCCCCTCCCCCTTATCCCCCCTTATCCCCCCTTCCCCCATATCCCCCTTCCCCCATATCCCCTTCCCCATATCCCCCTTCCCCCATATCCCCCCTTCCCCCATATCCCCCATATACCCCCTTCCCCCATATCCCTCCTTCCCCCATATCCCCCCTCCCCCTTATCCCCCATATCTCCCCTTCCCCCATATCCCCCTTCCCCCTTATCCCCTCTTCCCCCATATCCCCGTCCCCCATATCCCCCCATATGGGGTGGGGGATATGGGGGAAGGGGGGACATGGGAGAAGGGAGGATATGGGGGATAGGGGGGAAGGGGGCTATGGGGGAAGGGGGATATGGGGGATATGGGGGAAGGGGGATATGGGGAAAGGGGGATATGGGGGAAGGGGATATGGGGGAGGGGGGATTTGGGGGAGGAGGGATTTGGGGGGTGGGGGATATGGGGGAAGGGAGGACAGACGTGGCCCATCAGGCATATGACGCCCACAGGACGTTTCAGGGCGGCCACGAGCCAGGGACAGACCCGAAGCACCGGGCGGACGCCGCCCAGATCTAGTGCGAGTGCGGCAACGCCGGCGGGCCACACCCAGCGACGAGGAGGGCAGCCACAGCAACGGGCCCCCGTCGCAGCCGACCCAGGACACTAACGCACAGGACACTGACGCACACGGCACCCACACACAGCGGAAGGATGGACAGGAATCACCACTCCAGGTGACCCCGGACTTCGGGTCGGATGAGGAGCACGCCATTACTCCACTGCGATCTCCTCCACCCTCCACCATCGCAGAGACACTCACCTCGGTTGGGCAATTTAGCGATGAGGCATCTGGGACACTCACTGGTGCGCACAACACAGCCGTCCCGGTACAGCAGGTGGAGGCAGGAGCAGCCGAGGGGCCGGGTGGTCGGAGGGCAGCCCGGCGCAGGCAACCATCTGCCGCCCAGACGGGTCCCGGGTTCCTGGAGTTACCACACCCACCCATAGACCCGATGCTGGCACGGACCAAGGGACGGCCGAAGGGGGTGACGGCCGGCTTGCGGCAGCTGCAGACAAAGGTGGAGGAGTCCAGGTAGTGGTGCCGGTCATGCGAGCCACCCAGGCTGACACCGCACGGGTGGCGTCCCCGGTGGAGGCAATGGGTGCGACGGTGTCAGACATGGGTCGCTGTATGCAAGGTGTGGGGCTTTCGTGGCCCAGGACATGACTGCCCTCTCACAGGAGGCCATGAGCCAGAGCCAGCAGCAGATTGCAGAGGTGCTCAATGCCGTGGCCCAGTCTCAGCAGGCAATGGCCCAGTCTCTGCAGGCCATCGCTGAGGGCATCGGCGGCATTGCCCAGGTGCTGGCCGGCGTCGCCCAGACACAGACAAGGATGGCCAGCTCCATGGCTGCAAACCTGCAGACCCCTGTCGATACCAGGGCGGGCCTCCAGGACTGGCAGCGCCAGGTGTCGGGGGGGTGTCGGGTGCTCGGTCCGTTCGCATCCCGCCCCATGTAGAGGCCCCGGGGCCATCGGGCACCCCGAGGGAGGAGGTGCTGGGGCCCGTTCTGGGTCCCCCTGTAGGGGAGGCCCCGGAACACCGCGACACCTCGGACTCCCCCCCTTCCGTCCCAGGTGCATCTGGTGGGCAACGGGCAGGACAGGCTGGCAGCTCGCCATCCCAGTCCCCCGAGCCGCAGCGTGGCCCACCTAGGCCGGGCCGCCCCAGGAAACGGCCGCCAAAGGGGTCCCTAGTCACAGGGCAGGAATCACAGTTCTGCTGTACCGTCTGCGGAACCACCTAGACATAGTCATAGGCCAAAAGATTAGACACTGAATAAGTTGGCATGGGTGCAGGGCACAGATTAGTTCTGGGGCTAGGGCACGTGTATGAACTGTTTGTTATTAAAATCACTTTCACACCTACAGAAGCTGCCTTTGTGCTCCGTCCGATGCGTGCGGGGGTGTGGTGTGAGGTGAGCGCCAGTGGGTGTGTGAGGGGTGATAGAACGTCGGCCTCAGGTGAGAGTGCCGCCACTCTCCCCGAGTCGCCCTCGCCATCCCCCCGGGCAGAGGACGGGACCGTGCGCTGCAGTGTCACGGCCACATGCAGGGACGGTCCGGGTGGAGGGTGGTGCTGTGGCCATGGATCAGACATTGTCCAACGATGTGGAGCCCAGAGCTCATCGCAGGGCGGGTTGTCATCATCCTCCATGGCCTGCAATAGACACGCGTCCACCGGCGACCGTGTGAGCCCGGCCCGTTGTGCCGCAGGTGGATGTGCAATGGAGGGGTGGTGTGCATGCGGGTGGGGTGAGGGTGGTTGGTGTTGGGTGGGTGGGGTGAGGGTAGTTGGTGTTGGGTGGGTGGGGTGCGGGTGGTGGTGTTGGGTGGTTGGGGTGAGGGTGGTTGGTGTTGGGTGGGTGGGGTGAGGGTGGTTGGTGTTGAGTGGATGGGGTGAGGGTGGTTGGTGTTGGGTGGATGGGGTGAGGGTGGTTGGTGGTGGGTGGGTGGGGTGAGGGTGGTTGGTGTTGAGTGGATGGGGTGAGGGTGGTTGGTGTTGGGTGGATGGGGTGAGGGTGGTTGGTGGTGGGTGGGTGGGGTGAGGGTGGTTGGTGTTGGGTGGATGGGGTGAGGGTTGTTGGTGTTGGGTGGGTGGGTGAGGGTGGTTGGTGTTGGGTGGCTGGGGTGAGGGTGGTTGGTGTTGGGTGGTTGGGGTGAGGGTGGTTGGTGTTGGGTGGCTGGGGTGAGGGTGGTTGGTGTTGGGTGGATGGGGTGAGGGTGGTTGGTGTTGGGTGGGTGGGGTGAGGGTGGTTGGTGTTGGTTGGGTGGGGTGAGGGTGGTAGGCTGGTGCCGTGGTGTTCAGTCTGTGCCCATACTCAGCGATTCCCACACCCGCTCTGGTCTGTGACCCGGGCGGCTATCAGCTTGTCGCAGACCACCTGAATGTTCATGGAATAGATCCTCTTCCTATTCGTGAACACGGCCCTGTTATCCGCAGGTGGCCGCACCGCGACGTGCATCCCATCCATCGCCCCCTGGGCCATGGGCATCCTGGCTGGCCCGGTGCACAGGGAACTGGATGTAGCGGTCCGCAATGGCATATAGGGCGTCTGTCACTGCCCGGATGCACCGGTGCACCGATGCCTGCGAGATGCCGGACAGGTTCCCACTCGGTGCCTGGAATGACCCTATGGCGTAAAGGTTCAGGGCCACCGTAACCTTGACGGCCACGGGGAGAGGGTGTCCTCTCCCAGAGCCACGCGGTGCCAGGTGTGCCACCAGGTGGCAGATATGGGCGACGGTTTCCTGGCTCATCCGGAGTCTCCTCCTGCATTCCCGGTCCGTGAGGTGCTCGTACGACGATCGGGGCGGGTACACACGGGGCCTCATCGGGCGTCTCCGTTGCCATGGCACCACCACCACCTCCTCCTCCACCTCGTCCTGTCGTGAGGGTGGCCCTCCAGCCTGGGTGGCTGCCACCTGCCTCCCTGTGGCACGCTCCTCTGCGGCAGCCTCCGCCGCCTCCCTGGCACGCTCCTGTTCCAGCTCCCCCAGGGCAACATGTAGAAGTGCGGCTCCCGCCACGGCGGCCAACATCGCTGGGTGATGACCAAACATAACGGCCTGCAGGGGGTGGGGGGTGGGGGGTGGAGGTGGGGGGGGGGCGGGGGTGGGGTAGACGACATATCACCATTGCACGTAGCCCCCAGCCAGGTGCCATGGGCTGCATGGTCGCGACTGTTGCCAGATGCCACATGGCCAGGCGGACACCACCACCCCCCCTCCCCAGCACGCACCCTCCCCAACCCCCCCCCTCCCCAGCATACACCCTCCCCAACACCCCCCAATCCCTGGCACGCACCCTCCCCAACACCCCCCCCCCTCCCCGGCACGCACCCTCCCCACCCCCCCCCCCTCCGCCCCGGCACGCACCCTCCCCCAACCACCCCCCCTCCCCGGCACGCACCCTCCCCAACCCCCCCCCCCGCCCTCCGCCCCGGCACGCACCTTCCCCAACTCCCCCCCCTCCGCCCCGGCACGCACCCTCCCCAACCCCCCCCCCCCCCCTCCGCCCCGGCACACACCCTCCCCATCTCCCCCCCCCTCCGCCCCGGCATGCACCCTCCCCAACACCCCCCCCCCTCCCCGGCACGCACCCTCCCCAACACCCCCCCCCCCTCCGCCCCGGCACGCACCTTCCCCAACTACCCCCCCCCTCCGTCCCGGCACGCACCCTCCCCAACGCCCCCCCCCCTCCGCCCCGGCACGCACCCTCCCCAATCCCCCCCCCCCTCCGCCCCGGCACGCACCCTCCCCAACTCACCCCCCCCGGGACGCACCCTCCCCAACAACCGCCCCCCCCTCCCCGGCACGCACCCTCCCCAACCCAACCCCCCCCTCCGCCCCGGCAGGCACCCTCCCCAACCACCCCCCCTCCCCGGCACGCACCCTCCCCAACCCCCCCCCCCCCCCCCCCGCCCTCCGCCCCGGCACGCACCTTCCCCAACTCCCCCCCCTCCGCCCCGGCACGCACCCTCCCCAACCCCCCCCCCCCCCGCCCCGGCACACACCCTCCCAAACTCCCCCCCCCCCCTCCGCCCCGGCATGCACCCTCCCAACACCCCTCCCCTCCCCGGCACGCACCCTCCCCCAACCCCCCCCCCCCTCCGCCCCGGCACGCACCCCTCCCAACACCACCCCCCTCCCGGGCATGCACCCTCCCCAACCCCCCCCCTCCCCAGCATGCACCCTCCCCAACCCCGCCCCTCCCCGGAACGCACCCTCCCCAACTCCCTTCCCCCCTCCGCCCCAGCACGCACCCTTCCCAACACCACCCCCCCTCCCAGCATGCACCCTCCCCAACCCCCCCCCTCCCAGCATTCACCCTCCCAACCCCGCCCCTCCCCGGCACGCACCCTCCCCAACCCCCCCCCCCTCCCCGGCAGGCACCCTCCCCAACACCCCCCGCCTCCCCGGCACGCACCCTCCCCCAACCCCCCCCCCCCTCCGCCCCGGCACGCACCCTCCCCAACACCCCCCCACTCCCCGGCACCCACCCTCCCCAACCACCCCCCACTCCCCGGCAGGCACCCTCCCCAACCCCCCCCCTCCCCAGCATGCACCCTCCGCAACCCCGCCCCTCCCCGGCACGCACCCTCCCCAACCCCCCCCCCCCCTCCCGGCAGGCACCCTCCCCAACACCCCCCCCTCCCCGGCACGCACCCCTCCCCAACCCCCCCCCCTCCGCCCTGGCACGCACCCTCCCCAACACCCCCCCACTCCCCCGGCACGCACCCTCCCCAACCCCCCCCTCCCCGGCACGCACCCTCCCCAACCCACCCCCTCCCCGGCACGCACCCTCCCCAATCCCCCCCTCCCCGCGCACGCACCCTCCCCAACCCACCCCCCCCTCCCCGGCACGCACCCTCCCCAACCCCCCCCCCCCCCCCCTCCCCGGCAGGCACCCTTCCCAACCCCTCCCTCCCCGGCACGCACTCTCCTCAACACCCCCCCCCCTCCCCGGCAGGCACCCTCCCAAACCCCCACCTCCCCGGCATGCACCCTCCCCAACCCCCCCCCTCCTCCCCGGCACACACCCTCCCTAACCACCCCCCCCTCCCTAACCACCCCACCCCCCCTCTCCGCCCCGGCACGCACCCTCTCCATCACGGGCCCTCTCCATCACACATCCTCTCCAACCCCTCACTCCCCCCGAGCCCCTCCACCTGCCCCTCCCCCCCTCTCCCCAGCCCCTCCCTCCCCCCAGCCCCTCCCTCCCCCCCCAGCCCCTCCCTCCTCCCCAGCCCCTTCTCCCCCAGCCCCTCCCCTCTCCCCCTCCCCTCCAGGCCCTCCCTCCGCCCCAGCCCCTCTCTCTCCCCCAGCCTTATCCCCCTCCCCCTCGGCGCGCACCCACCAACGGCTCCTGCGACCCTCCACCACCACCTGCGGC
The DNA here is from genome assembly GCF_047496885.1 of Scyliorhinus torazame. Classification (NCBI taxonomy): domain Eukaryota; kingdom Metazoa; phylum Chordata; class Chondrichthyes; order Carcharhiniformes; family Scyliorhinidae; genus Scyliorhinus; species Scyliorhinus torazame. The sequence goes on from NC_092714.1 coordinate 13,314,111, forward strand.
CGTGCCGTCACTTCTCCGGTGGCCGCCCCACGCCGACCCCCAGCTCCGCGCTGGCCTTCGTCAACCATCACGACAGGTTGACGCCGTTAGATAGGTGGTTCGATTTATGCCGGTGTGACCCGTGGTCACACTGGCGGGACTTCGGCCCATCCGGCCTGGAGAATTGGGGCGGCCCCGGGGCCCGTTACATCACGCCGGTCCTCGCCATTCTCCGAGGCGCGCAGTGTGATTCACGTCCCGCCGGGGGGTCGGAGAATTCCGCCCGTGGAGCTTGTTCAAGGAGCAAATACTGCGTGGCCTTGATATGTATGTCCCTGTCAGGCAGGGAGGAAATGGTCGAGTGAGGTAACCATGGTTTACAAAAGAGGTTGAATGTCTTGTCAAGAGGAAGAAGGGGGCTTAATGATGAGAAAACAAGGTTCAGTTAGGGCACTTGAGGAACACAAGATAGCTAAGAAGGGAACTCAAGAAAGGGCTTAGGAGAGCTAGAAGGGGGCATGAGAATTCCTTGGCGGGTAGGATCAAGGAAATCTCCAAGGCTTTTTACACTTTTGTGAGGAATAAAAGAATGACCAAGGTGAAGTTAGGGCCGGTCAAGGACAGTAGTGGGAACGTGTGCATGGCGCCTGAAGATATAGGAGAGACCCTAAATGAATACTTTTCTTCAGTGTTCACGAAGGAGAGGGGCCATGTTGTTGAGGAGGATAGTGCGATACAGGCTGGTAGGCTGGAGGAGGTAGCTATTCAGAAGGAAGATGTGTTAGAAATTTTGAGAAGCCTGAGGATAGATAAGTCCCCTGGGCCTGATGGGATATATCCTAGGATTCTTTGTGAGGCGAGGGATGAGATTGCAGAGCATTTGGCTTTGATCTTTATGTCCTCACTGTCTACAGGAATAGTGCCAGAAGACTGGAGAGAGGCGAATGTTGTCCCCTTGTTCAAGAAAGGGAATAGATCTAACCCTGGGAATTATAGGCCGGTTAGTCTCACTTCGGTCACAGGTAAATTATTGGAAAAGGGTCCTGAGAGATAGGATTTATGATCATTTGGAAAGATACAGCTTAATCCAGGATAGTCAGCACGGATTTGTAAGGGGTAAGTCTTGCCTCACAAGTTTGATTGTATTCTTTGAGGAGGTAACTAAGTACATAGATGAAGGTAGAAAAGTTGACGTCGTATACATGGATTTTAGTAAGGTTTTTGATAAGGTGCCCCATGGTCGGCTTATGCAGAAAGTAAGGAGGCATGGCATTGAGGGAAATTTGGCCGATTGGATCAGTAACTGGCTATCACGTAGAAGACAGAGAGAGGGTGGTGGTAGATGGTAAATTTTCATCCTGGAGACCAGTTACCAGCGGTGTACCACAGGGATCAGTGCTGGATCCTCCGCTATTTGTGATTTTTATCAATGACTTGGATGATGGAGTTGAAGGTTGAAGGTTGGGTTAGTAAATTTGCTGATGACACCAAAATTGGTGGAGCAGTGGATAATGTGGAGGGATGTTGTAGGCTGCAAAGAGACATTGATAGGATGCAGAGCTGGGCTGAAAAGTGGCAGATGGCGTTTAACCCTGATAAGTGTGAGATGATTCATTTTGGTCGGACAAATTTGAATGCGGATTACAGGGTTAACGACAGGGTTCTGAAGAATGTGGAGGAACAGAGAGATGTCGGAGTTCATGTCCATAGATCTCTGAAAGTTGCCACCCAAGTGGATAGAGCTGTGAAGAAGGCCTATAGTGTGTTAGCATTCATTAACAGGGGAATTGAGTTTAAGAGCCGTGAGGTTATGCTGCAACTGTACAAGACCTTGGTTCGACCATATTTGGAGTATTGTGTGCAGTTCTGGTCACCTCATTATAGGAAGGATGTGGAAGCATTGGAAAGGGTGCAAAGGAGATTTACCAGGATGCTGCCTGGATTGGTGGGTGGGTCTTCTGAGGAAAGGTTGAGGGAGCTAGGGCTTTTCTCATTGGAGTGAAGGAGGATGAGAGGTGACTTAATTGAGGTGTATAAGATGACGAGAGGGATAGATCGAGCGGACGTTCAGCGACTTTTTCCTCGGGTGGATGTAGCTGTTACAAGGGGGCATAACTATAAGGTTCATGGTGGAAGATATAGGAGGGATGTCAGAGGTAGGTTCTTTACTCAGAAAGTGTTTTACACTCCCAGCTATGGTAGTGTAGTCGGACACTTTCGGAACTTTGAAGCGGTTATTGGAGAGGCATATGGAGTGCACTAGAATGATTGGGAGTAGGTTGATTTGATCTTAGTTTCAGACTAGTTTGGCACAACATCGTGGGCCGAAGGGCCTGTACTGTGCTGTACAGTTCTATGTTCTATAAGTGACTCTCAATTGTAATCAAATAGAGGCAATTACTGATTCTTGTTTGCACCCAAGAAGTTTTAACTCCAATTTCTACTGAGTTTTAGTGTCGCGAGCTCCTCACTAAATCCGCATGGTAGATCTCTTACAATTGGTGTAGTCAGCAGAATGGGAGGAGCCAGCCAGGAAGAAATCAGCAGACCGAAGAAAGACCAGAAGGACGGAAGACCCAAAGAAAAACGGCTAGACTGGGGTAAGAAATATCTTTTTCACCCATTAAAAGTCTTAAAGCCGCATCAAGCAGTGCTTCGACCCCTAGAAAGGACCTTTTTATAGACTGTGTTAATTCAATCGGGTGCCGGTCGTTGAAACTAAAATAAAACGGGACTGAAAGAATAGTGGTGGTAATGTACACAGATTACACATAGTTGACAACCAAAAAATTAGGTGTAAGACCGAGTTTATGGCGGACATGACTCCTAAAATTGATTCAGGACCTTCAAATGGTAGAGAACTACTTCCCACAACGTCCAAGGGAGGTCGCACTGTGCCGGATGTCTCTATTGACAATATATTGGGTGATCTTAGATCTTTGATTTGTAGACAATTTGGACTGTCTGAAGTTGCAAGAAAAATTGAATATCCTCAAAGGACAGTGGTCCCTTGATAATATCAAGAAGGCATGGGGAAAAACCACACGCTTAACTAGAGGAAAACATATGAAATGGTCTTTTGCAGTAATGGCGCAGCTCCAAAAACATCAAGAGACAATCACAAAAACTAAATTCGATCATGACCTTAAGTCCACTAAAGACCAACTAGCAGCACTTGTTGAAGAATTACGAGATGCAAAATCTAAACTTGAACAATGTGATCAGATTAAAACATTATTGGAAAATGAAACCTTTAAAGTTCAACAACAATCATTTCAAATTGGTGAATTACAACGTAAAAATACTGACTCAGAATCCAAACTTCAACAGTTAATATCAGAAAATTATGGTCTTAAAAGTCAAAATTGCCAGTTACTTGAGGAAAAATGTATTTTGGAAAATGACATGGACACCATGAAATGTCATAACAAATTATTGACAGACAAATTAACAGCTCAATACCCTTCAAATCTGTCTTTAAAAAATCAGTTGAACTCTCCAAAGCAAACAGCGCCACCAACGGGAAGAGTTGAAATTATTTTAACTAAAGCCCAAGATGTACCAGTGATATCTAAAACAAATCCTACATTATTGCAAGCTGCTACTGATGTGAAAACAATGAATACATTGATCGAGGTTCCACAAGGGGGGCCTGGCCAAATGAATTATCTGTCACGGACACTTTTACCCCAGAACAAACCGTTATCTTACTCTGAGACCGACCACAAAATGCTGCTGCCCCGATCCAAAAGCCTCTCACGGCAGCTTTAAAGACTGTGAGATTTATAAACAAGAAAAACATATTTGGTTGAGCAACGAGCCTCGTGGCAAACGAGGTGAAATACAACTTAACCCATTAAGCACCAAACAGCTTGGAGTTGAAGTGATAAAGACAACAGCCTGGGTTTTAAACCATGTAAAAGATCTATCAAAAACCCATTTTGTCACTGGTTTAAAACCAGAACTGTCGACAGCTTTAAATTGTTCCTACCCTGACCTCAGTCCGAAACCGCAACAGCTTAAAAAAAGCACGTCAATCATTGCCTATCCTCCTCCGTTAACGACAAATCTGTCCAGAAGAAATATGGAATTCCTTTCTCGTGTTGAAGACGGCCATTTTGCGAGTTTCAGATTTCATGATTACAAACTGGTCCCCTACGATGAAGGCCCGCCTCCTGGGTACAGGGATGTGCCCCAAGTCACGTATCGCTAAAAAGTTGCCAAGAACTGATAATTTGAGAAAACTGTCATTATTTTGAATATTGCTTTATTAATTTTAAGAAATTAACAAATCTGGTTAGCTGTGCTTCCTTTAACAGAGTCGAAAAATTTATCTACAGAAAACCAAGTTCATTCAGCGCAAGATTGGTTCAGTCATATATTTAATAAGTTATTGTGTTTGATATTTTAAAATAAATGTTTAAAATTAGCTTGGAAATTAAAATTCAGACAATGTGGAAGCTGTTTTCTTTAAAAAAAACAATTTTTATTAAAAGCAAATCTATGTTCCAAGAGAACACATTGTTCTAAGACAATTGATAAGGGGAATTTGGCAGTAATCCAACTTTTACTCCCAGTCCATTTAAGTGACATATATTAAAGCTCCACGCCCTTTTTGTTTCTGTAGGAAAATTAACCTTTTCAACAGGCTTTTGTGTATAATCCTGAAGATGTCAAAGACTTGGCAATTCACATCCAATACAAAGTTTTAAAAAACTTGACCAACTTTTTGATTACTCTTTGGGGTTGACTTTCCATTGGTTGGGTGGCACAGGAATTAACATCATTAAGGAACTTTTCCTATTTTGCATATTTGGACTTATCATTCACGTACTAATGTTGCTGATCAGATACTTTGGCGAATGCATGACTACCCACAGTGCCCCACCATTCCACATGGCTCATATTTATTCATATGCACCACCAGCCAATAACATCAAAATGGAAAGTTTCTGTTGAACTATTATTTACTGCATTATTATTCATTTATTAGTGAATTATTATTAATAATTTATTACTAAATCATATACTAAACTTCAGTTATTTTACTGTATAATCATTTTATTTGTATACATGAAATTATTATTATTAATTGTTTATTACTGAATTATGTAATCATGATATCAATTTTTAAAAATCAGTACATCAATGTTTTGCGCAATACTAAGGAAAGAAAAGTTGGATCCACGCATCACATCTGAAGCGCGCGTATAAATATTAAGATCTGTAAAATGTTTACCGTAATATTCATTCTCAGTTATTTGATTAGCTTTGTAAATGTTGTACCAGAACTTACTAAGAACACATTCCTTCACACATCTAAACTATATGCTAAAAATTTCAACATTTCCTTTTTTTAAAAAATAATTTTTATTGAAGGTTTTCATAAAATATCAAGAACAAAATGAGAAAGAAAAAAGAACCCAACAGGGTTAAGTACAAAACACAATCTAAAAAAGCAACCCCCCAAACCCCTTCCCCCGTACCTAAATAATAAATTAACATTAACACCCCGACTTAACACAACAGGTGTACACACCCCCTCAGATCCTCCAGTGTAAATAACATAAACAAAAATAAAGTAAACACCCCCCCCCCCCCACCCCCCGAGCTGCTGCTGCCATTGACCAATGTCTATCGTTCTGCCAGAAAGTCTAAGAACGGTTGCCACCGCCTAAAGAACCCTTGTACCGACCCTCTCAAGGCGAATTTCACCCGCTCCAATTTAATGAACCCCGCCATATCGCTGATCCAGGATTCCACGCTTGGGGGCCTCGCATCCTTCCACTGAAGGAGAATCCTTCGCCGGGCTACCTGGGACGCAAAGGCCAGAATTCCGGCCTCTTTCACCTCCTGCACTCCCGGCTCCTCTGCCTCCCCAAATATTGCGAGCCCCCAGCCCGGTCTGACCCTGGGTCCTACCACCCTCGACACCGTGCTCGCTACGCCCTTCCAAAATTCCTCCAGCGCTGGGCATGCCCAGAACATATGGGTGTGATTTGCTGGGTTCCCTGAGCACCTAACACACCTGTCCTCACCCCCAAAGAACCGGCTCGTCCTTGTCCCGGTCATGTGTGCCCTGTGCAGCACCTTAAACTGGCTGAGCCTCGCGCACGAAGAGGAAGAATTCACCCTCCCTAGGGCATCTGCCCACGTCCCCTCTTCGATCTCCTCTCCCAACTCCTCCTCCCACTTACCTTTCAACTCCACCGCCGAGGCCTCCTCCTCCTCCTGCATCACCTGATAAGTTTCCGAGATCTTCCCCACTCCCACCCACCCCCCTGAGAGCACCCTGTCCTGTACTGTGTGTGGCAGTAGCCGCGGGAATTCCACCACCAGCCATCTGGCAAACGCCCTTACCTGTAAGTACCTGAAGGTGTTCCCCGGGGGGAGTCCATACTTCTCATCCAGCTCACCCAGGCTCACGAACTTCCCGTTCACAAACAGGACCCCAACCTTCGTATCCCTGCCCTGTGCCACCCCGAAAACCCTCCACCTGTTCTTCCTGGGGCGAACCGGTGGTTCCCCAGTAATGGGGTCCACGCCGAGGTCCCAACTTCCCCCCTATGCCGCCTCCACTGCCCCCAAATTTTGAGGGTCGCCACCACCACCGGGCTCGTGGTATACCTCCTTGGAGGGAGCAGCAGCGGCACCGTTGCCAGCGCCCCCAGATCCGTACCCACACAGGACGCCGTCTCCAGCCTCTTCCATGCAGCCCCCTCCCCCTCCATCACCCACTTGCGCACCATCGTCGCATTGGCGGCCCAGTAGTACCCACAGAGGTTGGGCAGCGCCAGCCCCCCCCCCATCTCTACTCCGCTCCAGGAACACCCTTCTCACCCTCGGAATCCCTTGCGCCCACACAAACCCCATTATATTCCTGTTAACCCGCCTGAAAAAAGCCTTTGGGATAAACACGGGGAGCCACTGGAACAGGAACAAAAACCTTGGGAGCACCGTCATTTTGATTGACTGCACCCTACCCACCAAGGACAGCGGCAACGCGTCCCACCTCTTGAACTCCTCCTCCATTTGCTCCACCAGCCTTGTAAAGTTAAGCCTATGCAGGGCCCCCCAGCTCCTGCCCACCTGGACCCCCAAATATCTGAAGCTCCTCTCTGCCCTTTTTAGTGGGAGCTCGCCAATCCCCCTCTCCTGGTCCCCTAGCTGAACTACGAACAGCTCGCTCTTCCCCATATTGAGCTTGTACCCCGAAAAGTCCCCGAATTCCCTAAGGATCCTCATTACCTCTGGCATTTCCCCCACCGGGTGCGCCACATACAGCAGCAGGTCATCCGCATAATGCGACACCCTATGCTCCTCCCCACCCCGCACCAACCCACTCCAGTTCCTCGACTCTCCCAGTGCCATAGCCAGGGGTTCAATCGCCAGTGCGAAGAGCAGGGGGGATAGGGGACACCCCTGTCTCGTCCTTCGGTGCAACCGAAAGTACTCGGACCTCCTCCTATTTGTGGCCACACTCGCCATCGGGATCTCATACAACAGCCTAACCCACCTGACAAACCCCTCCCCAAACCCGAACCTCTTCAGCACCTCCCACAGGTACCCCCACTCTACCCTATCGAAGGCTTTCTCAGCGTCCATCGCCACCACTATCTCCGCCTCCCCCTCCCTCGCCGGCATCATGATATCGTTCAAAAGCCTCCGCACATTCGCGTTCAACTGTCTCCTCTTCACAAACCCCGTCTGGTCTTCATGGATGATCTGCGGCACACAATCCTCAATCCTTGTGGCTAAGACCTTCGCCAGCACCTTGGCATCTACATTTAGCAAGGAAATCGGTCTGTAAGACCCACATTGCAGGGGATCCTTTTCCCGCTTCAGGGTCAAGATCAGTGCCCGGGACATCGTCAGTGGTGAAGCCCCCCCTCCCTTGCCTCATTAAAAGGTCCTAACTAACAGCGGGCCCAACAGGTCCATCTATTTTTTATAGAACTCGACTGGGAAACCATCCGGCCCCGGTGCCTTCCCCGCCTGCTTGCTTCCTATCCCTTTGATCAGCTCCTCCAGCCCAATCGGGGCCCCCAGTCCCGCCACCAGTCCCTCTTCCACCTTTGGAAACCTCAATTGGTCCAGGAAACGGCCCATCCCTCCCTTCTCCCGTGGGGGCTCGGATCGGTACAATTCCTCGTAGAAGTCCCTGAAGACCCCATTGATACCAACCCCACTCCGCACCACGCTCCCCTCCCCTGTCCTTAACTACCCCGATCTCCCTAGCTGCGTCCCGCTTCCGAAGCTGATGCGCCAGCATCCGGCTTGCCTTTTCCCCATACTCGTAGACCGCCCCCTGGGCCTTCCTCCACTGCACCTCCGCCTTCCTGGTGGTCACCAGGTCGAATTCGGCCTGGAGGCTGCGCCTCTTCCTCAACAATCCTTCCTCAGGCTCTTCCGCATACCTCCTGTCTACCCTCACCATCTCCCCCACCAGCCACTCCCTCTCCCCCCGCTCCCTCTGCTCTTTGCGGGCCCTAATGGAGATCAGCTCTCCCCGCACCACCGCCTTCAGTGCCTCCCATACCATCCCCACTCGGACCTCCCCATTGTCGTTGGTCTCCAAGTACCTCTCTATACTTCCTCGGACCCGCTCGCTCACCTCCTCGTCCACCAACAGCCCCACCTCCAAGCGCCACAGCGGGCGCTGGTCCCTCTCCTCCCCCATCTCCAAGTACACCCAATGCGGGGCGTGGTCCAAAATGGCTATTGCCGAATACTCGGTATCCTCTACTCTCGCTATCAGCGTCCTACTCAAAATGAAAAAGTCGATTCGAGAATAAGCCTTAGGGACATGTGAGAAGAATGAAAATTCCCTCGCCCCCGGCCTTGCAAATCTCCAAGGGTCCACCCCTCCCATTTGGTCCATAAATCCCCTCAACACTCTAGCCGCCGCCGGCTTCCTACCCGTCCTAGACCTGGAGCGATCCCGTGCCGAATCCAACACCGTGTTAAAGTCTCCCCCCATTATCAGGCCCCCCACTTCCAAGTCTGGGATCTGACCCAACATACGCCGCATAAAACCTGCACCGTCCTAGTTCGGAGCATACACATTGACCAGTACCACCCTCTCTCCCTGCAACTTACCACTTACCATTATGTACCTACCGCCATTATCTGCCACAATGCTCGACGCCTCGAATGACACCTTCTTTCCCACCAAGATCGCCACCCCTCGATTTTTGGCATCTAGCCCCGAGTGAAACACCTGACGTACCCACCCTTTCCTCAGTCTTACCTGGTCTGCCACCTTCAGGTGTGTCTCCTGGAGCATAACCACATCCGCCTTGAGCCCCTTCAGGTGCGCGAACACGCGGGCCCGCTTAACCGGCCCATTCAGTCCCCTTACATTCCAGGTTATCAGCCGGATCAGGGGGTTACCCGCCCCCCTCCCCCGCCGACTAGCCGCACCCCACACCCGGCCCATTCCCCACAGCGGCATACCCCCGTCTCGACCCCCCCCCCACTCGCTCCAGCTCCTCCTTGACCTTAGCAACAGCAACTCGATTCCCCCCCACCCATCCTAGCTGGTTTACTCCCCCCATTGCACTTCCGCAAGTCAGCTGACCCCTGCTGACCCCGGCTACTCTCGCCTCCCCTTCGACTCCTCCCATTGTGTGGCACACCCTCCTCTCCCACTCCCCATCCACAGGTTCTCCCCCTCCCCCCTACGTTCTAAGCGCGGGAAACAATCCTCGCTTCCCCGCCCCGGCCCTGCCCCCCCCCAGTCTTCTGCGTGGGAAAAAAGCCTGCGCTCTCCACCTACCAGGCCCCGCCACCAACCAAAACAGTGCCCAACCCGCCTCATCCACCCTCCCCAACCGGAAAGAGAAAAACACAGAGAAAAAGAAACCCAAAACGATGCAAAGGCCCCCCCCCCCCCCACCGAACCAAAAATAGGCATAACATATATCCACCGCAGTCCCCAATCGCCCATCCCGACCCTCAGCCTGTGTCCAGCTTCTCGGCCTGAACAAAGGCCCACGCCTCCTCTGGAGACTCAAAATAATGGTGCCGGTCCTTGTAGGTAACCCACAGTCACGCCGGCTGCAACATGCCAAACTTCACCCCCTTCCTGTGCAGCACCGCCTTCGCTCGATTGTACCCGGCCTTCCTCTTCGCCACCTCCGCACTCCAGTCCTGATATATCCGAACCTCCGCGTTCTCCCACCTGCTGCTCCTCTCCTTCTTGGCCCACCTGAGCACACACTCCCGATCGATGAACCGATGGAACCGCACCAGCACCGCCTGCGGAGGCTCGTTAGCCTTGGGCCTCCTCGCCAACACTCTTCCTTCCAAGGTCCTTCCAAGGGTCCTTCCAAGGGCCCCTTCCAGCTCCAGGGGCCCTTGGAAGGACCCCGCTCCCATCAGCGAGTTCAACATGGTGACCACATAGGCCCCCACGTCCGGCCCCTCCAGCCCCTCCGGGAGGCCCAGAATCCGCAGATTCTTCCCCCTCGACCGATTTTCCATCTCCTCGAACAGCTCCTGCCATTTCTTGTGGAGTGCCTCGTGCACCTCCACCTTTACGCCAGGCCTAAGATCTCGTCCTCATTGTCAGAGATCTTTTGTCGAGCCACTCGGATCGCCACCCCCTGGGCCGTCTGTGTCTCCAGCAGCTTATCAATAGAAGCCTTCATCGGCTCTAGCAGGTCCATTTTAACCTCTCTGAGGCAGCGCTGGATACCCTCCTGTTGCTCCTCCGCCCACTGCCTCCACGCTGCCTGGTCTCTGCCCGCTGCTATTTTGTCCTTCTTCCCTCCCTTCTCCTGGTCCACCACCTTTTTTGTCGCCCCGCTCCTAATTAAAGCCATATACTGACGGGGAGCTATTATTAACTCCTTCCCACACCGGGAAATGTCGAAAAAGTGCCCTTGGGGGCCCTGAAAAGAGCCCAAAAGTCCGTTTTTGCGGGAGCCGCCGAATGTGCGACTCAGCTCCGCATAGCCGCAACCGGAAGTCTCGAGAGGGAATCCTTCTGGCAGTGTTCGCTTCACCAATCTGCCCCAAAACGTCTATGGAAACTCTTGAAAAAGGTCTGAGAGTCCGTTCCAGACGGGAGCTGCCGAATGCGCGACCTACTCCTCCATGGCCGCCACCGGAAGCCTCGTCCCCACTTCTTCAATGGCCTTGGTAGATCTTTTCACAGTTGTTCCCTCTGCTGCTAGAATTCACCTTTAATAGAGGCCCTCAAGTCAGCTTGCAGCTTTAAGCTTGCCCTTCCCCCACCTGCATGCTGGAAGAGGCCCCTCTCTCCCCTGCAGTTACAGCCAAATCTTTTACTATTTCTGCCGGGTCTGGTAACCAAAAGACATACCATTCCTGGGGGACACTGTCAGGGGAATGTTGCAGTCTTCTTCCCACACCGGGAAATGTCAAACAAATTCCGTGGGGGGCCCTGGAAAGAGCCCAAAAGTCCGTTCCAAGCAGGAGCTACTGAATATGCAACCTAGCTCTGCATAGCCGCACCCGGAAGTCTAATTTCAACATTTCCAATTGTTGGGTATGCATTGCTACCCCTACTAACTCAGGAGAGGGTATTACCTTCTCAACTATCCCCCTTAATGCTTCAGAAACAGCAGAATGGTACATCTTTCAGAGTGTCCCTCACTCTGTAGTGGTCCGTTCTGGAGAATATTCATGTGAAAAAGGAAGGTACAAAATTTATTTACAGAAATTTATTAACTTATGGAAATCTGCAGGCCATCCACTAAACATCTTTTCAGGATGGCTCCAACTTAAATATAACCCTAACAGAAATCCTCAATATGTTAGCCTCCCAAGTAATATTAAACAAAAAGGGTCAATATGCCTCCAAAGTAATCACTCCAAAGGGATGAAAATGGGCAATAGTGTTTGTACTAATTATTTAGATGTTAACACAGCTTATAAATGTCCACAAAATTTATTACAAAGAACTAAACAGTCCTCAAAAATAACAGGCATACATAACATCACAAATAATAAAACTTATTTTATTTGTGATGATAGAGCATATTCCTGGCTCCCAAAATACTGGTCAGGATCTTGCTATTTAACATACATAGAACATAGAAAATACAGCACAGAACAGGCCCTTCGGCCCATGATGTTGTGCCGAACCTTTGTCCTAGATTAATCATAGATTATCATTGAATTTACAGTGCAGAAGGAGGCCATTCGGCCCCCTGAGTCTGCACCGGCTCTTGGAAAGAGCACCCTACCCAAACTCAACACCTCCACCCAACACCAAGGGCAATTTTGGACACTAAGGGCAATTTATCATGGCCAATCCACCTAACCTGCACATCTTTGGACTGTGGGAGGAAACCGGAGCACCCGGAGGAAACCCACGCAGACACGGGGAGGACGTGCAGACTCCGCACAGACAGTGACCCAAGCCGGGAATCGAACCTGGGACCCTGGAGCTGTGAAGCAATTGTGCTATCCACAATGCTACCGTGCTGCCCTTAAGAACAAATAAATCTACACTATATCATTTTACCGTAATACCTATTTAGGCTACCTAGTACCTGCCATCCGTCATCTTCCTCATCTCCCTTATGTTTCAGAACCAACCACTCGAAGCCGATTACACCGCCACTGCCTTAGGCCAAATTTCTGATGAAATGCGAGCAATTCGAACCGTGTCATTACAAAATCGAATGGCACTTGACTATGTGCAACTTGATTGGTGCAGAGTGTTGCACTTTCATTCCAGATAACTCAAAAGAAGTTAAAGATCTGGCATCACATATCCAAAGAGAAATCAAGAAACTTGATCCACCCCCCATTATCTCTCTCTGGGATAAGCTTTGCGGGTGGTTGGGACACACTGGAATGTCCACAGTAAGAATAATCTTATTCTCCTGTGTAGCTGGATTCATCATTTACATAACATGCCAATGTATCAAGTGCATCAAAGAACTATTCGCTAAACACAGGGGACCGCCTGTCAGAATGATTCACACTAACCCTACTGCACCACCATTAGATGAAATAGAAATGAAGGATTATTGTTGAAATGTTACTGATCAATCAATTATTTGACTGTATTGTTAACATATTGTTAATGTATTAAGACTGAATCAGTAGAATCAAATTTGATTAATTGATTAATTGTTATTTTATAATAATGATTCTTTAAGAATTATAATAATCTTTGCTGAAATGCTTGTATTGCAATGCTTGCCCACTCTATTGTTTTAAACTGCAAATCCTATCGCATTAATTGTACCTTTTATCTTATTGTAATATATCTCACTTATTCTTTCGATTTATCAAAGCGGGGACTGTAGAAACCAACTATTTCCTAATACACCTGATAGGTAAAAGATAGCTATTTAGCATAAATATTAAGCCCCAGTTTTAAATACCCATTTTAAATTAAGGATTTCAGCACTCATAACCTCAGGTCCTGATTAAAACACATAATTCAACAGAGACACAAAAAGCCTGACTCACGCATAAGCAGTAGAGATTAAAACTGCACTTTTACTGGGCAAAGATGAGAAAGCCATTGTTCTGACAAATATAATTTCAAAGTCAGTTTGACACTGTACTTGTGCTGTACCATTTATCAGATCAAGGACATAGCAACACCATAGCAACATTAAGGCGCTATTGCCCACAATGTGGATAATAGCAAAGTCAGCAGAAATCCAGTTTGAACTGGGTTTGATACTGGCACAGAATCGCATTCCATAACATGCACAAGTATTCAAACATGAAACATTTAAAACTAATGTTGCACATTGAAGATTGACAGCGAACCGTCAAATCAAACTCATTTGATTCTAGCCCAACCCAATTAGGATGACTTAGAGATGTAGATAGATGGTTAAAACTGATATGATTTTGTATAACCGTGAGGATCCGTACGGCCATCTTTATTCCGGAATCATCCTATTCTTTGATCTAAACTATTCGCTGGCTCTATTTTTCATACTTTCACTTTTCCACTCTAACTCTTGAAGTAAATGCAAGCTGTTTTGCCGTAAGCAAGAAACCATTTCAGTATTATTTTAAAAGTTAAATTGTGTACAAGTTGCTTCTCTTTAAGTCCTTTTTGCTTGCCAGACTTGTTAGAGAATAAGATATAAATGACTCTCAATTGTAATCAAATCGAAGCAATAAAAGATTCTTTTTGCACCCGAGAAGTTTTAACTCAAATTTCTACTGAGTTTTAGTGTCGCAAGCTCCTCACTAAATCCGCATGGTAGATCTCTTACAGTGGCCCTTGGGAAAAGGGTGGTGAGCCACCTTCTTTAACCTGTGATGTCCATCTGCTCTAGATACTCCAACAGTGCTAAATGAGAGTTTGCGGATTTAGGTCCAGTGCAGATGAGAAAATACAATATAAATATTCCAAAACTGGATGGTTTACCCATTGCAGAAGGAAGCCTTTCAGTCCATTGAGACTGCACCGGCCCTTGGAAAGAGCACCCTACTTAAGCCCACATCCTCCACCCTATCCCTGTAACCCCACCTAATTTATTTTTCTGGACACTAAGTGCAATTTAGCATGGCCAATCCACCTAACCTGCACATCTTTAGACTGTGGGAGGAAACCGGAGCACCCGGAGGAACCCACGCAGACACGGGGAGGATATGCAGACTCCGCAAAGTCAGTGGCCCAAGCCGGGACCCTGGAGCTGTGAAGCAACAGTGCTAACCACTGTGCTACCGTGTGTCCGCGTCCCTTGTCTTTCTTAGTTCAGAGGATCAGAGTCTCAAGTTGAATGAGCAATTCAAGCGCTGTTGGAGCTGCACACAGAGTAGAGAATATTCCATTACACTCCTGGACTTGTGCCTTGCAGATAGTGGGCAGGCTTTGGGGAGTCATGGGGTGAGTTACTTGCAATAGAATTCCCAGCCTCTGACCTGCTCTTGTAGTCATAGTATTTCTAGGGGGGCACAGTCAAGCTTCTGAGTCAATGCTGACAACCCTCCCTCCCCTGCCTCACCCCACCGCCCCCCCCCCCCCCTCCCCAGCCCACCGAATGTTAATGGGAGGAGATTCAGCAACATTACTGTCATGATATGCAGATAATGATATACAGACAGGCACAGACAGGCATCTAATGAACACAGAGAACGGGACATGGCCAATGAGCAGGCAGGACCCTCAGGGGTGGTATCTCACTATAAAAGGCACGAGGCACTCACACGCTGCCTCTTTCCACTGATGAACATCTACAGAGTGAGTCAGGGTGTATGTACAGTATCACACCTCCTGCACGTGGCTAAGAGCTAGTCTAGTTCAGTCAGACAGAGTAACCACACTTAGGTTAGCAGAGAGTCAAACTCATAGAGAACTGTGCTAACTGTGCTACTGGTTCAATAAATCAGATTGATTTATTGGATTCAAGGTCTGGAGTATCTTTTGGCTAAAGCTGCATCCAGTTGCAGCCTGTATTATCCCAGAGTACATAACACGACAATTACAAATTCAGCAACATTAACGGTGTTAATCATCAAGACGAGATGGAGATGGTTGACTTCTTGTTCGAGATTGCTTGTCATGAATGTTAATCAGCATTTATCAGCTCAAGCCTGATCGCTATCCACATTGTGTTACGTGAACGGCTTCATTGCTTGAGGAATTACAAATGGATATAAACATTGTGCCATCATCAGCAAACCTTCCCGGTGCTGACATGTGGGAAGAGGAAGTCATTGATGCAACAGCTGCAGATTTGGGGGCCAAAGGCACAGCCCTGAGGAAGAACTGCAGCAAGGTTCTGGGCAAGGTTGATTTTATTCAATTCATTGATTCACGGGATGTGGGCCTCGCTGGCTAGGGCAGCATTTGTTGCCCATCCCTAATTGCCCTTGGGAAGGTGATGGTATTACGATCCGAGACCAGATCCCGACAGTTGCGAGGGTACTGGACAGAAACCCCAATAATGAATTTTAATTTTGTAAGACTGTGAGGAAAGGAAACTTTGCTCCAGGAGTGATTGCACAATGAAATAGGGATATTGTACATTAAGACAAACTTTATGACTAACACAGTATCAAAATATCTTTGTTTTCACACAGCCTTTTAACTCTAAGTATTTCACATTACTAAACACAACTAATACGCTATAGGATACAAAGCATTTAAACATGCAAACTCAAACATAAGTATAGTCCATTTCTGTTTTTCCTTCTCCAGCTTCGAACCTTCCAGTGTTCTCACATTTCAAAGTAGTGATTAAGCATTGGCAATCATGTTTCATCTTCCTGCTCCATGTGTAATTGTTGTGTTAAATAGTGAGAGCAATAAACTCCATCTAGACAGTCTTACATTTCTATCGTTAAACTTTTCCAAAAACTTTAACGGATTATGGTCTGTATATACAATTGTCTCTGATGAGTTGTTAGAAACATAAATATCAAAATGATGTAAGGCCAATACCAAATTTAAGGTTTCTTTCTCGAGATTGGAATATTTACTTTGATGAATATTTTGTTTCAGAGAAAAATAAGCAACAGGCCATTCAATTATTTTGTTATCTTCCTGCAACAGTACAGCACCGACACCCACATCACTTGTGTCAATTTGCACATTAAACTGCTTGGCATAATGCTTGCCAACATATGGTAAAGTAAAGTTGCTATAGTCCCAGGTGACCATAGGCTGCTTTCTCCTTTGAGGGGGGAGCTGACTAGTGGTGATTTAACCCGAGGATCACCACACCTCAGGTGAGGGACAAGGTTCAGAACGTGGGGCCTTCATGAATAAACTGAGCTTGTGTGGGATTTGAACCTGTGCTGTTGGCCATGTTCTGTGTCACAAACCAGCTGTCCAAAGAACAAATAAAAGTACAGCACAGAAACAGGCCCTTCGGCCCTCCTGACCATGCTGCCCGACTAAACTACAATCTTCTACACTTTCTGGGTCCGTATCCCTCTATTCCCATCCTATTCATATATTTGTCAAGATGCCCCTTAAATGTCACTATCGTCCCTGCTTCCACTACCTCCTCCGGTAGCGGGTTCCAGGCTCCCACTACCCTCTGCGTAAAAAACTTGCCTCGTACATCTCCTCTAAACCTTGCCCCTCGCACATTAAACCTATGCCCCCTAGTAATTGACCCCTCTACCCTGGGGAAAAGCCTCTGACTGTCCACTCTGTCTATGCCCCTCATAATCCAGCAAACTGAGCTAACCCTGCCCCATACCCACACCGGTGCGGTGGTTGACACAGTTTTCAGATGGTCGAACACCTCCTGATATTCTGATGACCACAGTAATTTCCTGTCTTTTTTCAAAAGTTCAATCACTGGAGGAACCGCACTCCTGAAAATTGTCATGAATTTCCGTCAGGAACCACCCATACCTAGAAATCTCAGAACTTCCCTCGCCTCCCACAGCAACCTGGGACACAATCCATCCGGACCTGGAGGTTGTCCACTTTTAAGCCCACCAACACCTCCAATACCTTGTCACTCCCTCTGAAAATTTGCTCAAGAACCTCACAATCTCTCTCGCCGAGTTCCATAACTACCTCCTCATTCCCCTGGGAGAAGACAGATGTGAAATATTTGTTCAACACCCTACCAATTTCCTATGGCTCTACCCATAGATTTCCCCCTTGGTCCCTAATGGGCCCTACTCTTTCCCTGGTTATCCTCTTCCCATTGATATACTTATGGAATATCTTGGGATTTTCCCTACTTTAACCCACCAGAGCTTTCTCATATCCTCTCTTTGTTCCTAATTGAATTCTTAAGCTCCACCCTGCACTTTCTGTACTTCGCTAATGCCTCTGCAGACTTGCTCCCCTTAAACGCCTCTCTTTTCCTTCTCATCGTATCCTGAGTATCTCTGGTCATGCATGGTTCTCTGGGTTTGTTACACCTCCTATTACCCGCGAGGGTACCTATTGGTACTGTACCCTCAGCATTTAATCTTTCAACCCTTCTCACTGCTCATCTGTAGGTTATCCCACAAATACTCTTTCCAGTCTACCTTGGCCAGATCCTGCTTTATTTTGTTGAAATGTACTCTCCCCCAATCCAAAACGTTTTTTTGCAACTTGTCTATTTCTTTGTCCATCACAAATTCAAATTGAACGAACACACCTGTCCGGTTTAATTCCCCAGAATTAGGTCAGACACTGCACTGTTGGATCCTCTACTTACTGAGTCAAAACTTTTCCCTGTATACATTTTAAGAAATCTACTCCATCTCAGCCCTTAACAGGATGGCTATCCAAATTAATTTTGGGAAAGTTAAAATCCCCTGACATTATTTTACACCCTTCCATGAATTGCACACATATTTGCTCCTCAATTTCCCGCTGACTAACTGGGAGTCTATAATAAATACCTAGCGACGTAGCTGTCATTTTTTTTATTCCTAAGCTTTATTTGATGCCCCCTCCAAGGTTTTGGGCTGGATTCTGCGTTTTAGAGACTAAATCCTCACACCAGCGTGAAAACAGTGGTGTTTTACGGCAGAAAAACTGGCGCAAAACAGCCACTGATTCCCTGCTCCGGGGGGAGCTAGCAGCCAGGCAGCTCCCAGCTCTAGCTGCCGATACGACCCGGGGCACTGCCGGGACCGTGGTCGCGTATGCGCATGGGGGTGGCCTGCAGCGGTCGCGCCGTGCTTCATGGTGGATGCAGCCCGCGGACCTGGCCAGCAAAACTAGTCCCCCTTCGGCTGGCTCGCGCGCCCAGGACCGCCACCCACGGTGCCCTCAGACCCGAATGAAGCCCCCCCTCCCCACGGATCAGCTCTCCCCCGACTGTGGCGGCGCTGGACTGAGTCCACAGCCGCCACGCTGAGTTCACGATGGGTGAGACCACACGTGTCCCACGCCGTCAGGAACTCAGCCGGTCAGAGACAGAGCATCGCGGAGTGGGCCTCAGGCAATGGCCTGAGTCCGTGGATACAGCGTGCGGTGTACTCCTCGAGTACGCCGCTTTTCAGGGGGCGGAGCATCGCGAAAGCGGCGCCGCCTCCGATTTCATCGTCATCGGGGATTCTCCGCCCCGTCGCCATACATGATTTTGGCGTTGGGGTTCGGAGAATCCAGCCCATCATCTCTCCTTACCGCAGGAACTGTCTCCTTAACTATTAATGCAATGTCTCCTCCTCTTATAAGCCCTCCTCTGTCTTGCCTGAAGAGTCTATATCCTTGGATATGGGGCTGCCATTCCTGCCCTTCACTCAACCATGTCTGTATGATTGCCATTATATCATAATTACACGTGTCAATCATCGCCTTTAACTTATCCATTTTACCTTTAAAACTCCTGGCATTAAAGTAGAGGCCATCTTACTCCCTTGAAATTTACTACCACCGTATTCCCTCTGACCTGATTGCTTTTTTATGTTGTACTGTGTCCCTATTCTGCTACCTGTCTGCATCCCCTCCCCCTTCCAAACTAGTTTAAACTCTCCCCAACAGCACTCGCAAACCTGCCAGCAAGGATTTTAGTCCCGCTTTGCTTCAGGTGTAGAGAGTCCTACTTGTACAGGTCCCACCTTCCCCCAAAATGGTCCCAATGGGCCAGGAACCTAAAACCACCCCTCTTGCACCAACTCTTGAGTCACGCACTCATCTGCGCTAGTCTCCTATTCCTGTACTCAGTAGCTCGTGGCTCTGGGATTAATCCAGAGATTACAACCCGAGATGTCCTGCTCGATACTCTATTGTCAAACTCCCTGAATTCTTGATTCTGGGCCTCATCCCTATTTCTACCGATGTCATTGGTACCAACATGTACCATGACCTCTGCCTTATCACCCTCTCCCTTCAGGATTCCTTGCAGCCATTCAGTGACATCACGGACCCTGGCACCAGGGAGGCAACACACCATCTTGAATCTTTGTCACAACCACAGAAGCACCTATCATTGCCCCTGACTATGGAGACCCCTATTACTATTGCTCTTCTGCACTTTGTCCCTCCCTGCTGAAAACAGGGGTGGCAGGATGGCACAGTGGTTAGCACTGCTGCCTCACAGCTCCAGGGTCCCAGGTTCAATTCCGGCTTCGGGTGACTGTCTGTGCGGAGGTTGCACTTTCTCCCCGTGTGTGCGTGGGTTTCCTCCGGGTGCTCTGCTTTCCTCCCACAGTCCAAAGATGTGCAGGTTAGGTGGATCGGTTAGGTGGAGTTACTGGGTTACGGGGATAGGGTGGAGGCATAGCATGCTCTTTCCAATGGCCAGTGTTGACCCAATGGCCCAAATGGCCTCCTTCTGAACTGTAAATTCTATGATGATTCTCTGATTCTATGATTCTGTGGTGCCACTGCTCTGGCCGCTGCTGTTGTTTTCCACTGATAGGCTATCCCCTCAAACAGTATCCAAAATGGTATGCTTGTTAGAGAGGGGGACAGCCACAGAGGATTCCTGCACTGACTGCCTGCCCTTTCTAGTGGTCACCCATCTGTCTGCCTGCACCTTGGGTTTGACCACATCTCTATACCTCCTGCCTACGATGCTTTGTGCCATCTGCATGCTCTTAAGTGCGTCCAACTGCTGCTCCAACCGAACAACACGGTCTGTGAGGAGCTGCCATTGGATACACATCATTCAGATGTAGTCATCCGGAACGCTGGAAGCATCACATACCTCCCACATCTCACAGTTAGAGCACTGAACCCCATTGGCTGACACTTCTAGCACTAATTAATTAATTACGTCAAATAAATAGCTATTAAATTTAGTACCAATTATTTAATTATGTTAAAATATGTTACGATAAATACTTCTTAAATTTAAGTTAAAATTAACAATATGGTCCCTTACGCTAGATTTCTCTGATCAATATTAAATGCTAAATACACTAATCTCCTAGTTACTCGTCTGCTTAGTTAATAACTCTAGTTTTTCAAATTTAGAATAATCAGGCAATCAGGTCACAGCTTTGCTGTGACGTCACTTTTCCGTTTTATTTTCCCCAGTCCCCGATACCCAATAGGTGAATTACCAACTCCGCTCCCTGCCGACTACTTAGATTAACTTTCTGCCGGCCCGTCTTTGCTTGTCCAAGTTATAAACAATTAGAGCCTTTACAGATTATAAACCACGTAACTTATTTTCAAACTATAATTGCTGAAAGTTTAAAGACTTACCCACCCTGTCCACTACTTACCGATCAGCTGCCTCCCTTGTGTCCTCAACTACAGCAGGGCCAGGTCCCTCTCTGAAGATTTGAAAGTCAGCAAGCAAGGAGAAAAAGCAAAGAGCACCTCTTCCCTCTTTTCGTCATGTGATGTGCATTGACGTCAGCAGAGTGTTTGCGCGGCCTTTCATCTACGGAGCGTGCAACAAGAGACGCTTGTTAGGGGCTGGAGCGAGGATCCACCAAATGGATACCCCAAGGAGCAAGGCTGCAAAGGTCCAATCATGTCACCGTTGTACACATGTCGGACACTTAGCGGGGGAATGTTGGAGTAAATCGAATACCTGCAAGAACTGTGGCAAGAAGGGACCCATTGCCAATGCTTGTTGGGCTCAGAAAACTTCTCCTATGCCAAGAAGGTGCAAGAACAGTCAAACAATCGAGCGTTGTCTGCAAATTAGTGCATGAAGCTCATAACCATTCAAAAGGCAGCAAAACTGAACTACGACAAGAGCTTAAGCTAGGTGTCTTGTCAATGCAGGGCAATCAACAACACTTTTGGGGCATATCAGAAACTTGAAAGTCATGAATTTAAAATGGAAGCAGAAACAGACACAGCAGTATCGCTAATGCCTGAGACAATTTAACAAAAAATGACATCTGTCTTTAAAACTGTCAAATGTGATCTAAGGACATTCACTGAAGTGGTTGTATCATTAAGAGGATGCATTACGGTGAAAGAAGGAGCAAATGGGCAGATGGCGAAGTTGCCTCTTCATGTTGTCCCGTGGAGACTTTTCTGCTCTATTTCGAAAGCATGGTTGGCTCAGGTTAGGCTTAACTGAGAAACAGTCAATCAATTAGTGGCTTCAAAGAGCAACCTCCAACATCTGAAGAAGTATGAGAAGGTGTTTGAAGGCTCTATGGCTGGAGTTGAGCTACACCTAATAATCCAGCCAGACAGCACACCCAAATGTCTCAAAGCTGGAACTGTACCAGACGCCATCAAGCCAAAACTTGAAGAAGAACTAGAAAGATTAGTAAGGACAGGAGTCATTAAACCTGTTACTGTAAGTGATTGGGCGACACCAATCATTCCTGTGTTAAGACGGTTTGGCTCAGACAAAATTTGTGGAGATTTCAAAACTATTATTAACCCAGTTTTGTGCATGGATCATTGTCCACTGCTGCTGATTGAAGACTTGTTTGTTGGAACGGGAACAGTTGGAGAATTTGGAAGCTACTCTGAAGTGGTTACAGAGACACATGAGAGTTAAGAAGGAAAAGTGGGACATATACAAGTCTCCCATAAATTACAACAGTCATATAATTGCCAAAGGTGGTTTACACAAAGAGCTGAAGAAAATGTCATCAATCGTGGAAGCACCACATCCTCAAAATGTGACACAATTAAGATAATGTTTAGAGTTGATCAATTATTATGGTCAATTTGTGCTTAATTTAGCAGCATGATTGAATCATTTACACATGTTGCTGTGTGTCATGTGAGAGTACCTTTAAGAACTGGATGTTTAAGCAATGTACCTTTAAGAAAACAGTGATGTCATAGAGTGGGTGGCTCTCTGCTCAGTTTAGCCATTTTGAAGTTTAAGTTTTGAAAAGTGCCTGGCTGTTTTGCTGTGAGTTGCTTGAAGGGAGAAAGCCAGTTTGAAAAAGCAGCTTGTGGGTGTGTCTGTGTGTTTCCAGAGAGCTGCAGGAAGAAAGAAAGGTGCTGGAGCTGAAGGCAACCAAGCTAATATATCTCTGCCATTCTACAGAAAATATATATATTCTTTAACCTGATGCGTTTCTGTTTAAAGGTGTTAAGTCTCTCTTGGATGTTGAAAGGAATAACTGAGGGATTATTTAGTGGTGTATTATTTTCAGGGTTATCTTTGAAATAAGGGGTGTTAAGGGATCCAATGTTTATTTAAAAGGTTAAGTTGAGTGCATAGAATAAACATTGTTTTGTGTTTAAAACCCATGTGTCCATAATTGTAATCCCACACCTGGGGAACAAGCCGTGTGCTCGGAAAAGCAACAAATCCATTAAAGGGAGAGGTTGGTTGAACTCCATGATACATTTTGGGGTTCTGAAAATGCCTCGCCCATAACACTATGTGTCAAACAGGCATGGCAGTGATCAGAAGAATGTGAAAATGTAAACAACGAAGTGAAAGAAGCTTCACTGAAGTCACAGCTGTTGCTTCATTATAATCCAAAAATGAAGTTGCAATTAATTACAATGAAGCTTGTGATGCCTCACCCTATGGGGTTAGTGCAGTTGTCGCGCTCATTACACCTACAGGAGAGGAACGACCAATAGCATTTGCTTCACACAGTCCTACCCGCGCAGAAGGGAATTACGCTCTGCTAGAAAAAGAAGCTTTGAGCATAATTTTCGATGTAAGAAGTTTCCACTAGTGCCTTCATGGGCCTCATTTCACCATTTGATAGGTCAGTGATCCTTAACTACAATAAGGAGTCTTACAACACCAGGTTAAAGTCCAACACGTTTGTTTGGAATCACTAGCTCTCAGAGCACAGCTGCTTCATCAGGTGAGTGAAGAGGTAGGTTCCACAACCACATATATAGACAAAGTCAATGATGCACGACGATACTTTGAATGTGAGTATTTGCAGGTAATTAAGTCTTTACAGGGCCAGATGGAGAGAGGGACCTGGTGTTGTAAGACTTCTTACTGTGCCCACCCCAGTCCAATGCCGGCATCTCCACATCCTTACTGGCGTCAGTCGAAATCTTGGTTCCACGATCAGGGTCATAGAACGCTAAAACGGGTGCAGTGGTGAGCTTTGCCTTCAACTCCAACCACTCGTTCTGATGTTCGGTCTTCCATTCGAAAGAGGTGGACTTCTTAATCAGTTGTCGTAGAGACGTGGTGTGTGTGGCCAAATTTGGGATAAATTTGCCTGAACAATTCGCCATTCCAAGGAAGCGAAGTACCGCTTTATTGTCAATCGGGGTTGTTCATCACTTCAATGGCCTTTACCTTGTCCGTGTCGGGGCGTACACTGTGCTCCGATATCTGGTCGCCCAGGAACTTGAGCGTGGACATACCAAAGCTGCATTTGGATCTGTTTAACTTGAGGCCGTGCTCGGGTATGCGCCTGGATACCCTCTTCAGTCACGACACATGTTCCTCTGGAGTCGAGGACCAGATGATAACATCATCCACGCAGACACGAACTCCGTCTATCCCTTCCATCACCTGTCCCGTGATGCGGTGGAAGATTTCAGATGCCGAGATGGTCCCAAATGGCATTCGATTGGAGTAGAATCTGCCGAAAGGCGTGTTGAAGGTGCAGAGCTTTCTATAAGACCATAAGACATAGGAGCGGAAGTAAGGCCATTCGGCCCATCGAGTCCACTCCACCATTCAATCATGGCTGATTTCAACTCCATTTACCCGCTCTCTCTCCATAGCCCTTAATTCCTCGAGAAATCAAGAATTTATCAACTTCTGTCTTAAAGACACTCAACGTCCCGGCCTCCACCGCCCTCTGTGGCAATGAATTCCACAGACCCACCACTCTCTGGCTGAAGAAATTTCTCCTCATCTCTGTTCTAAAGTGACTCCCTTTTATTCTAAGGCTGTGCCCCCGGGTCCTAGTCTCCCCTGCTAATGGAAACAACTTCCCTACGTCCACCCTATCTAAGCCACTCATTATCTTGTAAGTTTCTATTAGATCTCCCCTCAACCTCCCAAGCTCCAATGAATATAATCCCAGGATCCTCAGATCTTTCTGCTGGATTCTTCTAGTTGGATTTGTCAGAATCCTTGGGATGCATATAGCTTGGTAAAGAAATGTGCGTGTGCCATTTCGCTTGTGATCTCTTCTCTTTTTGGGATCGGGTAGTGTTCCCTCATGATGTTTTTGTTGAGATCCTTGGGATCGATGCAGATTCTTAAGTCCCCCGAGACGCACACCATCGAACTGACCCAGTCAGTTGGTTCAGTGACTTTGGAGATGGTGCCTTTCTTCTGAAGACTCGCAAGTTCTGATTTTAACCGTTCCCTCAGGGGAGCGGGCACTCTCCTGGGTGGGTGAACCACTGATTTCGCATCAGCACGCAGCAGAATCTGATATTGATATGGAAGTGTGCCCTTGCCGCTGAAGACATCTGGGTATTGTCCCATTATTCCGTCAATGCTGGTCTGGAGAGCGTGATGAGAAGACGTCATGGTGTGGAATCTTCGAATGAGGTTCAGTTGCTTGCAGGCTGGCGCACCTAACAGCGATGACTTGTCAGGGTGAACAATCTCAAACCTCAGGCTCGCCTCCCTGTCGTTGTTGGATACAGCTAAATGGCATGACCCCAGTGAGGAGATCACATTGCCATTGTAGTCCTGGAGTTGGCAGGCAGCTGGAAGGATTTTGGGAGCGTTCTTGATCTTCGTAAAGTCGAACTTCGAGATCAGGTTAGCGGAGGTACCTGTGTCCAGTTTGAACTTAATGGGGCAGTTGTTTACAGTTAACACTGTTCCATTCAGCGTCAACGTCAATGGCATGGATTGAATTGACTTTCGAAGTGTTCCGTGCGGAGGTTTCAAACTTGGTGATGATTCCCACTTGGAATGGTTTATCCAGTTATTCCTCGTCTGGATCAGACTCGTCCGTTTGAAATTGCACACATCTGATGCGACTCTGCTTTATGAGCGGTCTTTGGTTTCTGAATTGAGGTGCGGGCCTGCGCTGGGCAGCATAATGATTACGTTTCCCGCAGTTGAGACAGTGTTTGCCGGTTGCAGGGCATTTTTTTTCTAAAGTGGGCGGTTCCACAATTTGTGCACATCATCGCGTCACCGTCATGACGTTCCATGCGCGATGCGGTTTTCGGCCGTTTCGTACCTTCGCTCGTGGTGCGCCTGCGCGGAGCGGCTCGCGGGCATTTCATACTTTTTCTTGTACTGCGCATGAGCGGGGCCCGGATTCGCACGCGCAAGATGGCTGCCGTCAGAAACATGGGGGCGCTGCAATCGGGAGATGGCCTGGACGCACTCGACCTCGAGGGAGGCTTTTTCACCATGTTCAGCGCTCTTATACTGTAGGTAGCAATTTTTTGAGTGTTCATGCACCGTGCACGTTTCTATGGCGATTTCTAAAGTCATGTGTTTGAGCTTTAGTAGTTGCTCTCTGAGAGGATCAGAGTGGATTCCAAAAACTATCTGGTCTCTGATCATCGAGTCAGCCAGTGCAGCAAAGTTACAAATTGGGCCAGCAGTCTGAGGTTAGTGAAAAAACTGTTGAAGGATTCACCTGTTCCTTGTATCCTTTTCTTAAAAATGTAGCGCTCAAAGATTTCATTTTCCTGCATCTCGCAATGGCTATCAAATTTTTTAAGGATGGTTTCATACTTAGTTTTGTCCTGCCCATCTGTATAGTTAAACGAGTTGTAGATCTCTAACGCGTGATCACCAGCAGGGGTCAATAAGAGAGCTGTTTTCCGAGCATCGGTCACGTTTGTTAAATCAGACGCCTCAACATACAGTTGGAATTTTTGTTTAAACAAGCGCCAGTTAACACGAAGGTTACCGTTGGTCCTGAGGTGATGACGAGCTTGCGGTTTGTCCACCGTGCCTGGATTCGACAGCGCCGTTCTGTTGTTGAATCGCTGTCTTGATTGTTTCCCTAAACTTACTGAATTTACCTAGGTAGATGCAGCAGCCACTACCGGTACCATGTTATGTTATGCTGTTTGATTAACATAAGTTGCCACTGACCATAGACGATGTTGAAAGACACTCCAGTCTTTGAAGTAAGTTGAAAGGATTTATTCAGTAACAACAACTAGATAAATGAGTTCGACACTCTGCTGATCTAACTCTAGTAACTCAGTGATAATGACTAACTGTACAACTGGGATCTAGGCCACATGTGGTGACCCAGCCTAGGATCTAAACTATTCTGGTGCTAATCCTACAGTCCCTGCCAGGAGTGAGAGGAGGGGTCCAGTGTGTGTCTGGTTTTATAATGAGTTGTGTAGTGCCCTCTAGTGGCCGTGCCACAGCCGGGTGTTCTGATTAACCCCTTAGTTTCCTGTCAGTCTACATAACATTACACTTACGAGGTTGCAAGTAGCCAAATTCAAGAACACCGAATTCTACCAAAAATGAACAGGGGCGAAATTCTCCGTTATCGGCGCAAAAAACGGCGCAAGTCCGACTTGCGTCACGCCGCAAAAATCATTGCGAAGTCTCCGGCCCGAAATGGGCTAGCAGCGACGTGACGGGATCCGCGCTTGCTCACATGGTTCACGCCGTGCAGCGTCATACACACCACACGGCGTGACGGCTCATATCGACGCGCTGCTCCCCCCCACCCGACCGGAACACCCGACCGGATGGCCGCCCGCCGCTCAGCCCCGAGGTTCCAGTCACGGGATGTGGAGGCGCTCCTGGACGCAGTGGAGCAGAGGAGGGAGGCCCTGTATCCCGGGCACGGCCGCAGAGTTGCCCCACGCCACAGCCGGCGTCTGTGGAGGGAGGTGGCAGAGGCCGTCACCGCTGCGGCCCTGACACCACGGACAGGCACCCAGTGCCACAAGAAGGTGAACAACCTCGTCAGAGCAGCCAGGGTGAGCCTCCCCCTCCCCGCCCGATATCCATATCCCCCCTCCCCCATATCCCCCATATCCCCCCTCCCCCATATCCCCCCTCCCCCATATCCCCTCCTCCCCCATATCCCCCATATCCCCCCTCCCCCATATCCCCCATATCCCCAAGTGAATCCAGCCCTAACCTTAACCTCTGCAATACACGCGCAACCGATGGCGTGCATTCATATACCTGTCTAACACTGTTGCCTTTTACCCCTGCCACCACCCCCCCCCTGCCCCGCCACAGGAGAAACGCGCACACAACACCAGGGAGCATGTGAGGACTGGAGGAGGCCCCGCTGATGAGAGGCCACTGACCGTACACGAGGAAAGGGCCCTGGAACTGGCTGGCGGACCCGAGGACCGGGAGTTTGCTGATGCAAATGTCGGGGGCGTACTAGCAAGTGAGCCACCGACAGCCCATCCCCATATTCCCCCTCCCCTATATCCCCCCTCCCCCATATCCCCCCTCCCCATATCCCCCCTCCCCCATATCCCCCCTCCCCCATATCACCTAATCACTGCCTGCGTGTCTAACCATGCATGCTTCATTGTGTATCGCAGGACCAAACGTCCAGGCACCCATCCCCGCAGATGCAGACCGCCCGCAGGATGCCCCTCGGAGACCACGGGAGACGGAGAGACCCGGACCCTCCGGCATGCGACGCCCGCAGGATGCCCCTCGCACACCACGGGAGACGGAGAGACCCAGACCATCCGGCATGCGACGCCCGCAGGATGCCCCTCGCACACCACGGGAGACGGAGAGACCCGGACCCTCCGGCATGCGACGCCCGCAGGATGTCTCTCGGAGACCACGGGAGACGGAGAGACCCGGATCCTCCGGCATGCGACACCCGCAGGATGCCCCTCGCACACCACGGGAGACGGAGAGACCCGGACCCTCCGGCATGCGACGCCCGCAGGATGTCTCTCGGAGACCACGGGAGACGGAGAGACCTGGAGCAACAGGGAGACGACGCCCCCGTCACGTGCAGGTGCGACGACGCAGGTGTGTGCCACCCAGCAACGAGAGGGGCAGCCACAGGCCCCTGTCACAGCCGAGCCAGGACACCACTACCCAGGACACCACTACCCAGGACACCACTACCCAGGACACCCCTACCCCGGACACCCCTACCCGGGGCAGCAATACCCAGGAAGACGAAATACCGGACAGTGACACAGAGTGGGTGGGTGGAGACGAACCCCCACCCCAAAGTGCCATGGACTCAGAGTGGGACGAAGAGCACGACACAACGCCACTGCTGTCACCAACACCCTCCACCATCACAGAAACACTCACCTCAGTTGGGCACTTTAGTGATGAGGCGTCTGATACACTCACTGGTGCGCACAACACAGCCGTCCCGGTACAGCAGGTGGAGGTAGGAGCACCAGAGGGGCCGGGCGGTCGGAGGGCAGCCCAGCCCAAGCGAACATCTGCCGCCCAGATGGATCCCGGGTTCCTGGAGTTACCACACCCACCCATAGATCCGATGCAACCACCGACCCGGAGACGAGCGAAGAGGGTGACGGCCGGCTTGCGGCGGCTGCAGTCGCAGGTGGAGGAGTCCACCCACGTCCAGGAGCTGGGAGTGGTGCCGGTCATACGTGCCACCCAGGCCGACACCGCACGGGTGGCGTCCGCGGTGGAGGCAATGGGTGCAACGGTGTCAGACATGGGGAACGGTTTGCGAGGCCTGGGGCTTTCCGTGTGTGGTAGTATGTATTAGGGGTCATGTGGGACTGGAAGCCCTAATGTCATTGGCTGACAGATCCCGGGTCCTGGTTGGCCGTTGACCTCTAGCTCCGCCCTGAAGGCGGAGTATAAGAAGCCGGAGTCCTCCCCCGCAGGCCATTCTACTATCGAGCTGCGGGGGAACAGACACGCTTAATAAAGCCTCATCGACTTCACTCTATTCGTCTCACGGAGTCTTTGTGCGCTACAATTTATTAAGCGTGCCTAAAAAGGACTATGGAGCTCAGGATCATCCCGGAATGCCTGAGGACCAGCCCCCACGCAGTGAACGCGGCAGCAGCCTTTAAGCACTGGCAGACTTGTTTCAAGGCCTACCTCAGAACGGCCACCGGCCGGGTCACAGAAGACCAAAAACTACAGGTCCTGCACTCGAGGGTGAGCACGGAGATTTTCTCCCTCATCGAAGACGCGGAGGATTTCCAGACGGCGTTCGCAGCACTGAAAAGTCTCTATGTCCGCCCAGTTAACCAAATCTACGCTCGCTACCAGCTCGCGACGAGACGGCAAGGTCCCGGAGAATCGATGGACGAATTCTACGCCGCGCTGCTGATTTTGGGACGAGCCTGCAGCTGCCCTTCGGTGAACGCAAATGAACACACGGACATGTTAATGCGCGATGCTTTTGTGGCAGGTATGAATTCCTCCCAAATCCGCCAAAGACTTCTAGAAAGAGAGTCGCTAGGACTCTCAGAGGCCCGGGCCATAGCAGCCTCCCTAGACGTGGCCGCGCGTAATACCCGCGCCTACGGCCCCGACCGCGCGGCAGCCCATTGGGCTCCGTACGTATCCGTCGCGACAAACCCACCCCCCCCCCGGACACCCCACAGGATTGCGCGGTCCAAACGCCAAGTCGCACCGGGGGCACCCGCTGCTATTTCTGCGGCCAGGTGAAACACCCCCGACAGCGCTGCCCGGCCCGCGCAGCTATCTGCAAGAGCTGCGGGAAAAAGGGCCATTTCGCGGCTGTGTGCCGGTCCCGCGAGGTCGCCGCTGTCCCGGGAGAACAGGGAGCCCTGCAAGCCGTTTACGCTCCTCAACTCCCCCAGCGCTCCATGTACGACCCGCAGGCGCAGCCGCTCTGGGTCCCGACCACCGCGGTCCCGGGAGAACAGGGAGCCCTGCACGCCGCTTACGCTCCCCAACCTCCCCCCCGCGCCCCATGTATGACCTGCTGGCGCTACCAACCTGCGTCCCGACCACCGCTGTCCCCAGAGATGAGGGAGCCCCGCGCGGTCCTAACGCTCCCCAACCCCCCCAGCGCCCCATGTGCGATCCGCAGACGCCGCCATTTTGGGTCCCGGCCACCACGAGGGGAGGAAGGGCGCCGCCATCTTGGACCACCCCACACCTGTACGACGCGTGGGGGTGGCCATTTTGTCCACCCCCGCCACCATCTTGTGACCCCCCAGCCATGTGCGATGTATGGGGGCAGCCATTTTGTTCATCCCCGACGCCATCTTGGACGGCAACAATGGACCCCACTCCACTACTACAACCACGTCTCGCTTCAATTACGCTCGATCAAGCTCGGCCCCGGACACTCCAGACGACGACGACAACGGTGCTAATAAACGGCCACGAGACACCATGCCTAGTCGACTCCGGGAGCACGGAGAGCTTTATCCACCCCGACACGGTAAGACGCTGTTCCTTGACCACCTATCCCAGCGCACAAAAGATTTCCCTAGCTGCAGGATCCCACTCCGTACAGATCCAAGGTTTCTGCATAGTTACCCTAACGGTGCAGGGGAGGGAGTTCAAAAACTACAAACTACACGTCCTTCCCCAACTCTGCGCCCCCACTTTACTGGGATTAGATTTCCAGTGCAATCTACAGAGCCTTACGTTCAAATTCGGCGGCCCAATACCCCCACTCACTATCTGCGGCCTCCCAACCCTCAAGGTGCAACCCCCGTCCTTGTTTGCGAACCTCACCCCGGATTGCAAACCCGTCGCCACTAGGAGCAGACAGTACAGCGCCCAGGACCGGACATTCATTCGGTCCGAAGTCCAGCGGCTACTAAAGGAAGGCATAATCCAGGCCAGCAATAGTCCCTGGAGAGCACAGGTGGTAGTAGTGAAGACAGGGGAGAAAAAAAGGATGGTCATAGACTATAGCCAGACCATCAACAGGTACACACAACTAGACGCGTACCCTCTCCCCCGCATATCCGACATGATCAATCGGATTGCCCAATATAAAGTCTTCTCCACCGTGGACCTCAAGTCCGCCTACCATCAGCTCCCCATCCGCCCAAGTGACCGCAAGTACACAGCCTTTGAGGCAGACGGGCGATTATACCATTTCCTAAGGGTCCCATTTGGCGTCACAAACGGGGTCTCGGTCTTCCAACGGGAGATGGACCGAATGGTTGATCAACATGGGTTGCGGGCCACGTTCCCGTATCTCGACAATGTAACCATCTGCGGCCACGACCAGCAGGACCACGACGCCAACCTCCAAAAATTCCTCCAGACCGCCAAAGCCTTGAACCTCACGTACAACGAGGACAAGTGCGTTTTTAGCACCAACCGGCTAGCCATTCTGGGCTACGTAGTGCGCAATGGGATAATAGGCCCCGACCCCGAACGTATGCGCGCCCTCATGGAATTTCCCCTCCCGCACTGCCCAAAAGCCCTGAAACGCTGCCTGGGTTTTTTTTCATACTATGCCCAGTGGGTCCCCCAGTACGCAGACAAGGCCCGCCCCCTAATACAGACCACGACCTTCCCTCTGTCGACAGAGGCTTGCCAGGCCTTCAGCCGCATCAAAGCGGATATCGCAAAGGCCACGATGCGCGCCATCGACGAGTCCCTCCCCTTCCAGGTCGAGAGCGACGCCTCCGACGTAGCTCTAGCGGCCACCCTTAACCAAGCGGGCAGACCCGTGGCCGTTTTCTCTCGAACCCTCCACGCCTCAGAAATCCGCCACTCCTCAGTGGAAAAGGAAGCCCAAGCCATAGTGGAAGCTGTGCGACATTGGAGGCATTACCTGGCCGGCAGGAGATTCACTCTCCTCACCGACCAACGGTCGGTAGCCTTCATGTTCGATAATGCACTGCGGGGCAAAATCAAAAACGACAAGATCTTAAGGTGGAGGATCGAGCTCTCCACCTTCAACTATGAGATTTTGTATCGTCCCGGAAAGCTGAACGAGCCGTCCGATGCCCTATCCCGCGGCACATGTGCCAACGCACAAATTAACCGCCTCCAAACCCTCCACGAGGACCTCTGCCACCCGGGGGTCACTCGGTTTTTCCACTTTATCAAGTCACGCAATCTCCCATACTCTTTAGAGGAGGTCCGTACAGTCACAAGGGACTGCCACATCTGCGCGGAATGCAAACCGCATTTTTTCAGGCCGGATGGTGCGCACCTGATTAAGGCTTCCCGCCCCTTTGAACGCCTTAGTCTCGATTTCAAAGGGCCCCTCCCCTCCACCGACCGCAACACATACTTTCTTAATGTGGTGGACGAATACTCCCGCTTCCCATTCGCCATTCCCTGCTCTGACATGACAGCGGCCACCGTCATTAAAGCCCTGAACACCATCTTCGCACTGGTCGGTTGCCCCGCATACGTCCACAGCGACAGGGGGTCCTCTTTCATGAGTGACGAGCTGCGCCAGTTCCTGCTCAGCAAGGGCATAGCCTCAAGCAGGACGACCAGCTACAACCCCCGGGGGAACGGGCAAGTAGAGAGGGAGAACGGCACGGTCTGGAAGACCGTCCTACTGGCCCTACGGTCCAGGGACCTCCCAGTTTCACGGTGGCAGGAGGTCCTCCCGGACGCTCTCCACTCCATCCGGTCGCTATTTGTACGAGCACTAATCAAACGCCTCATGAGCGTCTCCTTGTCTTCCCTAGGAGGTCCTCCTCTGGAACGTCGCTGCCGACCTGGCTGGTGGTCCCAGGACCCATCTTGCTCCGAAAGCATGTGCGGGCACACAAGGCGAACCCGTTGGTCGAAAGGGTTCACCTCCTCCACGCGAACCCGCAGTACGCCTACGTGGAGTACCCCGACGGCCGACAGGACACGGTCTCCCTGCGGGATCTGGCACCCGCCGGCAACACACACACCCCCCCGACACCATTCACCCAACCCCCCCCCTTCCTGCCACCGCCGCACCCCGCGACCGCCCCCTTCCCAGGAGGATCGGTTCCCCTCCCCTCAGGCCCGACCAAGAATAAAGCCCAAGCTGAAACCGTAAGGCTCCCGGAGACGACAACACTGGTACAAGCACCACCACCACCGGGGCCGAGGCGATCGACACGGACGACCAGACCGCCCGACCGACTCGTGGCGTCGATCTAAATCAATATATGGACTTTTCACAAGAACATTTCTCCCGATACCTTCTGTAAATAGTTGAAACAGGACAAAATTGTACATACTGTATTGCCATGTGAATGTTTTCAAAGAACAAAGAACAAAGAACAAAGAAATGTACAGCACAGGAACAGGCCCTTCGGCCCTCCAAGCCCGCGCCGACCATACTGCCCGACTAAACTACAATCTTCTACACTTCCTGGGTCCGTATCCTTCTATTCCCATCCTATTCCTCCCAGGACCAGCCCTGTAAACCCTTACCACCATGCGAAACATCACCCCGCCGGGTTCATTTTTGACAAGGGGTGAATGTGGTAGTATGTATTAGGGTCATGTGGGACTGGAAGCCCTAATGTCATTGGCTGACAGATCCAGGGTCCTGGTTGGCCGTTGACCTCTAGCTCCGCCCTGAAGGCGGAGTATAAGAAGCCGGAGTCCATTCTACTATCGAGCTGCGGGGGAACAGACACGCTTAATAAAGCCTCATCGACTTCACTCTATTCGTCTCACGGAGTCTTTGTGCGCTACACCGTGCAGGCGGTGTCTGTGGCCCAGGACATGGCTGCCCTCTCACAGGAGGCCTCTGCTGAGCCAGTGCCAGCGCCAGATCGCAGAGGCGCTCAACGCCATGGCCCAGTCTCAGCAGGCCATGGCCCAGTCTCAGCAGGCCATGGCCCAGTCTCAGCAGGCCATAGCCCAGTCTCTGCAGGCCATAGCCCAGTCTCAGCAGGTCATCGCTGAGGGCATCGGCGCCATTGGCCATGTGCGAGCCGGCGTCGCACAGTCACAGACAGGGTTTGCCAATCCCCTGGGCTCCATGGCTGCAAACCTGCAGACCCCTGTCGATACCAGCACGGGCCTCCAGGACTGGCAGCGCCAGATGTCGGGGGGGGCGTTGGATGGCCAGTCCGTTCGCATCCCCCACCCATGTAGAGGCCTGGGGGCCATCGGGCACCCCGAGGGAGGAGGAGGTGGTGTGGTCCGTCCCGGGTCCCCCCCTTCCGTCTCAGGTGCATCGGGTGGGCAACGGGCAGGAGAGGCTGGCAGCTCGCCATCCCAGTCGCCCGGGCCGCAGCCTGGCCCATCTAGGCCAGGAAGCCCCAGGAAACGGCCGCCAAAGGGATCCAGTGTCAGAGGGCAGGAATCACAGGAGTCCACCTCCAGTTCTGCTGTACCGTCTGGGGAACCACGTAGACGTAGTCAAAGGGCCCGTAAGGCCAAACAATTAGACACTGAGTAAGTTGGCACGGGTGCAGGACACAGATGAGTTTTAGGGGCTAGGGCACGTGCATGAACTCCTTTGGTTATTAAAGTCAATGTTACACCTACAGAATCTGCCTTTGTGCTCTGTCCAAAGTGTGCGGGGGTGTCATGTACGTTGAGCGCAAGTGTGTGTGTGAGGGGTGGTCTTACCTCAGCCCCAGGTGAGTCTGCCCCCTTCCCCCTGGGCCGCCATCAACATCCCCCGGGCAGAGGACGGGACCGTGCGCTGCAGTGTCACAGCCGCATGCAGGGATGGTCTGGGTGGATGGTGGTACTGTGGTCATGGGTCAGACATAGTCCAACGATGTAGAGCCAGGAGCTCACCGCAGGGCGGGTTGTCATCATCCTCCATGGCCTGCAATAGACACGCGTCCACTCGCAACTGTGTGAGTCCGGCCGTTGTGCCGCAGGTGGATCGGCAATGGGGGGGGTGGTGTGCATGCAGGTGGGGTGGGTGGGGTTGGGGAGGGGGGTGAGGGTGCTGGGTGGGTGGATGGGTGGGGGGTGTGGGTGGTCGGCTGTTGCCATGGTGTGCGGTCTGTGGCCGTACTACCCGATTCCCACACCCATCTAGTCAGTGAAGCGGGCGGCTATCAGCCTGTCCCATGCCCGCTGGGCCAGCCGGTAACGGTGGACAGCCACCCGCCTGTGTCTAGCCCGTCTGCCCTGACCATCGCCCCCATCCCCCTCATCTGGGGAGGACTGCGCCTCTTCCTGCTGCTCCTCCACTCCGCCCTCCTCTGCCTGCGGCACATCGCCCCTCTGCTGGGCTATGTTGTGCAGGACGCAGCACACCACAATGATGCGGCCGACCCTATACTGGAGGGCGCCCCCAGAGAGGTCCAGGCACCTGAAACGCATCTTCAGCACGCCAAAGCACCTCTCGATCACTCCCCTTGTCGCTACATGGGCATCATTGTAGCGGTTCTCCGCCTCATTGCGTGGCCTCCGTATAGGCGTCATCAGCCACGATCGCAATGGGTAGCCCCTGTCGCCCAGCAACCAGCCCCTCAGCCGGGAATGGCGTCCCTCGTACATGCCGGGGATGGATGACCGCGACAACACGTATAAGTCGTGTACACTGCCTGGGTAACGGGCGCAGAGGTGCAGGATCATCATGCGGTGGTCACAGACCACCTGTATGTTCATCGAATAGGTCCCCTTCCTATTGGTGAACACAGCCCTGTTATCTGCAGGTGGCCGCACGGCGACGTGCATCCCATCAATCGCGCCCTGGACCATGGGGAACCCGGCCACGGCAGAGAAGCCCACGGCCCGGGCATCTTGGCTGGCCCGGTCCACAGGGAAGCGGATGTAGCAGTGCGCCATGGCATATAGGGCATCTGTCACTGCCCGGATGCACCGATGCACCGATGTCTGCGATATGCCGGACAGGTCCCCACTCGGTGCCTGGAATGACCCCGTTGCATAAAGGTTCAGGGCCACCGTAACTTTGACGGACACGGGGAGAGGGTGTCCCCCGCCAGTGCCACGCGGTGACAGGTGTGCCAGCAGGTGGCAGATGTGTGCCAGCGTTTCCCGCCTCATCTGGAGTCTCCTCCTGCATTCCCGGTCTGTGAGGTCCTGGTATGACTGCCGGGGCCGGTACACACGGGGCGCCCTCGGGTGCCTCCGTTGCCGTGGGGCCGCGACGTCCTCCTCCCCCTCCTCCCCCTGGCGGTCAGGTGTCCCTCCAGCCTGGGCGGCTGCCGCCTGCCCCTCTGCGGCAGCCTGCGCCGCCTCTCTGGCACGCTCCTCCTCCTCCTCCTCCTCCTCCTCCTCATCCAGGGCAACATAGACATTAGCGGCTGCCGCCACGGCGGTCAACATCGCTGGATGATCGGAAAACATGACAGCCTGGTGGGGGGAGGGGAACGACGACATGTCATCATTGCCCATATCCCCTCCTCCACCCAGCCAGGTGGCATGGACCGCATGGGTCCAACTGTTGGAGGCTGGCACCTGGCCAGGTGGACCAACTCACTTGCCCTTGCACCCCCCCTCCCCGGCACGGGCCCCCCATCCCCCTCCCCGGCACGGGCCGCCCATCCCCCTCCCCGGCACGGACCCCCCATCCTCGTCCCCAGCACGGACCCCCCCACCCCACCTCATCCCCCTCCCCGGCACGGGCCCCCCATCCCCCTCCCCGGCACAGACCCTCCCCCCCCCATCCCCCTCCCCGGCACGGACCCCCCATCCTCCTCCCCGGCACGGACCCCAACCTCCTCCCCGGCATGGGCCTCCCATCCCCCTCCCCGGCACGGACCCCCCATCCCCCTTCCCGGCACGGGCCCCCCATCCTCCTCCCCGGCACGGACCCCAACCTCCTCCCCGGCATGGGCCCCCCATCCCCCTCCCCAGCACGGACCCCCCATCCTCGTCCCCGGCACGGACCCCCCCCACCCCACCTCAGCCCCCTCCCCGGCACGGGCCCCCATCCCCCTCCCCGGCACAGACCCCCCCCATCCCCCTCCCCGGCACAGACCCCCCCTCCTCTTCCCCGGCACGGACCCCCCATCCTCCTCCCCGGCACAGACCCCCCATCCCCCTCCCCGGCACGGACCCCCCATCCCCCTCCCCGGCACAGGCCCCCATCCTCCTCCCCGGCACGGACCCCCCATCCCCCACCCCGGCACGGACCCCCCATCCCCCTCCCCGGCACGGACCCCCCACCCCCCTCCCCGGCACGGACCCCCCATCCTCCTCCCAGCACGGGCCCCCCATCCCCCTCCCCGGCAATGACCCCCCATCCCCCTCCCCGGCACGGACCGCCCATCATCCACCCCGGCACGGACCCCATCCTCCTCCCCGGCACGGCCCCCCCCCCCATCACCCTCCCCGGCACGGCCCCCCCCCCATCACCCTCCCCGGCACGGACCCCCCATCCTCCACCCCGGCACGGGCCCCCCATCCCCCTCCCCGGCACATACCCCCCCATACCCCTCCCCGGCATGGACCCCCCCATCCTCCTCCCCGGCACGAATCCCCCTCCCCATCCCCCTACCCGGCACGGACCCCCCATCCTCCATCCCGGCACAGACCCCCATCCTCCATCCCGGCACGGACACCAACCTCCTCCCCGGCACGGGCCCCCCATCCTCCTCCCCGGCACAGACACCCCCCCCATCCCCCACCCAGGCACGAGCCCCCCCCCCCCATCCCCCACCCTGGCACCGGCCCCCCATCCCCCTCCCCGGCACGGACCCCCCATCCTCCTCCCCGGCACGGGCCCCCCATCCCCCTCCCCGGCACGGGCCCCCCATCCCCCTCCCCCTCCCCGGCATGGACCCCCCATCCCCCTCCCCGGCACGGAGCCCCTATCCCCCTCCCCGGCACGGACCCCCCATCCCCTCCCCGGCACGGACCCCCCATCCTCCTCCCTGGCACGGATCCCCCCCCATCCACCTCCCCGGCATGGGCCCCCCATCCCCCTCCCCAGCACGGACCCCGCCCCCCCCCATCCTCCTCCCCGGCACGGACCCCATCCTCCTCCCCGGCACTGACCCCCTCCCGGCACTCCCCCGGAGCCCAGCCCACTCTAACCACCACCCCCGCCGCACACACACACACACAACCCGAGACACACCTCTCCTCACACATTCAGACTGCGGCCACGCCATCGCCTGCCCAGAGCCAACCCCCCAGGCCGTCACTCACCTCCACGCTGGTCGGCGTGAACCTGGAGCACAGGTTGACGCCGATTAAAAGGAGGTTTGATTTACGTCGACGTGACCCGTCATCACGTCGACGGGACTTCGGCCCATCCGGACGGGAGAATATCGGCAGGCCCAAAATCGGCTGCCTTGTGCACACCCGTGCCATTCTCCGACGTCTGCGCCGCCATTAACGTGGGAGGATGGGGGGTCCGTGCCGGGGAGGGGGATGGGGGGTCCGTGCCGGGGAGGGGGATGGGGGGCCCGTGCCGGGGAGGAGGCGTGGGTTTCCTCCGGGTGCTCCGGTTTCCTCCCACAGTCCAAAGATGTGCAGGTTAGGTGGATTGGTCATGATAAATTGCCCTTCGTGTCCAAAATTGCCCTTAGTGTTGGGTGTGGTTACTGGGTTATGGGGATAGGGTGGCGGTGTTGACCTTGGGTAGGGTGCTCTTTCCAGGAGCCGGTGCAGACTCGATGGGCTGAATGGCCTCCTTCTGCACTGTAAATTCTATGATAATCTATGATTAACGCCCCGCCGACTTTTCTCCCTTCGGAGACTTCGGCAACCGGCGGGGGAGGGATTCACGGCGGCCAACGGCCATTCTCCGACCCGCTGGGGGGTCGGAGAATGACGCCCCTGGTGTCCACCAAAGAGACTGTTTTACTGAATTATAAATATTTATAGAGAAGTAACATATCTAGGGATCTGAAACCAAAGATAAACTGCTGGAAAATTTCAGCAGGTCTGACAGCATCTGTGGGGAGAGAAAAGAGCTAACGTTTCGAGTCCAGGTGACCCTTTATCAAAGCTGGGGATCTGTTGTATAAATGTCAATTGCTGTTGTTGCACTAATGAAGTAAAGATGGAGGGGTGTTATGTGTCTGGGAATACATTCTTGCTGGTTCAGTGTCCCTGTGTAGAGGTAACAGCCGAGTGTCTGTGGGGGCTGTGAGCCGATCATCATCTTGATTGAATGGAGCAACACCCTTAATGAACCTCTCTTCGTGTTGTACAAGAATCCAGGTTAATTCACCACCAGCCAGCTCTTCCCCACCAAGGGGAAAGCAGCCTATGGTCATAAGGGACTGTGGCGATTTTGCTTATAGCCACATATGATGGCTGTTGTTTGGGAATTCAAAACTTTTACACTGCCCATTATCTTAGGTCTTTACAGCAACGTGATCATTAATATCATTTTTAATATACCTCAACATTCCAAAGTGCTTATAAAACCAAACACCCATCACAAACGACCCTATTATTCATTTATTTTTGCAATGATATAACAATTGTTTTCAATTCTTTCACAGGGTGTGGGTATTGCTGACTCGGACAATGTTTAGTGCCCATCCCATGTTTAGTGCCCATCCTGACTTGCAAATTGCACATTACAAATAAAATACAATTCCCTACAAGGCAAATTGGGTTAACACAATCTTATCAATAACGCTTAACTTTCTTTACTTAACAAACTCTTTTCTCTATCAGCCCACAAGTCCCTTATAACACCCTTTGTTATCTAATCAATGTTTCACCCTTGTTCAACATAATTGCTTCCCAAGCAAGTGAAAACCTTTAATGATGGGAATTTTTTTGGTTTCTATACCATTCAGTCCAGATTAAAAAGGATGAGGCAATTGCTGCACAGGTCATATCTCGCGGCTCGGCAGAGATTATTTTGGTTGCTCTGCTTGTTTGCGTGTGACAGGTTTGTTTCGAGTGCTTTTGAATGTCTTCTCCATGCTTGTGGCCCTGGCTTCCAGCTCTTTCTGCAGTTTTGTTTGCTTCTTGGGTCCACACCCAGGCTCAACTATGCAATCAAGGCGAGTGAGCATGGGTCAGTCAGCAGGACAATTCAGCTCTACATTACTCACCAAAACTTACTGTTTCCCTAAATCATTTACAAAATTATTTAAGTTTGTTGAAACAAGAAACGGTATGTAATGGGGTACGTTTAGAGGGTTTATAAAGTTTATTTAGTCATTACGGGGCCAGACCATGACCATTTCCAACAAGGGAGAATCAACCATCTCCTCTTGACATTCAATGGCATTACCATCACAGAATCCCCCACCATCCACATCCTGGGGGTTACCATTGACCAGAAACTGAACTGGACTAGCCATATAAATGCTGTGGCTACAAGAGCAGGTCAGAGGCTAAGAATCCTAGGGCAAGTAACTCACCTCATTACTCCCCAAAGTTTGTCCATCTTCTACAAGGCACAATTGAAGAGTGTAATTGAATACTCTCCACTTGCCTGGATGAGCGCAGCTCCAGCAACACTCAAGAAGCTCGACACCATCCAGGACAAAGCAGCCCCGCTTGATTGCTCCCCCGACCACAAACATACAAACCCTCCACCGTCAACGAACAGTGGCAGCTGTGTGTACCATCTACAAGATGCACTAATATATATTTATTGTCATGTGTAACGAGGTACAGTGGAAAGTATTGTTCTGCAGACAGTCCAGGCAGATCATTCCGTTCATGAAAAACATAGGACATACGATAGATACACAATGTAAACACATAGACATAGACATCGGGTGAAGCATACGAGTGTAGTACTACTCAGTAGAGAAGATGCGTGGAGAGATCAGTTCAGTCCATAAGAGGGTCAGTCAGGATTTCATCTGGGTGCTCCGGTTTCCTCCCACAAGTCCCGAAAGACATGCTTGTTAGATGAATTGGACATTCTGAATTCTCCCTCAGTGTACCCGAACAGGCACCGGAGTGTGGCGGCTAGGGGCTTTCACAGTAACTTCATTGCGGTGTTAATGTAAGCCTACTTGTGACAATAATAAAGATTATTATTATTATTTGGAGTCTGGTAACAGCGGGGAAGAAGATGTTTTTGAATCTGTTCGCGCGTGTTCTCAGGCATTTCTATCACCTGCCCGATGGAAGAAGTTGGGAGAGTGAGTAAGTCGGGTGGGAGGGATCTTTGATTATACTGCCCACTTTCCTCAGGCAGCGGGAGGTGTAGATGGAGTCAATGGATGGGAGGCAGGTCCGTGTGATGGACTGGGCTGTGTTCACGATTCTCTGTAGTTTTTAATGGTCTTGGGCCGAGCAGTTGCCGTACCAGGCTGTGATGCAGCCAGATAGGCTGCTTTCTATGGTGCGTCTGTAAATGTTGGGTAGAGTCAATGTAGACATGCCGAATTTCATTAGTTTCCTGAGGAAGAATAAGCGCTATTGTGCTTTCTTGTTCGTACCATCGACATGGCTGAACCAGGACAGATTGCTGGTGATGTGTACACCTGTAGTGGCTCACCAAGGCACCTTCCAAACCAATGACCACTACAATCTAGAAGGTCAAGGGCAGCAGATACCTGGGAACACCATTTTTAAAATTAATTTAGGGAATGTGGAAGTCACTGGTCCACA
This sequence comes from Scyliorhinus torazame, assembly GCF_047496885.1. Classification (NCBI taxonomy): domain Eukaryota; kingdom Metazoa; phylum Chordata; class Chondrichthyes; order Carcharhiniformes; family Scyliorhinidae; genus Scyliorhinus; species Scyliorhinus torazame. The sequence continues at coordinate 13,356,170 of NC_092714.1, forward strand.
TCAGTTGCCCTTCAGAAGGTGGGGGTGAGCTGCCTTCTGGAACCACTGCAGTTCCTGAGGTGTAGGTACACCCACAGTGCTGTTAGGGAGGGAATTACATGATTTTGCCCCAGCGTCAGTGAAGGAACTGCGATATATTTCCAAGACAGGGTGGGGAGTGACTTGGAGGGGAACCTCCATGTGGTGGTGAGAGTCAGCCGATTGGCAGAATCCCAAAGGCTGCGGCCGCAGGAAAGTGTGCCGGAAATGCGTGGCACTGAGGCCAACACTTGCTAAGGTGGCAGTGGAGAGCCAGGAGCACAATGTCAGCACCGTGAGCGGTGGTGTCCAAGGCATTGCTTAGTCAGTGCCGACCGCGGCTGAGGGCCTCAACAGCATGTCCAAGTCGCTGGGGGACTGTCCCTGAGGCAGGTGGACCTTTCCGACAGTCTCAGGTGGGCATTGCCGAGGCACACCACCGCATGTCCCAATCTCAGGTGGACCTTGCCGGTGCACTACGCAGCATGTCCCAGTGTCAAGTGGGTATCACTGAGGTGCTCCGGAGCATGTCCCAGCCGCTGAGGACTATGTCCCAGATTCAGGTGGATATTGGCGAAGCATTGCAGAGCTTGGCCCGCTCACAGAGGGTCTTCAACGCCATGTGCAGACATTGGGGAGCCACCCGGGCTGGCAGAGGTAGATGATGCAGGGGCATCCGGAGCTCAATCCAGCTGCTTCTCGATCCCGAAGTGACCCCCAGGGCCCTACGGGCACTGATTGGGAGGAGGGAGCACAGCAGGCCAACTCGGAGACTCCCCATGGGGTGACGATGTCGGTTACCGGCTCTCCCGTGTTGACCCCCCACAACCCCCGACAATAGTGTATCTTGGGGTCAGCGTTCAGAATAGGGTAGCCCAGCAAGGCATGTGTCACCGCCAAGTTGGAAGGGGCCCTCCCAGCTCCAAACCCTCCAGAGGCCACCCGCCGGGGGCATCAAAGGCCACAGGATGCAGGAAGCAGCAGGCTACCTTCATCACTAATGTGCATCCTGGGGATGCATCTAGATGTAGAGATTGAGCAGGGAGAGCTAAGCAGATAGAGGATCATTGAAAGGACACTGGGGGAGGGGGGGGGGGGGGGGGGGGATGCGGAGGCACCAGCGGGGTCTCGGGACAGCTGGGGTCATGATCGTGCACCATTGAAAATGTTAATCCCGAGAGACGTGAAGCATCTGTCCCGTTATTCTGTAAAACGGGACGGCCTGCGCCTGCCTCCCCCAGTAACCCTTCGCCCTCCCCGGTGCCAACCCCAGGGCTCCCAGCTACCAGACCTGTGCCATCCTGCACCCACTGTGGCATTCCACGTGTAGGTAATGGGTGTGAGCGAGCACTCAGCCGACAGACAAGAGTCAGACTGTGACACAGATTGAGGAGCACCAATCAGCTCACAGCGGGTTGTCATCACCTTCCTGCCTTGTCTATTGACCCTCTGACAGAGCCAACACAGGCCCACCACTCTGGAGTGATGTTTCACAGACCCTGGGAACATTGTGATTGAGGGGGGGATGGTCGGGTGAGGGGGAGGGACGGGGTAGTGTGAGGCAAGGGTGGATGGGGGGGGGGGGGGGAACGGTGGGTGGGGAGGGGGGAGGAGGCAAGATGAAGGACGGAGCGACGTCCTCTGAGAAGTGGGCAAGGCTGAGGGCCTTCCTGGTTCTCCAGGCATGCCGGACCCTCACCTCCGCGGCCTGTCCTCCACCCTCCGACTGGTCCCGCGGGTCCTCCCCAGGCTCATCCTCCAGCCCCTCCTGGTCCGGCTCATCCTCCTTGTCAGAGGTGGCCGCATGTTCCTCCTCCTTCATCTCCAGCTCGTCCCCAGGTTGTGGAGGGCACAGTAGAGAACCACAAGGCGGGCGATCTTCAGGGGGGTGTCCAGCGGCCGAGGCACCAGAACGGCATTTAATCAGTCCAATGCACTGCTCAATGACAGCCCGGGTGGCCATTTGTGCCTCGTTATATTGGGTCTCCGCCTTGGTCTCTGGACTCCATTCTGGTATCATTAGCCAGGTCCTAAGCTGATACCCTTTATCCCCCAAGAGCCAGCCGATCGCCCTGGGGTGACCCTCGAAGATGCCAGGGGTCTCCGACTGCCCCAGGATGTAGCTGTCATGCACACTCCTGGGGAAGCGTGCACACTCGTGTGGTGGTGGTCACACACAAGCTAAATGTTCAGGGACCAGAACCCCTTCCTGGTAATGAAGGGTGCCCCCGGACTGCCCAGTGAGCATGCGTGCCATCCATTATCCGCTGGACCTGCAGCAATCCAGCGATGGTGGAGAATCCTGCTGCCCGGGCATCTTGATGGGCTTGGTCCAGGTCAAAGTTTATATAGTTGGCTGCCCAGGAAAACAGGACATCCATGACATCAAGACCTGTCACCGGGAGGTGAAGATATGCCGTAGGGGATGCCCTTGAGGCCAAGCCTGAGAGGCACCGCCCACGACGTAACCTCCCAAAGCGGATGGAGGGGGGAGAGGAGGCAATGACCTCTAGAAGGTCCACCGCCACGTGGGTACCACCCACCGTGAGCCCCCTTTCGAAGGCGAGGTGGACCACCTGCTCGGCACACAGGAAGAATACGACTTTACCGTTCATCCGGGAGACGGCCACAACGGCCGAAGGGATAACAACCCCGGCAATTACGCGGACGCACACCTTCACGGACATTGTGGTGTGTGCATAGCCGCCGAGTGAGCAGGTGAAAAGGTGTCGGTGCCGTGGGAGCGGTCGACGCCATGGAGGCTGCCATCCTCGCAGAGGTGGCCTGGGAGGGGCCCGTCACCGGCAAAGATGGTGTCACCAGCCGGGTAGTTCCTACACTCACCCGAATGTGGCCGCTGTGGTTGCAGCAGTGTGGGAACAGACAGGGAGGGCTGGGTGTCTGAGTGGAGGAGCGAGAAGGGAAAGGGGGAGTAAACGATGGATATGAGGGGCACAGGAGGGTAGGGCACCATAATTGGTAAGTGGGAAGCTAGTGGAAAGAGGAAAAGTCTTTGGCCCAGAGAGGGTGATGCGCGATCAATCACACAAAGACAAGAGTTGAATGCAACTGAGGCTTTATTACTCTAAGATGTGTGGCCTCCTATAGCAGCTGGCGAAATGGCTGCTGTGTGGGGAGCACACATATTTATACTCCGCCTACTGGGCAGAGCCAGCAGGCAGGGAACTACCCCCGTACCTGTAGTACAGGGCCTTACCACCAATCGCCTAATATATACATCAGTGGTGACAACCACAGAGGGCCTAGCAGAACCTCAATCCACAGGAGTCCCACTCCCACCCCGGGTGTTGGGTGCGTGGGCAGGTCAGGGCTGAGCCTTCAGCCCAGGCAGGGCCCAGTAACACACAGATAGGCAGCACAGTCCCACATCCACCTCAGTCTCAAAGAGAATGGCAGTCGATGAAAACAGGCACCAAGCCCTCCTCTCCCTCTCTCCTGGACAGCAGGTGTCTCCTTCTTCCCTCCACTTCTCTCTCCTCTCTTCCCTTTCTCCCTCAGGCAGGCAGGCTGGGAGACAAGCAGGAAAGGAGGAGAGGCAACACTCACCTCTCACTCTCTCTCTCTTCCTGCAGGCAGGCAGACAAACTTCCCCCTTCCCCTTCTCCCCTCTTCCTTCTTTTCTTTCCTCCAGGCGGTCAGTCAGGCAGAAAACAACTAAATATAGAGGCAGCAGCCAAAGCAACAGAAGACCAGGCAAGCAGGTAGTTGTACAGAAAAATGGAGGAGTTCCCAGAACACATGGCTGACATAGCCACTTTGCAGCTGCGATGGGCAGCACGGTAGCACATGTGGCTAGCACTGTGGCTTCACAGTGCCAGGGTCCCAGGTTCGATTCCCCGCTGGGTCACTGCCGGTGCGGAGTCTGCACGTTCTCCCCGTGTGTGCGTGGGCTTCCTCCGGGTGCTCCGGTTTCCTCCCGCAGTCCAAAGATCTGCAGGTTAGGTGGATTGGCCATGCTAAATTGCCCTTAGTGTCCAAAAAAGGTTAAGATGGGTTATTGGGTTACGGGGATAGTGTGGACGTGAGGGCTTTAGTGGGTCGGCGCAGACTTGATGGGTCGAATGGCCTCCTTCCGCACTGTATGCTCTATGTTCGATGTTCTAGGTGCTGGCATTACTAGAATTGACAATTCCCCATGAGCAATAGCCTTTGCCTGTGCGGTCAGTGACCACAATGGTCAGTTGGAGTTAGCGTGACCATCACCACATTACCACAGTCGGGGTCCTGACACGGGGGTGTTCGGTGGAATGGACGGGCGGCAGCAGCTACCACTGTTATGGGAATACAAGATCTGGGGGGGGTAGACAGCCTACTGAACGTAACCTTATATACAGCTTCCTGGGGGCGGAGCCGGAGGCCGAGTCCCCCAGGGTTCCAAACCCGGTCTTAAAGGGGCCTATTCATTAAAGGTACATATGTATACAGATATCATTCACCACATGATGATTGGAAAAAGAACCAGTGGGGAACATGAGGAAAACCCTTTCTCTGCAGCGAGTGGTGAGAATCAGGAATGCACTGGCTGAGAATGTGCAGCAGGCAGATTCAACCATGGCTTTCAAAAGGGGACTGGATAGAATAGAAAACATTTGCCACGCTTCAGGGACCAAGGAGGGGAGCATTCATTGCCCATCCCTAGTTACCATTGAGGAGGCGGTGGTGAACTGCCTTCTTGAACTGCTGCAGTCCATGTGCTGTAGGTACACCCACGGTGCTGTTAGGGAGGGAGTTCCAGGATTTTGACCCAGCGACAGTGAAGGATCGGCGATATATTTTCAAGTCAGGATGGCGAGCGACTTCGAGGGGAACTTCCAAGTGGTGGGGTTCCCAGGTTCTGCTGCCCTTGTCCTTCTGGATAGTTGTGGTCGTGGGTTTGGAAGGTGCTGCCTAAGGAGCCTTAGTAAGTTCCTGCAGTGGACTTTGTAGAGGGTACAGACTGTGCCTCGGTGGTGGAGAGAGTGGATGTTTGTGGATGGGGTGCCAATCAAGCGGTTGCTTTGTCCTGGATGGTGTCGAGCTTCTTGAGTGGTGTTGGAGCTTCGCTCATCCAGGCAAGTGGGGAGTATTCCATCACACTCCTGACTTGTGCCTTGTAGATTGTGGACAGCCTTTGGTGGTCAGGAGGTGAGTTACTCGCTGCAGGATTCCCTTGAACTGCTCTTGTAGCCACAGTGTTTATATGGCTAGTCCGGTTCCGTTTCTGATCAATAGTCACCCCCGGGATGTTGGTCGTGGGGATTCAGTGATGGTAATGCCATTCAATACCCAGAGGCAATTGTTGATTCTCTCTTATTGGAGATGGTCATTGCCTGGCACTTGTGTGGCGTGAATGTTACTTGCCATTTGTCAGCCCCGAGCCTGAATATTGCCCAGGTCTTGTACGTGGACTGCTTCGGTGTCTGAGGGGTCGCGAATGGTGCTGAACATTGTGTAATCATCATTTCATGGCAGTATGTTGTATCTGTATCTTGAAGTAATATGACTGATATTACTGTAGATGTTTGAAACATCCATATATACCTCATCCCAAGCCAGGGATAAAATTAGTGAAGTCAGCCCTAAAATCCTTTTCCCTCTGTATTCCATCGAGGAACAAAGGCTCTATGAGACTGATTCGTCATCTGTGACTAACTAAGATAGTTAAGTATCTTATCAAATTGATAGAAAAAGCGTACAATACTGCAACTATCTGTGGCAGGTCTAGAAGATTGGACAGATTTTTGAAACCAGCAAAGAAGGACTAAAACGATAAGATGGAGAAATTACAATATGTGAGAAGGCTGGTGAGAAATATAACAACAGGTAGTTAGAGAGCTGACAAGTATTTAAAAAGGAAAAGAGTAGCTCCAGTGAGTGTTGGGGAAACCGAGGAAAAGGCAGAAGTGTTGAACAGATATTTTGGCCAAACATTTCCAGCCGTTCCCACCAGGGGGATCGTCTGGTCCTGCTGACGGCAACCTCGGTGGAGAAGGGGGCGAGAAGAAGATCCATTGACAGCGGTGGGACGAGGCGATCCCACCACCAGCTAGTTGTGGCCCGCCTCTGTCACAGCAAAACTGAGGGAGTGGAGCGGGGGGGGGGACGGGGGGGGGGGGGGGGGGGGGGGGGGGGGGGGGGTGAGGGGGGGGGGGGACACCAGCCCTCTGTATCGCTGCAGGTGACACAAGAACAATCCCAAATTTGCAAGTGTGACAACCTCCATTCAAGAGAGAGAGGGAGAGAGCAGGCAGGAAATTATAGCCCAGTTGAAACATCTGTCATAGGGAAAATGCTATTAAGGCGATAATAACGTGACATTTACAAAATGATAATATAAGCAGGCTGAGTTTGTACATGGGAAATTGTGTGTGACTAGACTTTAGGGTTCTTTGAGGGAAAAACAATGCGGGTAAAGGGGAACCTGTACCATGTGGTGTACTTGGATTTCCAAACGTCATTTAATAGGGTGCCACACCAAAAGTTACTGTACAAAGAAAGAGCTCATAATTTAGGGGGCAGGATATCAGCAGGTATAGAGGATTGATTAGCTAACAGGAAGCAGAGAGTATGGATGAATGGGTCACTCCTAGTTTGGCCTGCTATAATTAGGCCAGTGCCAAAGGGACTCGTTCTGCTGTTTCGACTATTTAGAATCTACATAGAACATAGAGTGCAGAAGGAGGCCGTTCGTCCCATCGAGTCTGCACCGACCAACATCAGCCCCCACTTCCACCCTTTCCCCATAACCCAATAACCCCTCCAAACTTTTTTGGTCACTAAGGGCAATTTAGCATGGCCAATCCACCTAACCTGCACGTCTTTGGACTGTGGGAGGAAACCGGAGCACCCGGAGGAAACCCGCGCAGACACGGAGAGACACGCAGACTCCGCACAGACAGTGACCCAGCAGGGAATCGAACCTGGGGCCCTGGCGCTGTGAAGCCACAGTGCTATCCACTTGTGCTACCGTGCTGCCCACAAAATTGATGTCCCACATCAATGACTTTGGTGAAGGGACAGAATATATTTGCTGGTGTCACAATTTTAGTGAGGAAAGTAAACTCCCCATTGGAGAATAGGGAAGAGGCAGTAAATGTGCAAAGGAATTTAAATGGGTTGAATGAGTAGGCAACAAGATTGGTGGATGAAGCATAATGTGTGAAAATGTGAAGTCATCCACTTTGGCACTAAGAATAGAAGTATGTTATTTAAATGGTGTGAGATTGGAGAACTTTGGGTACAGAGGGATCTGGGTATTCTGGTGCTTAAATCATAAAAAGCTAGCATGCAGGTACAGCAAGTGAGTAGAAAGGCAAAATGGAATGCGGTGTGTATTGCAAGGGGACCCAAGTTTAAAAGTAGTGAAGTGTTGCTCCAGGTACAGATCACATTCGGAGGATTGTGTACAGTTTTGGCTCCCCTACTTAAGGAAGGGTAGAAATGCTTTCAAAGCAATTCAGAACTGGTTCGCTTGACTGAAGAGCAGTCAATCGGACTCGAAACGTGAACTCTGTGCCAAGGGCTCTGCAGCCTGAGAGCATTTTCCATTCTCACTTCAGATTTGACTTTTACCCATTTGACTGATTCCTGGGGGAGAAAGGGTGAGCTGATGTGGAAGGGTGGGCATTTCATCATTGGAGTTCAGAAGATTGAGAGGTGATCTTATTGAAACATGTAAATATCTGGGGGGGGGGGGGGGCAGGTCCAGAGGGTCACATAACCTATTCTGCTTCTTATTCTTGAGTTGGATTTTACGCAGCACCGCCCCCCGCCTGCCCTGCCCACCAGCTGTGTTTTTAGCAGATGGGGGGGGGGGGCACATAAAATATTGAGATTCTTGACTTAATTAGGCAGCAGTTAACATAGAACATACAGTGCAGAAGGAGGCCATTCGGCCCATCGAGTGCACCGACCCACTTAAACCACCCTATCCCCGTAACCCAATAACCCCTCCTAACCTTTTTTGGTCTCTAAGGGCAATTTTATCATGGCCAATCCACCTAACCTGCACGTCTTTGGACTGTGGGAGGAAACCGGAGCCCCCGGAGGAAACCCACGCAGACACGGGGAGAACGTGCAGACTCCGCACAGACAGTGCCCCAGCGGGGAATCGAACCTGGGACCCTGGCGCTGTGAAGCCACAGTGCTATCCACTTGTACTACCGTGCTGCCCTGTCAATCCACAATCCACCTGCATCCTCAGAAAACTCAGGCGTGTCAGGATACAATGGTCGATTTTAAAACAGATGTTTTTTAAAAAAGGTTGGAAGGTATTGGGAGCGGGGTGTGGTACTTATCAATTGGGCGGTTTGATTTCTTCCATCTGGGCATGGTGGGTGCGCCGTGCAGTATGCCTCACTGCAAATTCCAACCCTTTGTGTTCTTGTCTCCCACCCCTTGCATTGCAATGTTTATTAAATGACAGCCCGTCATTCCAAACTCAATAGTAATCTGGCAAACATAGTTTTATCTTTATTTTTCCCAGGTTTTTGTTTGACCAGCTTTGTGGGATTGATAACCAGAGGCACGGTCCTACATAAAAGAGCAGTCACTGCCAAACTCCGAACACATCTCCTGCCGAGAAGATGAAGAGCCTCATTGCCCTCAGCGTCCTCCTCACAGTCTCCAGCGCCACAGTCCTTACACGCTGTGACGTTGCGAGAGCTGTAAAGAATTCCATACTGACCGCGTTCACCAAATACAGCGTGGCAGACTGTAAGTAACCTTTCTCTATGTTGCCAAAGCAGAACTAAGTGAGGTTTCGCCTGCCAGCTGACAGGCCCCGCCAAATTACGTTGTAAGATTCTGAGAGCATTTCCTTTGCCTTAAAGCCGGAGGGCTGCTCAGTGTTGAGACTGCAGTTCTGGGCGGGCTGGGATTTCTCAAGGGGGCACTTTCATGTAAGCTTCTCTTCGAATTCAGTCTGCTGGTCGCATCATTTGCTTCCCCATCGCGAGCTGGGCACTGACAGATTGCTGTACCTCACTTACCACTCCCCGTGATGACCTATTCATAGAATCATGGAGTCCCTAGAGTGCAGAAGGTGACCATTCAGCCTAATGAGTCTGCAGCGACCCTCTGAAAGAGCGCTCTACCCAGGCCCACTCCCCGCCCCATCCCCGTAACCCCACCTTATCTTTGGACTCTGAGGGGAAATTTATCATGGCCAATCCATCTAACCTGCACACCTTTGGACTGTGGGAGGAAACCGGAGTACCCGGAGGAAACTCACGCAGACACAGAGAGAACATGCAAACACCATAGTTCAGAATCAAATCCAGATCCCTGGTGCTGTGAGGCAGCAGTGCAAACCATTGTGCACCATTCCGCCTTTATTCAACCCACCAACTGTCCGCTTTCCATCTCAGAGTCTGTTTATGGAACTAGCTCCTGAGCAAAATCTAGCAGCAAACATCCTTTTGATTAAGAAATAGGTACATAGATCCCTCAAAGTTGCCACCCAGGTTGATAGGGTAGTTAAGAAGGCGTACAGTGTGTTGGCTTTCATTAACAGGGGGATTGAGTTTCTGAGCCTCGAGGTTTTGCTGCAGCTTTATAAAACTAGTTAGACCACACTTGGAATATTGTGTCCAGTTCTGGTCGCCTCATTAAAGGAAGGATGTGGATGCTTTGGAGAGGGTACAGAGGAGATTTACCAGGATGCTGCCTGGACTGGAGGGCATGTCTTATGAAGAAAGGTTGAGGGAGCTAGGGATTTTCTCACTGGAGAGAAGAAGGAAGAGAGGTGACTTGATCGAGGTGGACAAGGTGATGAGAGGCATGGATAGAGTGGATAGCCAGAGACTTTTCTCCAGGACGGAAATGGCTGCCACGAGGGGAAATAATTTTAAGGTGATTGGAGGAAGGTATAGGGGAGCTGTCAGAGGTAGGTTCTTTACACAGAGAGTGGTGGGTGTGTGGAATGCACTGCCAGGGGAGGTGGTGGAGTCAGAGTCATTAGGGACATTTAAGCGACTCTTGGACAGGCACATGGACAGCAGTATATTGAAGGGGTGTAGGTTAGGTTGATCTTAGATTAGGATAAATAGTCGGCACAACATTGTGGGCCGAAGGGCCTGTACTGTGCTGTACTGTTCTATGTTCTATGAAACAGGGGAAGTCACTTAGAAGTTCCTTGTGACAAACTCCGGCTGTCCAAGGGCAGACTTTGAACTGCCCTGGTGAGAATGGTCCTTGCTAAACAGGTTCAGGGTTGGCACAGGGTCCCTGTGCAGCCAACCTGCCCCACTGGGGCCTCCGCACAAACCCCTCCTGCTCTTGTGGAAAGACACAAAAAATGCAGAACATCACCATGGAGTGTCCCCTCTACAGACTTAAGAGGTGGACTAATCCATTAATGTTCAGAAAGTAAGGAGGCTATCGCTCAAATTTGGGAATTTGAATTTACTAATAGAGCCGAATGTAATCTCGGGCAGTGGTGTGTTTGGCTTGTGTAGTTCTTAGTTCTGTCAGTCAGTGGGTGAGTGCATGTTACACTGGTGAGGCTGAGCAATATGTGTGAGTTTGGTCTCAACTGAGTAAAGCGATCTTCAGGATTCAACTAAGAGAGCTGGATTGGTTCCTGACTGGGGCAGCATTCACTCTGTTTAGAAGGTCAGTATCTTTATAGATAATGTTTAGTCCGATCACCGTCTGATCTCCTAGACTGGCTTTGATCGCCTGAGGGGTTCGAGAAGGCACCCCGCCCTGGGGGCAGACAGTGACCCCAGCCGGGAATCGAACCTGAGACCCCGTTGCTGTGAAGCAACTGTGCTGACCACTGTGCTACCGTGCCGAGTATTTCAAGTGTTTGTGGCTGATTTCTAGCATCTGCAGTATTCCGCCCTTATCAAGGGCAGGGTTGGTTTGGCTGCATAAGAGTGAATAACTTTTCAACTCTACAACTCTTAGGCTCATTGATGGAAACAGATACATTTGCCCATGAACGGAACTCTCTGTGAGAGTCACCATCGGCAGATCAGGAGAGACAATCCGCCAAATAAAGTCCCATTTTTTGTACTTCTCCAGTTCCCACAATGACTGCCTTTAATTAAACCGACTGTCAATAAGAGAGGTCCGGTATCCTATCCCATGCAGAAATTTTTCATTCTTTCTCTCACTTTGATTGCTCCATTTATGTTTAAAGTTGGGGTGGTTGAACACGGTGAGAATTCACCTGGGTGCAGCTAAAACAAGATTTACTGGGGACTGCCCCACCCAGTCTGCGTGGTGCAGTGTTTTCACATGTTCTAACCTACAGCGCCTTGTGTTCATTTTAATTCCAGGGGTATGTATGGCCCACCATGCGAGTAAGTACAACACACTCGCAAAATACGACGAGAGAGGCAATAATGGAATGACCCGGTCAGCATACTATGGGATCTTTCAGATACACAGTCAATGGTGGTGTGCAGACACACAGTTTCCAAACAGTCCCAATGGCTGTAACATGAATTGTAACGGTGGGTGAACATTACAATTAAGTGTTCAATTTCTCATTTCTTTTATAAATAAGGAAAATGCAGTTGGAGTGTAGTGCAGAGTTTTGGTTGCTATGTTATGAAAAGGGTTCAGAAGCAATAGAGAGGGGGCAAAACTGTTAGACTCTTGGAAAGACTGAACAGACTGGGTCTCTTTTCCGTTGACCTAATAATAATAATCTTGATTAGTGTCACAAGGAGGCTTACATTAACACTGCAATGAAGTTACTGTGAAAATCCCCTACTCGCCACATTCCGGGCCTGTTCGGGTACACAGAGGGAGAATTCAGAATGTCCAATTCACCTAACAAGCCCGTCTTTCGGGACTTGTGGGAGGAAACCGGAGCACCCGGAGGAAACCCACGCAGACACGGGGAGAACGTGCAGACTCCGCAGAGACAGTGACCCAAGCCGGGAATCGAACATGGGACCCTGGAGCTATGGGGCAACAGTGTTAACCACTGTGCTATTGTGCCGCCCCATGGTGTAATAGATGTATTAGTAGATGCTCTCACAGTAATGTTTCACCTATGGGGAAGAGCAAGTCTATCAGCTATCAAAATAATGTGGCCACCAGGGCATTACATTTTAATATTATTCATGCACGGGGATGGGCAAAACTGTAAAGGCAGGATTCACTGCTAATGGGTAGGTAGTGTTGAGCTTGCTAAGCCATTTCGCAGGGCAGTTCAGAGTGAATTACATTGCTGAGGGTTTGGCGACACAGCTAGAGGGCGACGGTTTTCCTTCCACAATGGACATTAATGAGCCAGATGGGTTTTGTGGCAATCCAATGGCCGTGTGGTCATCATTTCTGAAGCTAGCTTTTTAATTTACATTTTATTCAATTAATTGAATTTAAGTGCCCCAGCAGCCGCTGTGGGATTGCAAACCATGGGCTGGCTTCTCGGCAGCGGGAGGCGGCGCGCTGCTCGCTGGTGATGGGATTCTCTGTTCCTGCCGTGGTCGATGGGATTTCCCATTGAAGCCGCCCCATACCACAGGGAAACCCACGGGTGGGAGTGCACTGCCGGCGCCATATTGCAGCTCACAGAATACGGAGTCCCTCCAACCCTCGGGCACTCCAACTCCATCACATTTAAAATAACCGGCAACATGCACACTTGAGACCTCTGAACCTCGAGCTTTCGGAATTCTGCATTGAAACATAACAAAGATACAAACATTGATTGTAATATTACTTTTCTTTTTTGATTGTAGTCTTCCTGAAAAATGGTCACGACTTACAAACGGACATTGATTGTGCAGCAATAATAGTGAACCAACAAGGAATGGAGGCCTGGTATGTTCAAGGCTCAACCTATTTTTCTCTCACTCTGCAAATACTGAGGCTGTAATTGAGTGAGGGAAAGCTGCTGGCTTCTATATTGAGGTTACAAATACTGCAACGACAGTGTTGGCACAAACAGAAATCACAAACAGAATTATTTCAGGAATTAGTGAGGGCGTGTATTAGAGAGTATGACAGTGAGGGTGTGTTATAGAGAGTGTGACAGTGAGGGTGTGTTACAGAGAGTGTCACAGTGAGGGTGTGTTATAGAGAGTGTGACAGTGAGGGTGTGTTACAGAGAGTGTCACAGTGAGGGTGTGTTATAGAGAGTGTCACAGTGAGGGTGTGTTATAGAGAGTGTGACAGTGAGGGTGTGTTACAGAGAGTGTCACAGTGAGGGTGTGTTATAGAGAGTGTCACAGTGAGGGTGTGTTATAGAGAGTGTGACAGTGAGGGTGTGTTACAGAGAGTGTCACAGTGAGGGTGTGTCAGAGAGTGTGACAGTGAGGTTGTGTTATAGAGAGTGTGACAGTGAGGGTGTGTTACAGAGAGTGTCACAGTGAGGGTGTGTTATAGAGAGTGTCACAGTGAGGGTGTGTTATAGAGAGTGTGACAGTGAGGGTGTGTTACAGAGAGTGTCACAGTGAGGGTGTGTTAGAGAGTGTGACAGTGAGGGTGTGTTATAGAGAGTGTCACAGTGAGGGTGTGTTATAGAGAGTGTGACAGTGAGGGGGTGTTATAGAGAGTGTCACAGTGAGGGTGTGTTATACAGAGTGTCACAGTGAGGGTGTGTTATACAGAGTGTCACAGTGAGGGTGTGTTATAGAGAGTGTCACAGTGAGGGTGTGTTATAGAGAGTGTCACAGTGAGGGTGTGTTATAGAGAGTATGACAGTGAGGCTGTGTTACAGAGAGTGTTACAGTGAGGGTGTGTTATAGAGAGTGTCACAGTGAGGGTGTGTTATAGAGAGTATGACAGTGAGGCTGTGTTACAGAGAGTGTCACAGTGAGGGTGTGTTATAGAGAGTTTCACAGTGAGGGTGTGTTATAGAGAGTGTTACAGTGAGGGTGTGTTATAGAGAGTGTGACAGTGAGGGTGTGTTATAGAGAGTGTCACAGTGAGGGTGTGTTACAGAGAGTGTCACAGTGAGGGTGTGTTATAGAGAGTGTCACAGTGAGGGTGTGTTATACAGAGTGTGACAGTGAGGGTGTGTTATAGAGAGTGTCACAGTGAGGGTGTGTTACAGAGAGTGTCACAGTGAGAGTGTGTTATAGAGAGTGTCACAGTGAGGTTGTGTTATAGAGAGTGTGACAGTGAGGGTGTGTTATAGAGAGTGTCACAGTGAGGGTGTGTTATAGAGAGTGTGACAGTGAGGGTGTGTTATAGAGAGTGTCACAGTGAGGGTGTGTTATACAGAGTGTCACAGTGAGGGTGTGTTATAGAGAGTATGACAGTGAGGGTGTGTTACAGTGAGGGTGTGTTATCGAGAGTGTCACAGTGAGGGTGTGTTACAGAGAGTGTCACAGTGAGGGTGTGTTATAGAGAGTGTCACAGTGAGGGTGTGTTATACAGAGTGTCACAGTGAGGGTGTGTTATAGAGAGTATGACAGTGAGGGTGTGTTATAGAGAGTGTTACAGTGAGGGTGTGTTATAGAGAGTGTCACAGTGAGGGTGTGTTACAGAGAGTGTCACAGTGAGGGTGTGTTACAGAGAGTGTCACAGTGAGGGTGTGTTATAGAGAGTGTTACAGTGAGGGTGTGTTATCGAGAGTGTCACAGTGAGGGTGTGTTACAGAGAGTGTCACAGTGAGGGTGTGTTATAGAGAGTGTCACAGTGAGGGTGTGTTACAGAGAGTGTCACAGTGAGGGTGTGTTACAGAGAGTGTCACAGTGAGGGTGTGTTATTGAGAGTGTCACAGTGAGGGTGTGTTATAGAGTGTGACAATGAGGGTGTGTTATAGAGAGTGTCACAGTGAGGGTGTGTTACAGAGAGTGTGACAGTGAGGGTGTGTTACAGAGAGTGTCACAGTGAGGGTGTGTTACAGAGAGTGTCACAGTGAGGGTGTGTTATTGAGAGTGTCACAGTGAGGGTGTGTTATAGAGTGTGACAATGAGGGTGTGTTATAGAGAGTGTGACAGTGAGGGTGTGTTATAGAGAGTGTCATTTTGAGGGTGTGTTATAGAGAGTGTCACAGTGAGGGTGTGTTACAGAGAGTGTCACAGTGAGGGTATGTTATTGAGAGTGTGACAGTGAGGGTGTGTTATAGAGAGTGTTACAGTGAGGGTGTGTTATAGAGAGTGTCACAGTGAGAGTGTGTTATAGAGAGTGTGACAGTGAGGGTGTGTTATAGAGAGTGTGACAGTGAGGGTGTGTTATAGAGAGTGTCACAGTGAGTGTGTGTTATAGAGAGTGGTACAGTGAGGGTGTGTTATAGAGAGTGTCACAGTGAGAGTGTGTTATAGAGAGTGTGACAGTGAGGGTGTGTTATAGAGAGTGTCACAGTGAGTGTGTGTTATAGAGAGTGTCACAGTGAGGGTGTGTTATAGAGAGTGTGACAGTGAGGGTGTTTATAGAGAGTATTCCAGTAACGGTGTGTTGTAGAGAGTGTGTTGTGGGCGCGGCTTTTTCAGAACCCCAAAATGTTTCATGGAATTCAACCAACCTCTCCCTTTAATGGATTTGTTGCTTTTCCGAGCACGCGGCTTTTTCCCTCGGTGTGGGATTACAATTATGGACACGTGGGTTTTTAAACACAAAACACTGTTTATTGCATGAACTCAACTTAACATCTTAAATAAACATTGGATCTCTTAACACCCCTTACTTCAAAGATAACTCAGAAAATATTGCAACAGTAAATAACTCCTTAAAATGTTCCTTCAAACTTCCAAGAGACTTAATTAACACCTTTAAACAAAATCACATCAGATTAAAGGCTTCACTATTATAAGTTTAAATCACCCAAATGATCCAGAGATAGTCTTTCATGGTAGGGATCCAGCTCACTGCAAAACACAGACACACACCCAGCTCTTTTCAAAACTTGCAGCTCTCTGGAAACACACACACACTGCTTTTTAAACTGAAACTAAAAACCTGCAAAATGGCTGACCTAAAGCCCAGCCCCACCCACTCTCTGACATCACTGTTTTCTTAAAGGTACATTGCTTAAACATCCATGTCTTAAAAGTACTCTCACATGACATGTGTTACAGTGAGGGTGTGTTATAAAGAGTGTTACAGTAAGGGTTTGCTATCAGGAGTCTCACAGTGAGAGTGCATCATAGAAAGTGTGACAGTGAAAGTGGGTTACAGAGTGTCATAGTGAGGGTGTGTTAAAGAGAGTGTCATAGTGAGGGTGTGTTATGGAGTGTCACAGTGAAGGTATATTGTACAGAATGTCATATTGAGTGGCATGTTATAGAATATATTGTTGGGTTTTACATCAATTGATATCAACAATAGTAAAAATCACATATCACATACCTTTCTTTTACATATCCATGCTGTGGATTTGTTAAAGGAAGGCCTTGACTCACAAATTTGATTGAATTCTTTGAGGAAGTGACAAGAAGGATTATAGAGGGGTAGAATTTACAGTGCAGAAGGAGGCCGTTCAGCCCATCATGTCTGCACCCGCCCTTGGAAACAGCACCCCACTTAAGCCCACGCCTCCATCTATCCCCGTAACCCCACATAACCTTTTGGACAATAAGGGGCATTTTAGCATGGTCAATCCACCTAACCTGCACATCTTTGGACTACGGGAAGAAACCGGAGCACCCGGAGGAAACCCACGCAGACACGGGGACGAAGTGCAAACTCCACACAGTCAGTTGAACCTGGGTCCCTGGAGCTGTGAAGCAGCAGTTGATGAAGGTAATGCAGTGGATGCAGTGTACATGGATTTTAGAAAGGCATTTGACAAAGTCCTACATGGCAGAATGGTCAAGAAAGTGAAAGCCCATGGGATAGAGGGCAATGTGGCAAACTGGATAAAAAGTTGGCTTAGTAACAGGAAACAAAGGGTAATGGTTGATGGCTGCCCTTGCAATTGGAAAGTTGTTCCACAGGGCTCGGTGTTGGGACCCTTGCTGTTTGTGTTATATACTAATGATTTGGACGTGAATGTGGGGCACATGATTAGGTAATTTGCAGATGACACAATGATTAGCCGCATGGCGCACAGTGTAGAGGGTGGTTTAAACCTTCAGGATGATATAGATAGATTTGTGGAGTGGGCGATAAAGTGACAGATGCAATTTAAAACCGAGAAATGTGAGGTCAGCATTTTGGGGGATTGAATAGTTATAGGGAGTACACAATAAACGGGAATATACTAAGAGGGGAAGGTGAACTGAGAGATCGTGGTGTACAGGTACACAGCTCCCTAAAGGCAGCAGTTCAAGTAGACAAGGTTGTTAAGAAAGCATATGGAATGCTCTCCCTCATGGGCAGGGGTATAAAATATAAAAGGATATAAAGTTGGAATTGTATAAAGCACTGGTGAATCCACAACTGGAGTATCGTGTGCAGTTCCGGTCGCCACATTACAGGACGGACGTTATTGCTCTGGAGAGAGTGCAGAGGAGGGTTACACGAATGTTGCCAGGGCTGGAAAAGTGTAGCTACGAGGCGAGATTGGATAGGTTGGGGTTATTTTCCTTTGAACAAAGAAGACTTTATTGAGCTGTACAGAATTATGAGGGGAAGAGATAACAGTGGACAGGATAAAATTGTTCCCCTTGGTGGAGAATTCTGGAACCAGGGGACACAGATTCAAGATTCGCGGGAGAAGGTGTAGAGGGGACATGAGGAAGAACCGTTTTACACAGAGGGTAGTGGGAGCCTGGAATTCGCTGCCCGAGTTGGTGGTGGAGGCAGAGACCCTAAACTCTTTTTAAAGGTACCTGGATCTGCACCTTAAGTGCTGTGAGCTACAGGGCTAAGGACTGGGTGCAGGAAGGTGGGATTAGAAAGGACACGGACAAGATAGCCTGAATTGCCTCCTTCTGTGCTGTAACCTTTCTATGATCCCATGATTCTATAAGCAAGCAGTCTGCAAATTGGCTCAGTTCAAATATTATGTCAGACTTCTTTTTGGCCTTTATGTGTCCATCATCTTTCCCAATTACTGTTGGCCTACAGTGTGCTCATTTTATACTGAAGGAATCTGGTCAAATATAATACAGGGGAATTTGCAGATCAAATAAATATTAATAGGCACACATGCAGCTCCTGTGTGGGGTAAGTACTGCTGTGCCATAGTAGGAATCAACAGCTCCATGAGGAGCGATAGACCGTTTCAGGGAAGGAGTTGATGCCCTCCACACTTCATGTCACTAAACCCGTTGCTGGGGCTTTTGTGATTCAGTATGACTGACTTCTTGTTTCTGCCGTCTGTTTTTGCAGGAAAAGTTGGGTCGACAACTGCAAGGGGAGATTTATTAACTATTACACATACTTTTGCGAGTGGTAAAGCAAAAGGTCCTGTTGATCAAAACGGCTCACTTCCGATAGACCTCGGCAGGCAACACTTGTAGCCACCAGCTCTGCCAGTGCAGACCCGATAAGCCAAATGGTCTCCTTCCACGCCGTAACAATACTGTGATTCCTGAGACTGCTGTGGAGAAGGGAAGGTCCTAGCCCTCTTGTGACAACTCATTTAAAATAAACACCAACAATTATCAAGTCTCGAGTCTTTCAATTGCCATTGAGCAGCAATACAAAACAGCAGACCCGTTAACATCACATCTAGAAGTGTGAGAAGGAAAATTGAAACTAAAGAAAAAAAAGCATACACTAAGTACATGGACAATAACGGAGAGAAAGACAAAAGATCCTCCACATGTTCTGACCTTAGTTACCGGTCACCTATGTGAAAACTTACCAAAGGCCTTTTTGAAATATCCAATTATTACCCCTACATTATCCAATCTACCCTTTATGCTTCTTGTTGAAGTGATTATATAGGTCTGGTGAAGCACCGTCTTCTCTTTTGCTATCAGTGCTGCCTACTCTTTATTACACTCCCAGATTCTAGATGTTTTTGTATTACATCTGTGATTAATGATTTCCTATCATTGGCAATAACTGAATGGTCTACAGTTCCCGGACTTGTTCTATCTACCTGCCTATATATAGGAATCAGATTATCTGTCTGCCACTCCTCTGGCATCTTTCCAGTTTCTAATGAGCTTTTATCTATATGTAATAGCCCTCTGCTATCTCTTTAAATGACTAAGATATATGAGTGTAATCCATCCAGACCAAGAGTTTTGTCTTCTCGTAGACTGATTAATGTATCTATTGTCTCCCCCTTTCTACCTTCAATGTTCTTTATATCCCTCTTGTTTGTTTCTTCTGTCATATCCGCCATGATAGTTTCCCCAACAAATATTGGAGCAAAGTCAATAATTAGCATTTCCGCCATTTAAATTGTCGTTACCTGCGATTACATACGTGCTTTTCTAGCCAATTATCACATTTATCCCTTAATGGTCCTAGTCTATCTTGATTTCCTTTTTATATTCCTTGAGAGCTTAATTTCATAAGTTAATTTTGCTTTGCTAATTGCTTTTTAATAGAACATCCTTAATTAAAGATAATTAAACTCACACTGTCCCGAAAACTGACACTGGCTCCCCAAGTGAGAGTATCGAAGTGACAAAGTAGGTAAAGGAAGTTACTCAAGGCTGGCAGAAGGTGGGAAGTAACTTTCCACTGGGTCAGTGTTGTTCACTATTTACATAAAGGATTTGGAACTTGGGACTCAGAGGTTCAACATCACATTTTACGGGTGACACCAAATAAAGAAGTATAGTTAATATGGCGAACAAGGAGATAAGGCAAGAGAATGGGGTTGAGAAAAATATCAGCCATGATTGAATGGCGGAGCACTCGATGGACTTAGTGGCCTGATTCTGCTCCAATGTCTTATGATCTTATGCAGTGAGATTAAAAAGAGGAAGACATTAATAAACTTGTACAATGTGCATGCACTTGGCAAATGAACTTCAATATAGATAAGCAGCCAATCACTGAGAACCGAGATGATGAGAATTTTATTCACTCAGGGGGTTGCGGTTCTTTCCAATTCTCTATCCCAGAGGATTGTGGATGGTGCATTTGCTGAGTAACTTTGAAGCTGAGGTAGACAGACGTTTGATCTCTCAGGTAATCGATGGATAGAGGGGGCAGGAAAGGGGGGGCCACAGATCAGCCATAGTCACGTTGAATGGTGGAGCAGGCTCATGATCTACTCCTGCTCCTATTTCTCATCTTCTTAAAAGGCCGAGAGCACTCCAAAGGCAACTGAACCTCTCTCGATGTAGAGAGTGAAGTCTGAAAGTGGCAAAACACAGGCCACAAGTAATGAATCGGTGACTAACCTGCTAGGCCGGACGCAACCCTTTTAAATAACGCCGACAAGGGTGCGGAGAAGAGCGTTCACGTCATTGCTGTGCCAATCTTTGTCCTAAGCTGGGTTAGCACGCTTGGCAAGGACAAACCCAGCTGGGGCGGTCCAAAATCACGTACGTCCCATGCCGACAAACCACAGCCGAATAAATAATTTTTGATTGCAAATGCTGGCAGCGTGGAACCACAACACAAATTCTACCTCCTCTCCCAAAAGGAACCCACCTCTTCATTCACCTGGAAAAAGGAGCTGCGCTGCGAAAGCTAGTGATTCGAAACAAACCTGTTGGACTTTAACCTGGTGTTGACACTTCTAACTGTGCCCACCCCAGTCCAAAGCCAGGCATCTCCACATCATGCCCAAAAGGTTGAGCAGCGAATATCAATCCTGCCATTTTGGATCCTGGTGATCATACAACACAACAAAATGCTACACAACCCAATTTCCGGGGTCAACATGCTGTCAGTGCCAGACTGCCGTGGGTGGCTACCCAGTTTCCTACATCACATTGGTGACAGTACTTCATTGGCTGTCAGGCATTCTTGTGGTGCCCTGAGGCTGTGAAGTGGTGCTTTAAAAAGTCTTCTCACAAGCAAACGTAATCTTTTTTCCAATTTACTGTCTGAGAGATGCGGGCATCATTGGCAAGGCCCAACATTTGCTGCCCGTTCCCGAGCGGTTTAATAGACCATTTCAGAGGGCAGTTAATTGCTGTGGTTCTGGAGTCACAAGTAAGCCGGACCGGGCAAGGACAGATCCCCCTTCCCGATTCGACACTGGTGAACCAGATGGGTTTTTACAGCAATTGGTGATACTAGCTTTCAATTCCACCTATTCTTTGAACCATAGCCCAGAGTATTAGTCTGGGCCTCTGGATTACTGGTCAGTAACATTACCCATTACCATTATGCAGCCATCTCCCCCCACCCCGAACCCCAAGGTGCTCGGCCGTCCAGATTCCCAACCACATCTTTGCACTATAGTATCAGTAGTTCAGTTGAGTGCACTGGATTTAGCCCAACTACAATCATCCTATTTGCACATTGTCCTGTCCTCCAAAGATGTTTAACTGAGTCCCCATCTGCTTAATCCAGTGGCAGTATAACGTCAACAATAGATTGATGCAAGCCCAGAATACACCATAGATGTTTGTGGCACAAGAGCATGAAGGGATATGGGGCTAAGGTGGGTAAATTAAGTTGAATTGAATAGAAAAGGCTCAAGGGGCTGAATGGCTTACTCCTGTTAACAGGGTCAACTATTCATGGAGATCACTCCAAGATGCCACTTAATCAGATACACCTCTAAAAGTTATTACCAGATCTCTCATTTTGACTCGGGCCTTTTAGCTAACGCCAGTTCCTCAGTAGGGCAGCAATGCTCCAACTCCAATCCTCTGAGGTTATTCGTGGTCATTAGCATCGGAAGCCACAGCAGGTCTCGGTGCTCAGCTTATTACATTGCCGAACACTCATTCAAGCCCAGATATGGAGGCTTCCTTTTCTAGTAACCTCCCAGTGCAGACAGGTGGATTACAGGAAGTGAGTTCAAGTGGGGCGCTCTTTCAGAGGGTCAATGCAGACTTAATGGGCCGAATGGCCTCCGTCAGCATTGTAGGGATTCTGTGATACAACAATCATGGGAGTTCTTGACTCACCACAGCAACTCTCTCCCTTTCGATGTGTCGACAGTAGGCTCAAACATGAAGTGAGGAAGCCCTCAATGGTGGAAAGCCTTCGGCATCACGAGCCCTGTCACCTGCTGCCACCTTCGCCAGCAGCGGCTCGCTGTCCCCTAGTCTGGGCTACTCACACATTTCACGTTACTTACAGGCCGAGATGTTCCTCTCCCGTCTGCAGGCTCAGCAACACAAGTGGAAAATAACACGAGAAAGCCATGATAAAACATATGATCCAAATGCCCCCCCCCCCCCAACCAGGTCAGTGACAGGACACTTTTTCCAATGTTCAAGGTCAGGAACATCACGGAAATATATAAACATCTCATTATCATCTGGGCAGCACAAGTGGCTTCACAGCTCCAGGGTCCCAGGTTCGATTCCCGGCTTGGGTCACTGGCTGTACGTTCTCCGTGTCTGCGTGGGTCTCCTCCGGGTACTCCGGTTTCCTCCCACAAGTCCTGAAAGACGTGCTTGTTAGGTGAATTGGACATTCTGAATTCTCCCTCAGTGTACCCGAACAGTCGCCGGAATGTGGCGACATGGGGATTTTCACAGTAACTTCATTGCAGTGTTAATGTAAGCCTACTTGTGACAATAAAGATTATTATAAGATTATTATTATCAGGCCCCTACTGCTGAATTGTCCCTTCCTTGTCAGAAAATCCTTCGTCGGCATGATGGCAGAACAGCACAAACCCCGACTTGTCTCCCAAGGCATGCTCCTGGCGAGCTCAGGTGAGAGAGGGTCATGCTTCAGGCACTGCCCCCGGCACTGCTCAGTGGCAATGCCAGGTGTCCGGGCAGTGCCGTGAGAGGGGATTCCAACGTGAACATTTTTGCACTTGAGCAGTCTTTAAAATTGGCTCCCCAATCCTTAACGACTGAGTTGCGAGTGAATCAGAGGCCACCTGCCAGCAGTGTGCCATTAAACCTGCCCTTTTCATTTTGTCCTTCCAAGGTCCGGGACCATAAGGCCGAGGAAGCCGCCGTTGCCAACTCCCAACGCCACTTTTCCAGCCCAACATCGGCCTTGGCCAATTTCTGGGAAAATCTCACACGTTATGTCTCAGTCTCTGGAATCTGGTGAGAGGAGATGGACCGCCCAGGAGGGAGAGGAGATGTGGCAAATGGAAATAATGCTTGTCTGACTGGTCAGATTTTTCCCCCGCAGTCGGGGTCATGCCCATGAATGGCAGAGACACACCCTGTAAAGGGGTAAAATTGGACGGGTGCACTCACATTGCCCCTCACGTTTATGTGGTTAGATAGGGCAGGGTGGTAACCTCCACTACTCACACTACCCAGGTAGTTATTTCTGGATTTTCACACTGCACTAATTGCTTTGTCTTGCCGAATGTCTCTGCCGCAAGCTGGGGGTTATGGTGGCGGAGCATTTTGCAATGACAGATCTCTGTTCATAAAGGTACTCTCCTCGTCACTAAGAGAGGGCAAAATTGCCACAAATTGAGACACAAGTCAGTTCCAATAGAGGCACATTTTAATATATTCTCCAGCTGAGACTGCAGTGAGGTACAAGGGCAGTAATAGTGGTCAGTACAATAAATTAAACGCTGCTGCATTGTCTCATGCAGATATTGCACATTTCACAGACTAATTCGGTGCCAAAAAAAAGCCTCTTCCAGGGCAGGGGCAGGGAAGGTGTTTATTTGTTCCGATAAGCTGTCGTAGCTTTGGCAGAGGACTGGCAAAGGTTCCCATCCATGGGATGGGGCATCTGCGAGCAAAGGAAGAAGAGTGGGGGTGAGAGCAAGGGAGGAGGAGCTGTGGGAAGGGGGCAGAGGGAATGCTCAGGGAGAAGGTGGGGGTGGGGGCAACACACAAATTTACAGCAACCAGTTCACGGCAAACTCCCAGCCTTTAGGTCTAAATAGCAATGTGCACCCATGATCATGTGGGCTCGAGACACGTGGCAGAGCCCAATTGGTAGAATGCTGGGCCCTCTACTGTCCCAGCCTTTTGAGGAGAGTTGAGATCTTCCCAAGGGATGAGAACACTCAATGGACTGCATTGATTTGGAGAGCAACAAAAAGAACCTCACAGCAGGCATCGCTTCACTAGATCCAGCGCTACCAAAATCAGATCAGACCGGATCCATCCCTCCATTTCCGCTAGTGAGGGGATCAGGTGAAGCAGGGGAGAGAAGGAGGTTAAAGAGAAATCGGTGTCACTACGATTTCAGTAAAAGGAATGTTCATTTTTTCATATCTCACTTCAAGTGCAAAGTAGAATTTTTAAGTAGTGGAGCTATTGCGATATGCAATCTGCTGCTCGGAAATGACGGTGGAAGCGGATTTAATTCAAGTTTCCAGAAATTAATTGGATAAATACTTCAGTGACAAATGAAGGAAAAAAAGCGTTTGCAGGGCCACCAGGAGAGCAGGGACAGAATGGGGCTATTTTGCACAGTTCTATCCAAGAGCTGCCACAGGCAAGATGGGCTGCATGGCCAACTTTGCCATCGTTTGATTCTCCGAGACATATTATTCCACAATGTTGGTTTTCTTGAGGCAGCTAACCCCAGGATGAAGTGTTAGACCCCTCTACGGTAATAAACTCAATGAGGAATATAGGAGAAAACGTCTTAAAGCAGAATGGTGAGAATGTGAAACTTTCTACCACAGGTAAAACGCACAGATTCATTTAAGGGGAAGCTAGAAGGACAAAACGATGTGCTGATATAGGGCCCAATGAAGTAAATAGAGTGGTAAACACTGGCACGTAGCTGTTTGGCCGATTGGCAACTTTCTGTGCTGTAATTACTATAGAAATGAGGTGCTTACAGGATCGACACTGGGTGGAATCATTCAACAGGGTGGGTAAGAACAAACGGGGCTTTCCCTGTGGAGACTGGCGCAGATACATCAAACCAAAATGGAGTTGATCCTCATTGTGTACAGGCTACAAACATTTGCCATGATCAAAAGAAATCGATTTAGACTAAAAAGTGAAGCGGCGACGCAAGCCCTGAACTTTAAAAACCCCCGGCAAAACATTTCTCCCATGGAAAGCTTTGTTCAGATTTTTCAGACATAGTTCAGAACTCCTGCTGTAGCCATAATCACATTACCCAGTGGGGTTGCATGTCACACAAGGTGTCACGTTAAGGCCAGGGTGGAGTACGATGCAGCTGGCAGGGAAACAACCTACAGCATTACGGCAATGACGCACACCTACCTCAATAAGGCTTTGGGGATTTTTCTTTCCCCCGCCCTTGGCCTCCGTATCTCCACCTGCTGGAAGTACCAAGAGGCAAGGATAGAGAGAGAGTAGTGAGGGTTGGCTGAGATAATACCAGAAGTGAAAGATTATTACATAGGCAAGGGTGCAAGATGCTTCCACCACAATGTTGGGAGGAGGTCAGTAACTGCAGCGTTGCTGGACTATTAGCTGCAAGGGGTGGAGCAGAATTTTGTAAAGCGTGCACATGCGAACGGACATGTAAATAATTAACTGTGAAGGACTCTCAATCAAAATTCTTCACTTTAGAAAAGTATTTCCTTTATCACAACGTTGTGACGTGTTGGTACAAAAATAGCATATTTCACAAGTACTCCACACTTTCAGAAGAGCCTCAAACCCGTTTCCCTTCCTTCTTCAGCTGGAGCTGTGACACACTTGGAGAGAGTGCTCCCGCATGGCACAGAGTGACTGTGGCAGATTAACCCCACACTTGTCCTGGCACCCTGAAGACCCTGCTGCTCAGCAAAGTACACAAGTAAGATTAAGGAGTCTGGTGGAATGCTCCCCACTTCCCCGGATGCGTGCAGTTGCAAGAGCCACTCAAGTGGACAAAGCACCTCCATTGATTGATTGGCAGCAGTTGAACACCTCACCATGTCTGCATCCCTACAAGGTGCAGTGCAGCAACTCGCCACGGCACAGGGAAACACCACCGTCTAAAACATCCCTTCCCAATCTGATACACCGTCCCCGCTTGGGACTATATCACACCATTCCATCCTCCTTCAGTTTAAATCCTCTGGAACTTCTACCCAAACAACTCAGTACCTACACCGCGTGGACTGCAGCAGCTCAAGGAGGTGGCTCACCACCACCGGCTCATAGGGCAATCAGGGGTGGACAGAAAATGCCAATCTTCCCAGCGACGGTCACACCACAAGAATTCATTTTTAGAAATGTCTGAACGCGAGTGAACTTCCCGAAAAACACAGTGGATAATTTACTAAATATTTACCCATTGCTATGATTTTCTAACCCGTATGTACACCAAGGAGAAAAAAAGATCTTCAAACAAGGTTCAATTCATCAAGACAATTTGCTTCATGTATAAAATTTTAAAAATATATATATATATATAAATATATATTTAATAAATTTATTCCACCTTCGCATTTTGGCTTTTGGCACTGTTTAAATAAATAAAACAACAAAAGTACAAACATTACTTTTAAATAAACAAACCTTCCTTCAGGTAGAAGCACTGATTTATTTCCCTCCAACCCCCCCCCCCCCCCCCCAACCGCCCCCCGGCCGTTTGGGTGACAAGAGATTCCTCTCAGAACTTCCATCACATGGTCAGTACCTTCATCGTCCAACTCATCGTCCGGCTATTTACAGGACATTTTTTTAAATCCATTGTCTTATATGGTCAATCCTCCCCTCTCCTGAAGGCATCCACATCGAGGATCGACCGTCCACGTCTGTACCTCTCTGAAGGCCGCTCATTCATTGACCGCCAGTTTAAGGAGAGTGTTACCAGGTCAAGGTCAGTGTTGTCTTGGCCCAATATCCAATACCTAGTGCAGGGGAGCAGTCAAGAGGCAGGAACTTGGCCTGCATTTTCCCACCGTCTGTCC
The DNA here is from genome assembly GCF_047496885.1 of Scyliorhinus torazame. Taxonomy (NCBI): domain Eukaryota; kingdom Metazoa; phylum Chordata; class Chondrichthyes; order Carcharhiniformes; family Scyliorhinidae; genus Scyliorhinus; species Scyliorhinus torazame. The sequence goes on from NC_092714.1 coordinate 13,382,898, forward strand.
CTGCGACACTCGAGCCAATTCTACCGGAAAGCCTTGATCGGGGTCAAGCACAGAAAGAGCATAGGATGTGGGGGAAAACGCACAAAGTACCCCCCCCCCCCCCCCCCCCCCCCTCCCCCCACCAAAAGGTCCACCGGGCTTTGATGGAAATGAGTCAGGTTGGGGGAAGAGAGTCGTCAACTAAGCAGGAAAGGAACATGAAACGGTGCAAATTGCAAAATAAACGACGCTTCAAATATTTCAACAAGCAGCGACATTGGTGACCATCTCAATTAATGTGCAATGCAGTCCAAGTATTAATCAGACCCAGCTGATTCACAATCAGAAAAAGGAACACATGACTCCAAAGTGCTGAAAGAGCAAAGCTCCCAAAATTAACAATGGCCAACTTCATGGAATGATTTAACAGAAGACAGGGGTGGTTGATCTGGAGAGAATGGTAATTGTGTTAGTGCTAACTGCTCATTCACCAACCTCTGATCCAGACCATAACACAAAAATAATAGTTTTTCAATCCTTTAGGATTGTGCTCAATGTCGGAGAGGGGGGGTTGGTGGAAAAAGGAATCCGTTAGTTGAAGTTGACTTTCTGGAAATGTCGATTGGGAATTTCTAGGGCACTGACCTGCAGGGGCCAAGAGCCTCCCATGATCCCTGCCTGTATGGCAACGCCAATTACTACTGCCAGGTCAGGATCCACTGAGGTGTTTGGCTCCTTGCCAAAGAACTCACGGATAACCTGGCGTATCCGCGGGATGCGGGTGGAGCCGCCGACGAGCACGATCTCGTCCACCTCGTACCGGCCCAGGTGACCACGGGACAGCACGTCCTCCACGGGCTGCAGAATCTTATCAAACAGGTCCCGGTTCAACCCCTCAAACAGATCCCTGGTCACCGTCTCTTCAAACAGAACAGTGCTGCCTCCGCCGCTGTCCTCGCCTCCTCCTTCACTGGAGTGCCTGGGGTCCGTAAGTGACAGTGGCACCCTGATTTGCACAGAGTCATAGAGGGTCAGGTTCAGTTTGGCCACCTCGACGGCCTGGCGTAGGTGGTGCACGTCCTGCTTCTGGGTTGGTAGTGTTCTATACCGCCGGTAGATCTGTTTAAACAGGAACTGCAGCAACCGCTGGTTAAAATCCTGGCCGCCCAACTGGTTATTACCTGCACAAATAAATAAATTGAACAGATTAGAACCTTACAGCCTAGAGCGAGGCCATTCAGCCCTCTTTGTCTCTCTGCTGACATTTTGAAAGAGTTCTACAATTAGTGGCACTCCTCTCACTGCCCTTTATCCATACTATTCAGAAATAAAAAGCTTTACTCTGTATTTAACTCCGTGCCAACCTGTTCTGGGAGTGTTTAATGGGGACAGTGTAGAGGGAGCTTTACTCTGCATCTAACCCCGTGCTGTACCTGTCCTGTGAGTGTTTGATGGGGACAGTGTAGAGGGAGCTTTACTCTGTATCTAGCCCCGTGCTGTACCTGTCCTGGGAGTGCTTGATGGGGACAGTATAGAGGGAGCTTTACTCTGTATCTAACCCCGTGCTGTACCTGTCCTGGGAGTGCTTGATGGGGACAGTATAGAGGGAGCTTTACTCTGTATCTAACCCCGTGCTGTACCTGTCCTGGGAGTGTTTGATGGGGAGAGTATAGAGGGAGCTTTACTCTGTATCTAACCCCGTGCTGTGCCTTTCATTTTCATTTCATTTCATTTCCTGGGAGTGTTTGATGGGGACATTTGGGGGCTGGTTTAGCTGCGTTGGTTGGTCAGCTGGTTTGTGTTGCAGAATGAGGCCAACAGCATGGGTTCAATTCCTGTACCAGCTGAGGTTATTCATGAAGGCCTTGCGTTCTCAACCTTGGCCCTTGCCCGAGGTGTGGTGATCCTCAGGTTAAATCCCTCAAAGGTCATCTGGGACTATAGCGTCTTTACTTTACCATTTGATGGGGACAGTGTACCGGGAGCTTTATTCTGCATCCACTCCTGTGCTGTACCTATCCTAGCATTTCCTTTTGTGGACTTTTTTTTTTTGCATGTGCACCGGTCCCTTTAGGTAGCAGAGCAGGTGGATGTAGTGGTCAAGAAGGCAGATGGTTTACTTGACTTTATTAGCCGAGACATAGAGTTTAAGAGCAGGGAGGTTACGCTGGAACGGTATAAAGCGATTGTTAAGTCACAATTATTGTGTGCAGTTCTGGAATCCACATGATAGTGGGTATGTTATACCACTGGAAAGAGTACAGAGGAGATTTACCAGGATGTTGCCTGGGCTGAAGAGATTTAGCTATGATAGGAAAGTGGATAAATTGGGGCGTTTTCCTTGGAGCTGAGGAGGACATGATTGAAATGTATAAAATTATGAGGGGCATGGATAGAATAGACAGGAAGAAACGTTTCCCCTTGGTGGAGGGATCGATGAGCAGGGGGCAGAGATTTAAGGTAAGGGGCAGGAGGTTTAGAGGAGATGCGAGGAAATCATTTTTACCCAGAGGGTGGTGGGAGTCTGGAACTCGCTGCCTGAAAGACCGGAGGAGGCAGAGACCCTCATAACATTTGAGATTTAGATGTGCACTTGCGATGCTAAGGCATGCAAGGCTATGGGCCAAGTGCTGGAAAATGGGATTAAAATAGTTAGGTGCCTGTTTTTGACCGACGCAGACACGATGGACGAAGGGCCTTTTCCGCGCTGTAAACCTCTATGCCTCCAATCTGAGGCCATGGGTCACATCAATCCAGAGTTACGTTTCTCAGTCCTCTTCGAAGCTGAGCCCAGTACTCTGTTTCTGTATTTGTGGACGTGACCTGTTTAACCTTTAGAGATTTTATTAAGTATTTGTCCTTACTTGGTAGATAATTTTAAATCAGAAGAAGATGCACGTTACAAAGTGGCCACGCTTTAAAACAGCTTCAATTGGCTGAACAGTGCTTGATACATTCGGTAGACGTACAAGGTTATCCCTTAGTTGTAGCTGAAATAGATATAGGAAATTTGCAGTGGCATTTTAACCAGTGTAACACAAATGGGGAGTCGGGGACATGGAGATAGTGTAGAAATGTACAGCAGAAGACCATACTCGAGCTTACTGAATGCCAGAGCAGGGTTGAAGGACTGAATGGTCTCCTCCACCTCCCATTTATGTTCGTTTTAAATTGCCCTGGCCAGCAGAACAAAGTTTCTCTCCATTAACCCTTAAATCAAATCAAGTCACCCTTTAATCTTTTATAAGGAAGGGCAGACAAATCTCGCCTCATAATCTTACACTTTGAACCTGGGTAACATTCTGCTGCATCTACACCATAGCCCTTTCAAGGCCACACATCCTTTGTAGGAAGAGAGTGTCAGCACTGAGAAACATATACTGGCCGGTAGCACAGTGGTTAGCACTGTTGCATCACAGCGCCAGGGTCCCAGGTTCGAATCCCGGCTTGGGTCACTATCTGTGCGGAGTCTGCACATTCTCCCCGTATCTGTGTGGGTTTCCTCCGGGTGCTCCGGTTTCATCCCACAAGTCCTGAAAGACGTGCTTGTTAGGTGAATTGGACATTCTCAATTCTCCCTCAGTGTACCCGATCAGGCGCCGGAATGGGGCGACTCGGGGATTTTCACAGTAACTTGAATGCACTGTTAATGTGAGCCTACTTGTGGCACTAATAAAGATTATTGTACTGAGATCCCTTTACCTGCCATTGCTCGGGTCAAGAACATTCCTCCTTGTTTGTTCAGCAGGGATACATCCAAGGTTCCGCCCCCCAAGTCCACCACCAGCACATTAAAAACATCCACCTTGTGCAGTCCGTAGGCCATTGCTGCTGCTGTTGGTTCATTGATCACTCGCAGAATGTCCAATCCTGCAACACAAACAGTCAGTCTCACTAAACCGGTTGACAGCCCTTGCGGCATGATTCGTGGCTGGGGTGGTGCTCGCTTACCGGAGGTAGAAAATTATAAAGCATCTACATGCACGTGCACACAGGACATTTTCAAAATGGAGATCTCACAGGACTGAGGGATACGGGGAGGCGGCGGGACTGAGGGCTACGGGGAGGCGGCGGGACTGAGGGATACGGGGAGGCGACGGGACTGAGGGATACGGGGAGGCGGCGGGACTGAGGGATACGGGGAGGCGACGGGACTGAGGGATACGGGGAGGCGGCGGGACTGAGGGATACGGGGAGGCGACGGGACTGAGGGATACGGGGAGGCGGCGGGACTGAGGGATACGGGGAGGCGGCGGGACTGAGGGATACGGGGAGGCGGCGGGACTGAGGGATACGGGGAGGTGGCGGGACTGAGGGATACGGGGAGGCGGCGGGACTGAGGGATACGGGGAGGAGGCGGGACGGAGGGATACGGGGAGGAGGCGGGACGGAGGGATACGGGGAGGCGGCGGGACTGAGGGATACGGGGAGGCGGCGGGACTGAGGGATACGGGGAGGCGGCGGGACTGAGGGATACGGGGAGGCGACGGGACTGAGGGATACGGGGAGGAGGTGGGACTGAGGGATACGGGGAGGAGGCGGGACTGAGGGATACGGGGAGGCGACGGGACTGAGGGATACGGGGAGGCGACGGGACTGAGGGATACCGGGTGGCGGCGGGACTGAGGGATACCGGGAGGAGGCGGGACTGAGGGATACCGGGAGGAGGCGGGACTGAGGGATACGGGGAGGAGGCGGGACTGAGGGATACGGGGAGGAGGCGGGACTGAGGGATACGGGGAGGAGGCGGGACTGAGGGATACGGGGAGGCGACGGGACTGAGGGATACGGGGAGGCGACGGGACTGAGGATACGGGGAGGCGACGGGACTGAGGGATACGGGGAGGCGACGGGGCGGCGGGACTGAGGGATGCCGCGAGGAGGTGGGACTGAGGGATACGGGGAGTCGACGGGACTGAGGGATATGGGGAGGCGACGGAACTGAGGGATACGGGGAGGAGGTGGGGCTGAGGGATACGGGGAGGAGGTGGGACTGATGGATACGGGGAGGCGACGGGACTGAGGGATACGGGGAGGCGATGGGACTGAGGGATACGGGGAGGCGGCGGGACTGAGGGATACCGGGAGGAGGCGGGACTGAGGGACACCGGGAGGAGGCGGGACTAAGGGATACTGGGAGGAGGCGGGACTGAGGGATACCGGGAGGAGGCGGGACTGAGGGATACCGGGAGGAGGCGGGACTGAGGGATACGGGGAGGAGGCGGGACTGAGGGATATGGGGAGGCGACGGAACTGAGGGATACGGGGAGGAGGTGGGACTGAGGGATACGGGGAGGCGACGGGACTGAGTGATACGGGGAGGCGACGGAACTGAGGGATACGGGGAGGAGGTGGGGCTGAGGGATACGGGGAGGAGGTGGGACTGATGGATACGGGGAGGCGACGGGACTGAGGGATACGGGGAGGCGATGGGACTGAGGGATACGGGGAGGCGGCGGGACTGAGGGATATCGGGAGGAGGCGGGACTGAGGGACACCGGGAGGAGGCGGGACTAAGGGATACCGGGAGGAGGCGGGACTAAGGGATACCGGGAGGAGGCGGGACTGAGGGATACCGGGAGGAGGCGGGACTGAGGGATACGGGGAGGAGGCGGGACTGAGGGATATGGGGAGGCGACGGAACTGAGGGATACGGGGAGGAGGTGGGACTGAGGGATACGGGGAGGCGACGGGACTGAGTGATACGGGGAGGCGGCGGGACTGAGGGATACGGGGAGGCGACGGGACTGAGGGATACGGGGAGGCGGCGGGACTGAGGGATACGGGGAGGTGACGGGACTGAGGGATACGGGGAGGCGACGGGACTGAGGGATACCGGGAGGAGGCGGGACTGAGGGGTACCGGGAGGAGGTGGGACTGAGGGATACGGGGAGGAGGCGGGACTGAGGGATACGGGGAGGCGACGGGACTGAGGGATACGGGGAGGCGGCGGGACTGAGGGGTATTGGGAGGCGGCGGGACTGAGGGGTACGGGGAGACGGCGGGACTGAGGGATACCGGGAGGAGGCAGGACTGAAGGGTATGGGGAGGCGGCGGGACTGAGGGGTACGGGGAGGCGGCGGGACTGAGGGGTACGGGGAGGAGGCGGGACTGAGGGGTACGGGGAGAGGACGGGACTGAGGGATACGGGGAGACGACGGGACTGAGGGATACGGGGAGGCGACGGGACTGAGGGATACGGGGAGGCGACGGGACTGAGGGATACGGGGAGGCGACGGGACTGAGGGATACGGGGAGGCGACGGGACTGAGGGATACGGGGAGGCGACGGGACTGAGGGATACGGGGAGGCGACGGGACTGAGGGATACGGGGAGGCGACGGGACTGAGGGATACGGGGAGGCGGCGGGACTGAGGGATACGTGGAGGAGGCGGGACTGAGGGATACGGGGAGGCGACGGGACTGAGGGATACGGGGAGGCGACGGGACTGAGGGATACGGGGAGGCGACGGGACTGAGGGATACGGGAAGGCGACGGGACTGAGGGATACGGGAAGGCGACGGGACTGAGGGATACGGGGAGGCGACCGGACTGAGGGATGCGGGGAGGCGACCGGACTGAGAGATACGGGGAGGAGGCGGGACTGAGAGATACGAGGAGCAGGTCAGCATCTAGAATTTAGGGATATGGTGAGAATATTGATTTAGTGGGGATTGAGGGATAAAGGGAAAAGGTGGGTAAGAAGGGTTCAGAGATGCGGTGAGGAAGGGTGGGTACTGTTCCCAACACACTTTCTGATGTTCAATCAGGAACCCTTTCCCCAATTCTCTCCGACAGCAGACACAGGAGTTGTTACTTAATGTATTAGCAATCAATGTCTGAAATTGTCAGGCTGAAATCAGCCAAGACATGGTAGTTATAGCTTCATCTCCTTCATTGCTACATAATGTACTGTTCATCCCATGGCAGCCAGCCACCTTTGAGGACAATCTATTTCCACCTCCTGCAATTATTTTATTATTTAGAAAATTGCACACATCAAAACGTCAAAAACATCCTGACTGAAACCAAGCAGCATATTCAGAGATTTCATCTGCCTGGTGAGTAGCGATGGCCGAGTCTTCACTCAGTGCAATATGACGTACCTTTAGACCGTCACCAGTTAATTCCTGTGGGGAACGGACATTCACAGAACATAGCTACCGATAGTTTGGCTGTAAATGAACTGCCTTGCTTGGAGAGCCGAGAGTGTCACTCTGGGGTATGGAAATGTGTGGAACTGATGCAAGTGAAGGGTCAGAACAGCTAGCTGAATGGTATGAGGAGCTTTATATTGAATCTTATCCATGCGGTACCTAGCCTGGGGTGCCTGATGTTAACTGACTCGATCCACAGAAACAACATTCCTCAATTGATGAGCATTAAGAAAAGTGCTAATGCTGGGACTATGCTGCTCTGGGGATAGGGCACTGTGTATGGAGCTTGCCAGCTCCAGGACCTGACCAAAAGCAAAGCAAAACCTCAAAAACATTCAGCTCTGGCTACTTGGCATCAGGAATCAGAATTGGGCAGTGGAAGATCTGTGCTGGGACTAGGGCATCAGTAACTTGAGCTCCAATGCTGGTCGCAGATAAAATGTTATATTGGGTCCCCACCAACCTGCGTCTAGGCTAGGGCAAGGAATTATCCGGTCTTCCTGTCCAATCTTCACCAGCAAATAAACAAATTGACTGAGCACTCAGTTATGTTAGTGGAATCTTGCTGCATCGAGTTCAGCTAATGAGTTTCTCACACAACAATAAAAGACAACACTTTAACCAAGTACAGTGTCAATCTTTGTTTAGTGATATCAGTCTTGCATGACAGATAGGCCCCGCCTCTCGCTGCGGACAAGTCTGCCTCTGTGTAGCGCCAAGGACGGGTCTGTCGCCTTCTAGCACTGCGGATGGGTCTGTCGCCGACTATCGGCAAGGAGGAGTCTGTCACTGTCTAGCACTGCGGATGGGTCTGTCGCTGACTATCAGCAAGGAGGAGTCTGTCACTGTCTAGCACTGCAGATGGGTCTGTCTCCGACTATCGGCAAGGAGGAGTCTGTCACTGTCTAGCACTGCGGATGGGTCTGCCACAGTCTGCGCTGCAGACGGGTTTATCATTGTACAGCACTGCTAACGGGTCTGTCCCTGTATACTGCTGGGGACAGGTCTGTTCCCGTATAACATTGGGATAAAGTACTGGTGGCAATGGGCCAACCACCGCATAGCACTGCGATACAGTCCTGTCCCTGTATAACACTGGGTGACGGTAACTTTCGGGATGAGCCAGTCACTGTATAACACTGGGGTACAGTACTGGAGGGGATGGGTGTGTCACTGTATAACACTGGGTTACAGTACTGGTGGGTACGGGTCTGTCACTGTATAACACTGGGGTACAGTACTGGTGGGTACGGGTCTGTCACTGTATAACACTGGGGTACAGTACTGGTGGGGACGGGTCTGTCACTGTATAACACTGGGGTACAGTACTGTGGGGACGGGTCTGTCACTGTATAACACTGGGTTACAGTACTGGTGGGGACGGGTCTGTCACTGTGTAATACTGGGGTACAGTGCTGGTGGGGACGGGTCTGTCACTGTATAACACTGGGGTACAATACTGGTGGGGACGGGTGTATCACTGTATAACACTGGGGTAGAGTACTAGTGGGGACGGGTCTGTCACTGTATAACACTGGGTTACAGTACTGGTGGGGACAGGTCTGTCACCGTATAACACATGTGTACACTGCTGGTAGGGACGGGTCTGTCACTGTATAACACTGGGGTACAGTACCGGTGGGGATGGGTCTGTCACTGTATAACACTGGGGTACAGTACTGGTGGGGACGGGTCTGTCACTGTATAACATTGGGGTACAGTACTGGTGGGGACGGGTCAGTCGCTGTATAACATTGGGGTACAGTACTGGTGGGGATGGGTCTGTCACTGTATAACACTGGGGTACAGTACTGGTGGGGACGGGTCTGTCACTGTATAACACTGGGGTACAGTACTGGTGGGGACGGGTCTGTCACTGTATAACACTGGGGTACAGTACAGGTGGGGACGGGTCAGTCACCGTATAACACATGTGTACACTGCTGGTGGGGACGGGTCTGTCACTGTATAACACTGGGGTACAGTACTGCTGGGGGCGGTTCTTTTAGTGTATAACACTGGGGTACAGTACCGGTGGGGATGGGTCTGTCACTGTATAACACTGGGGTAAAGTACTGGTGGGGACGAGTCTGTCACTGTATAACACTGGGGTACAGTACTGGTGGGGAGGGGTCTGTCACTGTATAACATTGGGGGACAGTACTGGTGGGGATGGGTCTGTCACTGTATAACACTGGGGTACAGTACTGGTGGGGACGGGTCTGTCACTGTATAACACTGGGGTACAGTACTGGTGGGGACGGGTCTGACGCTGTATAACACTGGGGTACAGTACTGGAGGGGACAGGTCTGACACTGTATAACACCGGGGTACAGTACTGGTGGGGACAGTTTTATCACTTTGGGCAGCACGGTAGCACAAGTGGATAGCACTGTGGCTTCACAGCGCCAGGATCCCAGGTTCGATTCCCCACTGGGTCACTGTCTGTGCGGAGTCTGCACGTTCTCCCCGTGTCTGCGTGTGTTTCTTCCGGTGCTCTGGTTTCCTCCCACAGTCCAAAGATGTGCAGGTTAGGTGGATTGGCCATGATAAATTGCCCTTAGTGACCAAAAAGGCGAGAAGGGGTTACGGTGGAAGTGAGGGCTTAAGTGGGTCGGTGCAGACACGAAGGGCGAACGGTCTCCTTCTGCACTGTATGTTCTATATTCACTGTGTAACACTGGGGTATAGTACTGGTGGGACAGGTCTGTCACTGTGTAACACTGGGGTACAGTACTGATGGGGACGGGTCTGTCACTGTGTAACACTGGGGTATAGTACTGGTGGGGATGGGTCTGTCACTGTATAACACTGGGGTATAGTACTGATGGGGACGGGTCTGTCACTGTGTAACACTGGGTATTCTACTGGTAGGTATAGGTCTACCACTGTGTAACACTGGGGTACAGTACTGCTGGGGACGGGTCTGTCACTGTATAACATTGGGCTACAGTACTGGGAGGGACGGGTCTGTCACTGTATAACACTGGGATATAATACTGGTGGGGACGAGTCTGACACTCTGTAACACTGGGGTACAGTACTGGTGGGGACAGGTCTGTCACTGTGTAACACTGGGGTATAGTACTGGTGGGGATGGGTCTGTCACTGTGTAACACTGGGGTATAGTACTGGTGGGGACGGGTCTGTCACTGTATAACACTGGGGTATAGTACTGATGGGGACGGGTATGTCACTGTGTAACACTGGGGTATAGTACTGGTGGAGACGGGTCTGTCACTGTATAACACTGGGGTACAGGACTGTGGGGACGGGTCTGTCACTGTATAACAACTGGGTTACAGTACTGGTGGGGACAGGTCTGTCACTGTGTAATACTGGGGGACAGTGCTGGTGGGGACGGGTCTGTCACTGTATAACACTGGGGCACAATACTGCTGGGGACGGGTCTGTCACTGTATAACACTGGGGTACAGTACTGGTGGGGCTGGGTCTGTCACTGTGTAACACTGGGGTACAGTACTGTTGGGGATGTGTCTGTCTCTGTATAACACTGGGGTACAGTACTGGTGGGAGTGGGTCTGTCACTGTATAACACTGGGGTACAGTACTGGTGGGGACGGGTCTGTCACTGTCTAACACTGGGGTACAGTACTGGTGGGGATGGGTCTGTCACTGTATAACATTGGGGTACAGTACTGGTGGGGATGGGTCTGTCACTGTATAACACTGGGGTACAGTACTGGTGGGGACGGGTCTGTCACTGTATAACATTGGGGTACAGTACTGGTGGGGACCGGTCTGTCACTGTATAACACTGGGGTACAGTACTGATGGGGACGGGTCTGACGCTGTATAACACTGGGGTACAATACTGGTGGGGACGGGTCTGACGCTGTATAACACTGGGGTACAGTACTGGTGGGGACAGTTTTATCACTTTGGGCAGCACGGTAGCACAAGTGGATAGCACTGTGGCTTCGCAGCGCCAGGGTCCCAGGTTCGATTCCCCACTGGGTCACTGTCTGTGCAGAGTCTGCACGTTCTCCCCGTGTCTGCGTGTGTTTCTACCGGTGCTCTGGTTTCCTCCCACAGTCCAAAGATGTGCAGGTTAGGTGGATTGGCCATTATAAATTGCCCTTAGTGACCAAAAAGGCGAGAAGGGGTTACGGTGGAAGTGAGGGGTTAAGTGGGTCGGTGCAGACACGAAAGGGCGAACGGTCTCCTTCTGCACTGTATGTTCTATATTCACTGTGTAACACTGGGGTATAGTACTGGTGGGGACGGGTCTGTCACTGTGTAACACTGGGGTACAGTACTGGTGGGCATGGGTCTGCCACTGTATAACACTGGGGTACAGTACTGGTGGGGATGGGTCTGTCACTGTGTAACACTGGGGTATAGTACTGGTGGGGACAGGTCTGTCACTGTGTAACACTGGGGTACAGTACTGGTGGTGACGGGTCTGTCACTGTGTAACACTGGGGTATAGTACTGGTTGGTATAGGTCTACCACTGTGTAACACTGGGGTACAGTACTGATGGGGACAGTTCGATCACTGTGTAACACTGGGGCACAGTACTGATGGGGACGGGTCTGTCACTGTGTAACACTGGGGTATAGTACTGGTGGGGATGGGTCTGTCACTGAAAAACACTGGGATATAATACTGGTGGGGACGAGTCTGTCACTCTGTAACACTGGGGTACAGTACCGGTGGGGATGGGTCTGTCACTGTATAACACTGGGGTACAGTACTGGTGGGGACGAGTCTGTCACTGCATAACACTGGGGCACAGTACTGGCGGGGACAGGTCTGTCGCGGTCTAATACCAGGATACAGTACTGGTGTGGACGGGTCTGTCACTGTGTAATACTGGGGTACAGTGCTGGTGTGGACGGGTCTGTCACTGTATAACACTGGGGTACAATACTGCTGGGGACAGGTGTATCACTGTATAACACTGGGGTACAGTACTGGTGGGGACAGGTCTGTCACTGTATAACATTGGGGTACAGTACTGGTGGGGATGGGTCTGTCACTGTGTAACACTGGGGTACAGTACTAGTGGGGACAGGTCTGTCACTGGGGTACAGCACTGGGGGGGGACGGGTCTGACGCTGTATAACACTGGGGTACAGTACTGGTGGGGACGGGTCTGACGCTGTATAACACTGGGGTACAGTACTGGTGGGGACAGTTTTATCACTTTGGGCAGCACGGTAGCACAAGTGGATAGCACTGTGGCTTCACAGCGCCAGGGTCCCAGGTTCGATTCCCCACTGGGTCACTGTCTGTGCAGAGTCTGCACGTTCTCCCCGTGTCTGCGTGTGTTTCTTCCGGTGCTCTGGTTTCCTCCCACAGTCCAAAGATGTGCAGGTTAGGTGGATTGGCCATTATAAATTGCCCTTAGTGACCAAAAAGGCGAGAAGGGGTTACGGTGGAAGTGAGGGCTTAAGCGGGTCGGTGCAGACACGAAAGGGCGAACGGTCTCCTTCTGCACTGTATGTTCTATATTCACTGTGTAACACTGGGGTATAGTACTGGTGGGGATGGGTCTGTCACCGTGTAACACTGGGGTATAGTACTGGTGGGGACAGGTCTGTCACTGTGTAACACTGGGGTACAGTGCTGGTGGGTACAGATCTGTCACTGTGGAACACTGGGGTACAGTACTGGTGGGGACAGGTCTGTCACTGTGTAACACTGGGGTATAGTACTGGTGGGGATGGGTCTGTCACTGTATAACACTGGGGTACAGGACTGTGGGGACGGGTCTGTCACTGTATAACACTGGGTTACAGTACTGGTGGGGACAGGTCTGTCACTGTGTAATACTGGGGGACAGTGCTGGTGGGGACGGGTCTGTCACTGTATAACACTGGGGCACAATACTGCTGGGGACGGGTCTGTCACTGTATAACACTGGGGTACAGTACTGGTGGGAGTGGGTCTGTCACTGTATAACACTGGGGTACAGTACTGGTGGGGACGGGTCTGTCACTGTATAACACTGGGGTACAGTACTGGTGGGGATGGGTCTGTCACTGTATAACATTGGGGTACAGTACTGGTGGGGATGGGTCTGTCACTGTACAACACTGGGGTACAGTACTGGTGGGGACGGGTCTGTCACTGTATAACATTGGGGTACAGTACTGGTGGGGACCGGTCTGTCACTGTATAACACTGGGATACAGTACTGATGGGGACGGGTCTGACGCTGTATAACACTGGGGTACAATACTGGTGGGGACGGGTCTGACGCTGTATAACACTGGGGTACAGTACTGGTGGGGACAGTTTTATCACTTTGGGCAGCACGGTAGCACAAGTGGATAGCACTGTTGCTTCACAGCGCCAGGGTCCCAGGTTCGATTCCCCACTGGGTCACTGTCTGTGCAGAGTCTGCACGTTCTCCCCGTGTTTGCGTGTGTTTCTTCCGGTGCTCTGGTTTCCTCCCACAGTCCAAAGATGTGCAGGTTAGGTGGATTGGCCATTATAAATTGCCCTTAGTGACCAAAAAGGCGAGAAGGGGTTACGGTGGAAGTGAGGGCTTAAGTGGGTCGGTGCAGACACGAAAGGGCGAACGGTCTCCTTCTGCACTGTATGTTCTATATTCACTGTGTAACACTGGGGTATAGTACTGGTGGGGATGGGTCTGTCACCGTGTAACACTGGGGTATAGTACTGGTGGGGACAGGTCTGTCACTGTGTAACACTGGGGTACAGTGCTGGTGGGGACAGGTCTGTCACTGTGTAACACTGGGGTATAGTACTGGTGGGGACGGGTCTGTCACTGTGTAACACTGGGGTACAGTACTGGTGGGGACAGGTCTGTCACTGTGTAACACTGGGGTATAGTACTGGTGGGGATGGGTCTGTCACTGTATAACACTGGGGTATAGTACTGGTGGGGATGGGCCTGTCACTGTGTAACACTGGGGTATAGTACTGGTGGGGACGGGTCTGTCACTGTATAACACTGGGGTATAGTACTGATGGGGACGGGTATGTCACTGTGTAACACTGGGGTATAGTACTGGTGGAGACGGGTCTGTCACTGTATAACACTGGGGTACAGGACTGTGGGGACGGGTCTGTCACTGTATAACACTGGGTTACAGTACTGGTGGGGACGGGACTGTCACTGTACAACACTGGGGACAGTACAGGTGGGGGCCAGTCTGTCACTGTGTAACACTGGGGTACAGTACTGGTGGGGGCAGGTATGTCACTGTATAACACTGGGGTACAGCACATAGATTATAGAATATACAGGGCAGAAGGAGGCCATTCGGCCCATCGAGTCTGCGCTGACCCACTTAAGCCCTCACTTCCACCCTATCCCCATAACCCAATAACCCTATCTAACCTTTTTGGCCACGAAGGGCAATTTATCATGGCCAATCCACCTAACCTGCACGTTTCTGACTGTGGTAGGAAACCGCAGCACCCGGAGGAAACCCACACAGACACGGGAGAACGTGCAGACTCCGCACAGACAGTGACCCAGCGGGGAATCGAACCTGGGACCTTGGCGCTGTGAAGCCGCAGGGCTATCCATTATGCTACCGTACTGCCCCAGTACTGGTAGGCGTAGGTCTGTCACTGGGGTACAGTACTGGTGGGGACAGTTCGATCACTGTGTAACACTGGGGTACAGTACTGGTGGGGAGGGTCTGTCACTGTATAACACTGGGGTATAGTACTGATGGGGACGGGTCTGTCACTGTGTAATACTGGGGTATAGTACTGGTGGGGATGGGTCTGTCACTGTGTAACACTGGGGTATAGTACTGGTGGGGACGGGTCTGTCACTGTATAACACTGGGGTATAGTACTGATGGGGACGGGTCTGTCACTGTGTAACACTGGGGTATAGTACTGGTGGGGATGGTTCTGTCACTGTGTAACACTGGTGTATAGTACTGGTTGGGACGGGTCTGTCACTGTGTAATACTGGGGTATACTCTGATGGGGACGGGTATGTCACTGTGTAACACTGGGGTATAGTACTGATGGGGACGGTTCTGTTAGTGTATAACACTGGGGTACAGTATCGGTGGAGATGGGTCTGTCACTGTATAACACTGGGGTACAGTACTGGTGGGGACGAGTCTGTCACTGCATAACACTGGGGTACAGTACTGGTGGGAGTGGTTCTGTTAGTGTATAACACTGGGGCACAGTACCAGCGGGGTCAGGTCTGTCACTGTCTAATACGGGGATACAGTACTGGTGGGGGCAGGACTGTCACTGTACAACACTGGGGACAGTACAGGTGGG
The DNA here is from genome assembly GCF_047496885.1 of Scyliorhinus torazame. Taxonomy (NCBI): domain Eukaryota; kingdom Metazoa; phylum Chordata; class Chondrichthyes; order Carcharhiniformes; family Scyliorhinidae; genus Scyliorhinus; species Scyliorhinus torazame. Next base: position 13,398,288 of record NC_092714.1, read on the forward strand.
GGCCAGTCTGTCACTGTGTAACACTGGGGTACAGTACTGGTGGGGACAATTCGATCACTGTGTAACACTGGGGTACAGTACTGGTGGGGACGGGTCTGTCACTGCATAACACTGGGGTACAGTACTGGTGGGGACGGGTCTGTCGCTGTATAACACAGAGGTACAGCACTGATGGGGATGGGTCTGTCACTGTGTAACACTGGGATACAGTACTGGTGGGGACGGGTCTGTCACTGCATAACACTGGTGTACATTACAGGTGGGGACGGGTCTGTCACTGTATAACACTGGGATACAGTACTGGTGGGGACGGGTCTGTCACTGTCTAACACTGGGGTACAGTACTGGTGGGGATGGGTCTGTCACTGTGTAACACTGGGATACAGTACTGGTGGGGACGGGTCTGTCACTGCATAACACTGGGGTACAGTACTGGTGGGGACGGGTCTGTCACTGCATAACACTGGGGTACAGTACTGGTGGGGACGGGTCTGTCACTGTCTAACACTGGGGTACAGTACTGGTGGGGATGGGTCTGTCACTGTATAACACTGGGGTACAGTACTGGTGGGGACGGGTCTGTCGCTGTATAACACAGAGGTACAGCACTGATGGGGACGGGTCTGTCACTGCATAACACTGGTGTACATTACAGGTGGGGACAGGTCTGTCACTGTATAACACTGGGATACAGTACTGGTGGGGACGGGTCTGTCACTGTCTAACACTGGGGTACAGTACTGGTGGGGATGGGTCTGTCACTGTGTAACACTGGGGTACAGTACTGGTGGGGACGGGTCTGTCACTGTATTACACTGGGGTACAGTACTGGTGGGGACGGGTCTGTCACTGTCTAACACTGGGGTACAGTACTGGTGGGGATGGGTCTGTCACTGCATAACACTGAGGTACAGTACTGGTGGGGACGGGTCTGTCACTGTATAACACTGGGATACAGTACTGGTGGGGACGGGTCTGTCACTGTATAACACTGGGATACAGTACTGGTGGGGACGGGTCTGTCACTGTATAACACTGGGGTACAGTACTGGTGGGGACGGGTCTGTCACTGTATAACACTGGGGTACAGTACTGGTAGAGACGGGTCTGTCACTGTATAACACTGGGGTACAGTACTGGTGGGGACGGGTCTGTCACTGTATAACACTGGGGTACAGTACTGGAGGAGACGGGTCTGTCACTGTATAACACTGGGGTACAGTACTGGAGGAGACGGGTCTGTCACTGTATAACACTGCAGTATCGTATGCGTGGAAACAGGTTGCCCCTCATGTTGTTAATAAAATACCTTTTGAATTTGAATCATTATGCCAATGCAGAAACCTGAACTAATCAAGGTTGACAGCACCAGTACTATGCTGAGGGAGAGCTTTTTCATCAGAGGTGCCATTTTTCAACACAGACTTTACGTTGAGGCTCCAAGTCCCCTCTCAGGGGAAGGGATAAGATCCCATAATCACTATTTTGTAGTCATGATGTGGAGATGCTGGCTTTGAACTGGGGTGAGCACAGTAAGACTTACAACACCAGGTTAAAGAGGTGTGAATTGTCTCAAACCAGGACAGTTGGTAGGCACCAACTGTCTACTAATCAATTAATCATACCAACTGTCTGGGCTTGCGACAATTCACACCTCTTTAACCTGGGTTACCCCCTATCTCTGGATCTGAAAAGAATTAATTACCTGCAAATGCTCGCATTCAAATCATTGTCTTGCATCTTTGACTTTGTCGGTATATATGTTTCTGGAACGTACCTCTTCATTCACCCGAGGAAGCAGTGCTCTGAAAGCTAGTGATTTGAAACAAACCTGTTGGACTTTAACCTGGTGTTCAAAGACTTCTTGCTATTTTGAAGAACTGCCCCCCCAGTGCCATGAGCAACACAAATGCCACAAATTAGACGAAGACTCCATCCAGAGGTGGAAGAAAACTGGCGTGACGTTACCACGAGACCTGCAAGCTCTGCTTACCCGCCAGCTGTGCAGCTTTCACCGTATGGTTCCTCTGCCTTTCGTCAAACTCTGCTGGTACCGAGATTACAGCTTTACTCACAGCTGCCCCCAGGTACTGCTCTGCCATCTTCTTCAATTCTAACAGCAAAAGGGAACTGATGTACTCTGGCGAGACGTGCAATGATTCATTAGAAAAAACAGAGAACACAGCATCGCCCTTGCTGTACAGGATCTGTGAAATGAAAACAATCAGATGACTCAATATACTACAGAGAAAAAAATACCAAAACACTCGCGAATTCTCCTACTTCACCTAAAATAAGAGTGGCCCACACCAGTACTGTACCCCAGTTTTATACAGTGACAAGCCCCGTCCCCAGCAGCACTGTACCCCAGTATTATAGTGACAGACCTGTCCCCACCAGTACTGTACCCCAGTGTTATACAGTGACAGACCCATCCCCACCAATACTGTACCCCAGTGTTATACAGTGACAGACCCGTCCCCACCAGTACTATACCCCAGTGTTATACAGTGACAGACCCATCCTCACCAGTACTGTACCCCGGTGTTATACAGTGACAGACCCGTCCCCACCAGTACTGTATCCCAGTGTTATGCAGTGACAGACCCGTCCCCACCAGTGCTGTATCTCAGTGTGACACAGTGGCAGACCCGTCCCCACCAGTACTGTACCCCAGTGTTATACAGTGACAGACCCATCCTCACCAGTACTGTACCCCAGTGTTATACACTGACAGACCCATCCCCACCAGTACTGTACCCCAGTGTTATACACTGACAGACCCGTCCCCACCAGTACTGCACCCCAGTGTTATACAGTGACAGATCAATCCCCACCAGTACTGTACCCGAGTGTTATACAGTGACAGACCCGTCCCCACCACTACTGTACCCCAGTGTTATACAGTGACAGACCCGGCCCCACCAGTACTGTAACCCAGTGTGACACAGTGGCAGACCCGTCCCCACCAGTGCTGTATCTCAGTGTTATACAGTGACAGACCCGTCCCCACCACTACTGTACCCCAGTGTTATACAGTGACAGACCCGGCCCCACCAGTACTGTAACCCAGTGTGACACAGTGACAGACCGGTCCCCACCAGTGCTGTACCCCAGTGTTATACAGCGACAGACCTGTCCCCACGAGTACTGTACGCCACTGTTGTACAGTGACAGACCCATCCCCACCAGTACTGTACCCCAGTGTTATACAGTGACAGACCCGTCCCCACCAGCACTGTACCCCAATGTTATAGAGTGACAGACCCATCCCCACCAGTACTGTAACCCAGTGTTATACAGTGACAGACCCATCCCCGCCAGTACTGTGCCCCAGTGTTATACAGTGACAGACCCGTCCCCACCAGTACTGTACCCCAATGTTATACACTAGCAGACCTATACCCACCAGTACTGTACCCCAATGTTATAGTGACAGACCTATCCTCACCAGAACTGCACCCCAGTGATATACAGTCACAGACCTGTACCACCTTATAAGGAATGGTTACTGCGAAGTGACTTACATATTGGATTTTATAACAGGTACAATAGAACCTTAATAAGTGGAAAGGCTGAAAGCACAGTTTAAGCTGCATAACCAAGAAGACGATTTGACCCCTTGTGGCTGTACTGGTTCTTTGAAACATTAACTGTCCAATTGTGCAATTAATCCCAACTGCTTTGCTCTTTTCCTGCTGCCCTACAACTATTTCCTTCTCAAGTATTTGTTTAACTCCCTTTGAATGTTATTACTAAATCTATCTCCACCATCCTTTCAGGCAAGTCACAAGACTCAAATTGCCTGTCTCCAAGTGTACGATGCTGCAGTGTTATACAGTAACAGAGCTATACCCCAGACACTCATTCGTTTGCCAATCATCTTAAATCTACGTTCTCTGGTGACTGACTCGCCACCAGTAGTAATAGTTTCCCCATATTTACTCGATTGAAAGTCTTGATAATTTTTTTAAATAAGTCTGTCAATCTCCGCTTCACAAAAGAGGATCAGACTAGGCTGTCCGACCCTACTCCGCCTATCGGTAAGATCATGGTTGATCTGCTTGTGTCTCAACGCAATTTTCCTTTCACTGCTGTCACCCCCATACCTTTCTTCCTCCCCCAGCCCCCGCGCCCACATAACCTTTGCCTCCTTGTCTATCAAAAATCTATCTAACTCAGCTCCACCAAACAAAGGTTGGTGGAGTTGCGGATAGTGAAGAGGATTGTCAGAGGATACAGCAGGAAATAGATCAGTTGGAGACTTGGGCGGGGAAATGGTAGATGGAGTTTAATCCGGGCAAATGTGAGGTAAAGGATTTTGGAAGGTCTCATACAGGTGGGACAAGTAAATGGCAGAATCCTTAGGGATATTGACAAGCAGAGAGATCTGGGGTACAGGTCCACTGATCCCTGAAAGTGGCAGGCAGGCGGATAAGGCAGTCAAGAAGTCATGCGTCACGCTTCCCTTCATCGGTCGGAGCACTGAATGGCATCATTCTGCAGCTGTACAGAACCTTGGTTAGGTCACATCTGGAATAGTGCGTACAATTGTGGTGGGCACATTACCAGAGGTGGTGGAGGCTTTGGAGAGGGTACAGAAGAGATTTACCAGGATATTGCCTGGTCTGGAAGATATTAGCTACGAGGAGATGGTTGGAGAAACTCAGTTTGTTCCCACTGGAACAACGGAGGTTGAGGGGCGACCTGATAGAAGTTTACAAAATTATGAGTGGCATGGACAGAGTGGATAGTCAGAAGCATTTTCCGATGGTGGAAATGTCAATTATTAGGGGGCAGAGGTTTAAGGTGCGAGGGGGAAAAGTTTAGAGATGTACGAGGAAAGTTTTCCACACAGAGGGTAGTGGGTGCCTGGAGCGCGCTGCCGGAGAGGTGGTGGAAGCTGATACAATAGCGACGTTAAGGGGCGTCTTAATAAATACATGAATAGGATGGGACTAGAGGGATACAGACCCCGAAAGTGCAGAAGTTTCGTTTAGACAGGCATCATGATTGCCACAGGCTTGGAGGGCCGATGGGCCAGTTCCTGTGCTGTACAGTTCTTTGTTCTCTTTGCTCTTCAATATATTCAATGACCCAGCCTCACCTACTCTCTGGAGAATCCCAAACACTAACGTCCCTCTGTGAGAAGTAATTCCTCCTCTTTTCCATTTTAACCTCATTCTTCCTTCCAAAATTGATCACTTCATTTTGTATGTTATATTTTATCGATATCCGTTTGTGTATTCCTGAATTTTGCTCTGAACTATCTCTGCTCTCCATGTAGAACAATTCCTCTTTTTCACATCCGTGACGCCATTCCAGTAAATTGCTTCTGCACTCTCTCCAAAGACTTGGCCAGCCGCTCCCTGAAAACTGCAGCGCTCCAAGAATTGCAATTAATGATCCAAAACATTTCCAATCATTACCTTAAACTGGTAGCGGCCACTTTCGGTGCTCAGTTCCTCCGGTGTGAAGCGCTTCCCTATGAAGCGTTTGGCATCATACACAGTGTTCAATGGGTTGGCATCTGCCAGCTCCTGTGCCTCGTACCCTACCAGTATCCCCTGGTCAGTGAACAACACCACACTCGGCAAGCTCTTCCGCCCGGCCTTGTCCGCAATCACCTCCACATTGCCGGTGCCAGGCTGAAACACGCCAACCGAGCAGTAGGTGGTGCCAAGATCCACACCAATCACCTTCGGCTTGGGTGGGGGCAGGTACTGCTGTGCCAAATAACCAGCCAATAGGAGGGCCAGAATAGAGGAGCCTGGGGAAACACAAGAAGCCGAGTGAGAGACCCACTCAAACCAAAGGCGGCCAAGCCCAATCAAAACTCGGTAGAGTGTCTTTCCTTTCAAGTTCCTCCTGCTCACTCACCCAGAAACCCAAGAGAAACACAACTGTGGTCGTCACCCGCTGTTCAGTGGACAAAACTCCGCTTTAAGTCAGCAATTTCTGGGGTCAAACCCCACTTCGAGAAACTGAGTGTAAAATCTAGACTGACACGCCGGTGCAATACTGAGGGAGTGCCGCAGTACTGAGGGAGTGCCGCAGTACTGAGGGAGTGCCGCAGTACTGAGGGAGTGCCGCAGTACTGAGGGAGTGCCGCAGTACTGAGGGAGTGCGCAGTACTGAGGGGAGTGCCGCAGTACTGAGGGAGTGCCGCAGTACTGAGGGAGTGCCGCAGTACTGAGGGAGTGCCGCAGTACTGAGGGAGTGCCGCAGTACTGAGGGAGTGCCGCAGTACTGAGGGAGTGCCGCAGTACTGAGGGAGTGCCGCAGTACTGAGGGAGTGCCGCAGTACTGAGGGAGTGCCGCAGTACTGAGGGAGTGCCGCAGTACTGAGGGAGTGCCGCAGTACTGAGGGAGTGCCGCAGTACTGAGGGAGTGCCGCAGTACTGAGGGAGTGCCGCAGTACTGAGGGAGTGCCGCAGTACTGAGGGAGTGCCGCAGTACTGAGGGAGTGCCGCAGTACTGAGGGAGTGCCGCAGTACTGAGGGAGTGCCGCAGTACTGAGGGAGTGCCGCAGTACTGAGGGAGTGCCGCAGTACTGAGGGAGTGCCGCAGTACTGAGGGAGAGCCGCAGTACTGAGGGAGTGCCGCAGTACTGAGGGAGTGCCGCAGTACTGAGGGAGTGCCGCAGTACTGAGGGAGTGCCGCAGTACTGAGGGAGTGCCGCAGTACTGAGGGAGTGCCGCAGTACTGAGGGAGTGCCGCAGTACTGAGGGAGTGCCGCAGTACTGAGGGAGTGCCGCAGTACTGAGGGAGTGCCGCAGTACTGAGGGAGTGCCGCAGTAGTGAGAGACAACATTTCTCTTGCCTGACATTAAACTGAGTGGAGAAAGAAAGAGGGAAAAAAAGAGGGGGGGGGGGGGGAAAGAGAGGGGGGGAAAGAGAGGGGGGGAAAGAGAGGGGGGGAAAGAGAGGGGGGGAAAGAGAGGGGGGAAAGAGAGGGGGGGGAAAGAGAGGGGGGAAAGAGAGGGGGGAAAGAGAGGGGGGGAAAGAGAGGGGGGGAAAGAGAGGGGGGGAAAGAGAGGGGGGGGAAAGAGAGGGGGGGAAAGAGAGGGGGGGAAAGAGAGGGGGGGAAAGAGAGGGGGGGAAAGAGAGGGGGGGGAAAGAGAGGGGGGGAAAGAGAGGGGGGGAAAGAGAGGGGGGAAAGAGAGGGGGGGAAAGAGAGGGGGGGAAAGAGAGGGGGGGAAAGAGAGGGGGGGAAAGAGAGGGGGGGAAAGAGAGGGGGGGAAAGAGAGGGGGGGAAAGAGAGGGGGGGGGAAAGACAGGGGGGGAAAGAGAGGGGGGGAAAGAGAGGGGGGAAAGAGAGGGGGGGAAAGAGAGGGGGGGAAAGAGAGGGGGGAAAGCGAGGGGGGGAAAGAGAGGGGGGGAAAGAGAGGGGGGGAAAGAGAGGGGGGGAAAGAGAGGGGGGGAAAGAGAGGGGGGAAAAGAGAGGGGGGGAAAGAGAGGGGGGGAAAGAGAGGGGGGAAGGAAAGAGAGGGGGGAAGGAAAGAGAGGGGGGAAAGAGAGGGGGGAAAGAGAGGGGGGAAAGAGAGGGGGGAAAGAGAGGGGGGAAAGAGAGGGGGGAAAGAGAGGGGGGAAAGAGAGGGGGGAAAGAGGGGGGGAAAGAGGGGGGGAAAGAGGGGGGGAAAGAGGGGGGGAAAGAGGGGGGGAAAGAGGGGGGGAAAGAGGGGGGGAAAGAGGGGGGGAAAGAGGGGGGGAAAGAGGGGGGGAAAGAGGGGGGGAAAGAGGGGGGGAAAGAGGGGGGGAAAGAGGGGGGGAAAGAGGGGGGGAAAGAGGGGGGGAAAGAGGGGGGGAAAGAGGGGGGGGAAAGAGGGAAACAAAAGAGAGGAGAAAAAAGAGGGAGAGGGAGGGAGGGCGAGCGGAGGGAGGGAGGGAGGGCGAGCGGAGGGAGGGAGGGAGGGCGAGCGGAGGGAGGGAGGGAGGGCGAGCGGAGGGAGGGAGGGCGGGCGGAGGGAGGAGGGAGGGCGGGCGGAGGGAGGGAGGGGCGGGCGGAGGGAGGGAGGGCGGGCGGAGGGAGGGAGGGCGGGCGGAGGGAGGGAGGGCGGGCGGAGGGAGGGAGGGCGGGCGGGAGGAGGGAGGGCGGGCGGAGGGAGGGAGGGCGGGCGGAGGAGGGAGGGCGGGCGAGGGAGGCGGGCGGAGGGAGGGAGGGCGGGCGAGGGAGGAGGCGGGCGGAGGGAGGGAGGGCGGGCGGAGGGAGGGAGGGAGGGCGGCGGAGGGAGGGTGGGCGGAGGGAGGGCGGGCGGAGGGAGGGCGGGCGGAGGGAGGGCGGGCGGAGGGAGGGCGGGGCGGAGGGAGGGCGGGCGGAGGAGGGAGGGAGGGCGAGCGGAGGGAGGGCGAGCGGAGGGAGGGAGGGAGGGCGAGCGGAGGGAGGAGGGAGGGCGAGCGGAGGGAGGGCGAGCGGAGGGAGGTAGGGAGGGCGAGCGGAGGGAGGGAGGGAGGGCGAGCGGAGGAGGGAGGGCGAGCGGAGGGAGGGCGAGCGGAGGGAGGGAGGGAGGGCGAGCGGAGGGAGGGAGGGAGGGCGAGCGGAGGAGGGAGGGAGGGCGAGCGGAGGGAGGGAGGAGGGCGAGCGGAGGGAGGAGGGAGGGCGAGCGAGGGAGGGAGGGCGGGCGGAGGGAGGGAGGGCGGGCGGAGGGAGGGAGGGCGAGCGGAGGGAGGGAGGGAGGGCGAGCGGAGGGAGGGGCGAGCGGAGGGAGGGCGAGCGGAGGGAGGGAGGGAGGGCGAGCGGAGGGAGGGAGGGAGGGCGAGCGGAGGGAGGGAGGGAGGGCGAGCGGAGGGAGGGAGGGAGGGCGAGCGGAGGGAGGGAGGGAGGGCGAGCGGAGGGAGGGAGGGAGGGCGGGCGGAGGGAGGGAGGGCGGGCGGAGGGAGGGAGGGCGGGCGGAGGGAGGGCGGGCGGGCGGAGGGAGGGAGGGCGGGCGGAGGGAGGGAGGGCGGGGCGGAGGGAGGGAGGGCGGGCGGAGGGAGGGAGGGCGGGCGGAGGGAGGGAGGGCGGGCGGAGGGAGGGAGGGCGGGCGGAGGGAGGGAGGGAGGGCGGGCGGAGGGAGGGAGGGCGGGCGGAGGGAGGGAGGGCGGCGGAGGGAGGGAGGGAGGGCGGGCGGAGGGAGGGAGGGAGGGCGGGCGGAGGAGGGAGGGAGGGCGGGCGGAGGGAGGGAGGGAGGGCGGGCGGAGGGAGGAGGGCGGGCGGGCGGAGGGAGGGAGGGCGGGCGGAGGGAGGGAGGGAGGGCGGGCGGAGGGAGGGCGGGCGGAGGGAGGGAGGGCGGGCGGAGGGAGGGCGGGCGGAGGGAGGGAGGGCGGGCGGAGGGAGGGAGGGCGGGCGGGAGGGCGGGCGGAGGGCGGGCGGGCGGAGGGCGGGCGGGCGGAGGGCGGGCCGGCGGAGGGCGGGCCGGCGGAGGGCGGGCCGGCGGAGGGCGGGCCGGCGGAGGGCGGGCCGGCGGAGGGCGGGCCGGCGGAGGGCGGGCCGGCGGAGGGCGGGCGGCGGAGGGCGGGCCGGCGGAGGGCGGGCCGGCGGAGGGCGGGCCGGCGGAGGGCGGGCCGGCGGAGGGCGGGCCGGCGGAGGGCGGGCCGGCGGAGGGCGGGCCAGCGGAGGGCGGGCGAGCGGAGGGCGGGCGAGCGGAGGGCGGGCGAGCGGAGGGCGGGCGAGCGGAGGGCGGGCGAGCGGAGGGCGGGCGAGCGGAGGGCGGGCGAGCGGAGGGCGGGCGAGCGGAGGGCGGGCGAGCGGAGGGCGGGCGAGCGGAGGGCGGGCGAGCGGAGGGCGGGCGAGCGGAGGCGGGCGAGCGGAGGGCGGGCGAGCGGAGGGCGGGCGAGCGGAGGGCGGGCGAGCGGAGGGCGGGCGAGCGGAGGGCGGCGAGCGGAGGGCGGGCGAGCGGAGGGCGGGCGAGCGGAGGGCGGCGAGCGGAGGGCGGGCGAGCGGAGGGCGGGCGAGCGGAGGGCGGGCGAGCGGAGGGCGGGCGAGCGGAGGGCGGGCGAGCGGAGGGCGGGCGAGCGGAGGGCGGGCGAGCGGAGGGCGGGCGAGCGGAGGGCGGGCGAGCGGAGGGCGGGCGAGCGGAGGGCGGGCGAGCGGAGGGCGGGCGAGCGGAGGGGCGGGCGAGCGGAGGGCGGGCGAGCGGAGGGCGGGCGAGCGGAGGGCGGGCGAGCGGAGGGCGGGCGAGCGGAGGGCGGGCGAGCGGAGGGCGGGCGAGCGGAGGGCGGGCGAGCGGAGGGCGGGCGAGCGGAGGGCGGGGCGAGCGGAGGGCGGGCGAGCGGAGGGGCGGGCGAGCGGAGGGCGGGCGAGCGGAGGGCGGGCGAGCGGAGGGCGGGCGAGCGGAGGGCGGGCGAGCGGAGGGCGGGCGAGCGGAGGGCGGGCGAGCGGAGGGCGGGCGAGCGGAGGGCGGGCGAGCGGAGGGCGGGCGAGCGGAGGGCGGGCGAGCGAGGGCGGGCGAGCGGAGGGCGGGCGAGCGGAGGGCGGGCGAGCGGAGGGCGGGCGAGCGGAGGGCGGCGAGCGGAGGGCGAGGGCGGGCGAGCGGAGGGCGGGCGAGCGGAGGGCGGGCGAGCGGAGGGCGGGCGAGCGGAGGGCGGGCGAGCGGAGGGCGGGGCGAGCGGAGGGCGGGCGAGCGGAGGCGGGCGAGCGGAGGGCGGGCGAGCGGAGGCGGGCGAGCGGAGGCGGGCGAGCGGAGGGCGGGCGAGCGGAGGGCGGGCGAGCGGAGGGCGGGCGAGCGGAGGGCGGGCGAGCGGAGGGGCGGGGCGAGCGGAGGGCGGGCGAGCGGAGGCGGGCGAGCGGAGGGCGGGCGAGCGGAGGGCGGGCGAGCGGAGGGCGGGCGAGCGGAGGGCGGGCGAGCGGAGGGCGGGCGAGCGGAGGGCGGCGAGCGGAGGGCGGGCGAGCGGAGGGCGGGCGAGCGGAGGGCGGGCGAGCGGAGGGCGGGCGAGCGGAGGGCGGGCGAGCGGAGGGCGGCGAGCGGAGGGCGGGCGAGCGGAGGGCGGCGAGCGGAGGGCGGGCGAGCGGAGGGAGGGCGAGCGGAGGGAGGGCGAGCGGAGGGAGGGCGAGCGGAGGGAGGGCGAGCGGAGGGAGGGCGAGCGGAGGGAGGGCGAGCGGAGGGAGGGCGAGCGGAGGGAGGGCGAGCGGAGGGAGGGCGAGCGGAGGAGGGCGAGCGGAGGGAGGGCGAGCGGAGGAGGGCGAGCGGAGGGAGGGCGAGCGGAGGGAGGGCGAGCGGAGGGAGGGCGAGCGGAGGGAGGGCGAGCGGAGGGAGGGCGAGCGGAGGGAGGGCGAGCGGAGGGAGGGCGAGCGGAGGGAGGGCGAGCGGAGGGAGGGCGAGCGGAGGGAGGGCGAGCGGAGGGAGGGCGAGCGGAGGGAGGGCGAGCGGAGGGAGGGCGAGCGGAGGGAGGGCGAGCGGAGGGAGGGCGAGCGGAGGGAGGGCGAGCGGAGGGAGGGCGAGCGGAGGGAGGGCGAGCGGAGGGAGGGCGAGCGGAGGGAGGGCGAGCGGAGGGAGGGCGAGCGGAGGGAGGGCGAGCGGAGGGAGGGCGAGCGGAGGGAGGGCGAGCGGAGGGAGGGCGAGCGGAGGGAGGGCGAGCGGAGGGAGGGCGAGCGGAGGGAGGGCGAGCGGAGGGAGGGCGAGCGGAGGGAGGGCGAGCGGAGGGAGGGCGAGCGGAGGGAGGGCGAGCGGAGGGAGGGCGAGCGACGGAGGGAGGGCGAGCGGAGGGAGGGCGAGCGGAGGGAGGGCGAGCGGAGGGAGGGCGAGCGGAGGGAGGGCGAGCGGAGGGAGGGCGAGCGGAGGTGAGAGGGCGAGCGGAGGGAGGGCGAGCGGAGGGAGGGCGAGCGAGAAAAAAACAGAAACAAGTTTGACATTGAGACATCATGCATTTAATCAGTAAGGAGAGATTGCTAAAGTATTTTTTCACCTGATCAGATCTTCACAATGTTTACTAGAACTATATCAGGGAAGGAGAAGTGAAAGTGTGTAGTAATCTTATTTGTACTTATTTCAGTGGTTCAGCGATATCAACCTCACCTTGGAATCAGAAGCTCGTGAGTTGAAGTTTCCACTCTATCGTCATAAGCCCACATTCTAGATTAACCCTCCAGTGCAGTGCTGAGGGAATGCTGCACTGCCGGAGGTGCCATCTTTGGGATGAAATATTAACCAGAGGTTACGCCTGTCCTCTCAGGTGAATGGTTCTATTCTCAGAAAAGTAGATACATCTTTGCAATGAAGTTACTGTGAAAAGCCCCTAGTCGCCACATTCCGGCGCCTGTTCGGGTACACAGAGGGAGAATTCAGAATGTCCAATTCACCTAACAGCACGTCTTTCGGGACTTGTGGGAGGAAACCGGAGCATCCGGAGGAAACCCACGCAGACAGGGGGAGAACGTGCAGACTCCGCACAGACAGTGACCCAAGCCGGGAATCGAACCTGGGACTCTACCGCTGTGAAGCAACAGTGCTACCGTGCTGCCCAATCCTGCCCAATAATTTATCCTTCAATGAACATTAAATTAAAATGCTCACTATCACATTAGTGTTTGCTGTGTTTAAATAGCTCATGTTTCCCACAACGGTGACCACGGGTGGGATTTTCCAGCTCCTCCTGCTGGTGAGACCTTCCAGTCTCCGCCGGAGATGACCCCACACAGTGGGTTCCATGGCAGGACAGGTGAGCCTGGCAATTGACCGGCAGCCAACTCCAGAAAACAAACTTATCCTGGAGTCCTGGCTGACATTCCTTCCTCAATTAACAAAAAGGGGAAAAGTAGAGGGGAACATCCATACAGAGAAACATAGTAAATAGGAGCAGGAGGAGGCCATTCGGCCCTTCGAGCCTGCTCCACTATTCATTATGATCATCAAGTTCAATACCCTGATCCCGCCTTCCCCCCATATCCCTTGATCTCTTTAGCCCCAAGAGCTATATCTAACTCCTTCTTGAAATTACACAATGTTTTGGCCTCAACTACTTTCTGTGGTAGCGAATTCCACAGATTTCCCACTCTCTTGGGTGAAGAAATTTCTCCTCACCTCAGTCCTAAAAGGTTTACCCCCTTATCCTCAAACTATGACCCCTAGTTCTGGAGTCCCCTCACCATCGGGAACATTCTTTCTGAATCGACCCTGTCTAATCCTGTTAGAATTTTGTAAGTTTCTTTGTGATCCCCTCTCACACTTCTAAACTCCAATGAATATAATCCTAAACAACTTAGTCTCTCCTCATATGTCAGTCGCGCCACCCCAGGATTCAGCCTGGTAAACCTCATGGGCCAACGCTAAAACTATAACCCTCAATCTGCCCAGAATTTTGGATAGTGAGCCATGCCTCACTGGATGGCAAATTGATGTTCCTCTATTCAATTCCCCAGCACACTAACACAATGCCTACTGCAGTATTATTTTTAGAACATAATTCTTTGTCAAGAGCCTCCCTGATTAAATCGCCACCTTCATAAGGAGCAGGAAAAGATGGCACGGGTCTGTGAAGGTCACGTCATTAACCATGTGCTGATGTGTGATTTAGGTACAGGGGTTACATACTCTCAGACAGTGCATTCCAGTGCCAAACCATTCTCGAATATAAAAACATTTTGTCCTCATGCCCCTTCTGGTTCTTTTGTCATTTACCTTATTAAGGGCTGGTTTAGCACAGGGCTAAATCGCTGGCTTTGAAAGCAGACCAAGGCAGGCCAGCAGCGTGGGTTCAATTCCCGTACCAGCCTCCCCGAACAGGCGCTGGAATGTGGCGACTAGGGGCTTTTCACAGTAACTTCATTTGAAGCCTACTTGTGACAATAAGCGATTTTCATTTCATTTCATTTTCAAATCTATTCCCTCGGGTTCTTGATCCTTCCACCTGTTTCTCCCTACCTACACTGTCCAGACTCCGCATGATTTTGAAAATCTCAATCAAATTGGTCGGCACGGGAGCACAGTGGTTAGCACAGTTGCTTCATAGCTCCAGGGTCCCAGGTTCGATTCCCGGCTTAGGTCACTGTCTGTGTGGAGTCTGCATGTTCTCCCCGTGCCTGCGCGCGTTTCCTCCGGGAGCTCCGGTTTCCTCCCGCAAGTCCAGAAAGATGTGCTATTAGGTAATTTGGACATTCTGAATTCTCCCTCCGTGCACCCGAACAGGCGCCGGAATGTGGCGACTAGGGGCTTTTCACAGTAACTTCATTGCGGTGTTAGTGTAAGCCTACTTGTGACAATAAAGATTATTATTATTAAATATCCTCTCAACTTCTTCTCCAAGTAAAAGAGTCCCAACTTCTCCAATCTATCCACATAACTGAAGTTCCTCATTCCTAGAATCTTTCTTGTGAATCATTTCTGCATTCTTTCTAAAGCCTTCACATCCTTCCAAAAGTGTGGTTACCAGAGATGCTGGTATATCGCAGACAGATGCTGTACAGTTCTATGAGCAGTCCGACTGTCGGGATATATAATATGATTACTTACTTCCTAGATGATCAATGTATATAATTGGAGACTGCTCTATAGGTAGTGAGTCTATGGGGATATATGATCAATGAATATAATGGGAGATGGCCCTACAGGCAGTGAGACTATAGGGATGTGAGTAATGAAGATAATGTATATAATGAGACTGCTCTATAAGCAGTGAGATTGTAGGGATTTATGAGTAATGTATATAATGGGAGACTGCTCTATCGGCAGTGAGACTATAGGGATATATGATTAATGTATATAATGGGAGACTGCTCTATAAGCAGTGAGATTGTAGGGATATATGAGTAATGTATATAATGGGAGACTGCTCTATAGGCAGTGAGACTATAGGGATGAGTAATGTATATAATGGGAGACTGCTCTATAGGCAGTGAGACTATAGGGATATATGAGTAATGGATATAATGGGAGACTGCTCTATAGGCAGTGAGACTATAGGGATATATGATTAATGTATATAATGGGAGACTGCTCTATATGCAGTGAGATTGTAGGGATATATGAGTAATGTATATAATGGGAGACTGCTCTATAGGCAGTGAGATTGTAGGGATATATGATTAATGTATATAATGGGAGACTGCTCTATAAGCAGTGAGACTATAGGGATATGAGTAATGTATATAATGGGAGACTGCTCTATAGGCAGTGAGACTATAGGGATATGAGTAATGTATATAATAGGAGACTGCTCTATAGGCAGTGAGACTATAGGGATATGTGATTAATGTATATAATGGGAGACTGCTCTATAGGCAGTGAGACTATAGGGATATATGATTAATGTATAGAATGGGAGACTGCTCTATAGGCAGTGAGACTATAGGGATATGAGTAATGTATAGAATGGGAGACTGCTCTATAGGCAGTGAGACTATAGGGATATGAGTAATGTATATAATAGGAGACTGCTCTATAGGCAGTGAGACTATAGGGATATGTGATTAATGTATATAATGGGAGACTGCTCTATAGGCAGTGAGACTATAGGGATATATGATTAATGTATAGAATGGGAGACTGCTCTATAGGCAGTGAGACTATAGGGATATGAGTAATGTATATAATGGGAGACTGCTCTATAGGCAGTGAGATTGTAGGGATATATGATTAATGTATATAATGGGAGACTGCTCTATAAGCAGTGAGACTATAGGGATATGAGTAATGTATATAATGGGAGACTGCTCTATAAGCAGTGAGACTATAGGGATATGAGTAATGTATATAATGGGAGACTGCTCTATAGGCAGTGAGACTATAGGGATATGAGTAATGTATATAATAGGAGACTGCTCTATAGGCAGTGAGACTATAGGGATATGTGATTAATGTATATAATGGGAGACTGCTCTATAGGCAGTGAGACTATAGGGATATGTGATTAATGTATATAATGGGAGACTGCTCTATAGGCAGTGAGACTATAGGGATACATGATTAATGAATATAGAGGCTGCCTGCGGCAGAAGAAGGACACTCACCCAGGATGGCCATGGCCCCGGCCATGGTGTGGCAGCTTGCTGGCAGCGCTGTGCTCCGTCCGCTTCCAGACCGGATTAATGGCGCGGCCCCCCCCCGGGGCCGAACTCTCTCCTCACAACGCTGACTGTACCTAGCGGCGCCGGCGGCATGCCGGGACCTGTAGTCTTTCTGCCTTTCTGCTTCCGCCTTCTCCCACGGCGTCACCACGCTTAAGGAACTACAGCCCCCGGCGGGCACTGCGCGCCCCGCCGTCCGGCGGAGGGGAGGCGACGGAGCTGACGACGATCCGGGAGACGCGGCAAGAGCAGAACGCTTCCTCCCCCAGGCTGAATGACTGACAGCGCCACCGGCAGGTCGGAGCAGGAACACAGCACCCAACCGAAATTCCTGATTCATTGTTGCCTTTGGCTTCCAGGGACACCATGGTCAGTCCATGTGTTAATTTATAAAATGGGCTGCAGAGGTCTTGTGGGTAACTTCTCTACTTCCAGAGCTCCAGGTTCAAGTCACACTTAATTACCATGGAAGGATCAAATAGTTTGAGTATCATACAATTTACAGTGCAGAAGGAGGCCATTCGGCCCATCAAGTCTGCACTGGCCCTTGGAAAGAGCACCCTACTTAAGCCCACACCTGCACCCTATCCCCGTAACTCAAACTAACCTTTTTGGACACTAAGGTGCAATTTACCATGGTCAGTCCAACTAACCTGCACATCTTTGGGCTGTGGGAGGAAACCGGAGCGCCCAGAGGAAACCCACGCAGACACGGGGAGAAGGTGCAAACTCCACACAGACAGTGACCCAAGCCGGGAATCGAACCTGGGACCCTGGAGCTGTGAAGCAATTGTGATAACCACTGTGCCACAACATGTAAAACCTTTCAACGGAGGCACTAAGAGGAGAGATTCATAGAATTTCATAGAATTTACAGTGCAGAAGGAGGCCATTCGGCCCATCGAGTCTGCACCGGCTCTTGGAAAGAGCACCCCACCCAAGGTCAGCACCTCCACCCCATCCCCATAACCCAGTAAACCCCACCCAACACTAAGGGTGATGTGATTCCTGGTGTGATGGGAAGTAATTGAAGCCTCTACTGAAAAGGGTTAATGGTTATATTAATTAGGTGATGTACGCGTGCCTCCAAGGCAGCAAGACACAGATCATAGAATCCATAGAATCCCTACAGTGCAGAAGGAGGCCATTCAGCCCATCGACTCTTCATTGACACTCTGAAAGAGCACCCTATCGAGGCCCACTCCGAGCCCTATCCCTGTAACCCCAGCTACCCGCACATCCCTGGACACTAAGGGGCACTTTAGCACGGCCGATCCACCTAAGCTACACATTTTTGAACTGTGGGAGGAAACCAGAGCACCCGGAGGAAGCCCACGCAGACACGGGGAGAACGTGCAAACCCCACACAGACCGGAGGCTGGAATTGAACCCGGGTCCCTGCCGCTGTGAGGCAGCAGAGCTAAACCATGTGCCCAGAAGATAATATACTTACCATGAGGTCTTGAATGTAACTACTAATTTTAAGATAAACCAAACACTGACAATCTTCAATTTACTCCCAGAATACTTGAAATCAGAAGAACATACAAAAGTAAAGTCGGAGCAGGAGTAGGCCGCGTGACCCTCAAGCCTGCTCCGTCATTCAATAACTCCACATTCCCACCTACCGCAATAACTTTGCTTCCACTTGCTTATCAAGAATGTATCTCCCTCGGTCTTAAAAACATTCAAAGGCTCTGCTTCCACCGCCTTTTCAGGAAGAGAGTTCCAAAGACTCACGACCCTCAGTAAAAAGAACTCGCCACCGCTGCTTTAAATGGGTGACTCCTTGGGCGGAATTCTCTGATAATGGGGCTATGTCCCCACGCCCGCGAGAAAACCGGCGCGAATCACTCCTGGAGAAAGTCCAGAGTGATTCTCCGTTTTGAAGGGGGCTGGCAGGGCGCTGGAGTGGTCCACGCCGCTCCGGCTGCCGATACGGGGCCCTGCACGTCCGGCTGCGGACACACGCAACATGGCAGACCCACACAGCGGGCCGGCCCCAACAGTATCGGTTGTCTGGGCGGCTGGTGTGGATCAGATTGGTGGCAACAGCATGGGATTCGATCCCCTTTCCGGATGGAATGGACTCAGGACCTGCCGGTTTGCCCTACCCAGAGCAAAAGTTGCGGCGTCGTTGATTACGAACATACGAACAAGGAGCAGGAGTAGGCCATTCAGCCCCTCGAGTCTATTCTGCTGCTCAATAAGACCATGGACCTGCCTTGGGACAGAGAACTTCCAGATCCAGATAATAGGGCAACACGAGGTCCACAATGTAAATACATAGACACCGGCATCGGGTGAAGCATACAGGGGTGTAGTATTAATCAGGTCAGTCCAGAAGATGGTTGTTTAGGAGTCTGGTAACAGCGGGGAAGAAACTGTTTTTGAGTCTGTTCGTGCGTGTTCTCAGACTTCTGTATCTCCTGCCCGATGGAAGAAGTTGGAAGAGTGAGTAAGCCGGGTGGGAGGGATCTTTGATTATGCTGCCCTGCTTTCCCCAGGTAGCGGCAGATGAAGATCGAGTCAATGGATGGGAGGCAGGTTTGTTTGATGGACTGGGCTGTGTTCACAATTTACTGAAGTTTCTTGTGGTCTTGGGTCAAACAGTTGCCATACCAGGCTGTGATGCAGCCCGATAGGATGCTTTCTATGGTGCATCTGTAAAAGTTGGTAAGAGTCAGTGTGGACATGCTTAATTTCCTTAGTTTCCTGAGGAAGTATAGGCTTTGTGTGCTTTCTTGGTGGTAGCGTCAACATGGGTGGACCAGGACAGATTTTTGGTGATGTGTACCCCTAGAAATTTGAAGCTGTCGAACATCTCCACCTTGGCCCCGTTGATGCAGACAGAGGTGTGTACAGTACTTTGCTTCCTGAAGTAAATGACCAGCTCTTTAGTTTTACTGGCATTGAGGGACAGATTGTTGTCGCTGCACCACTCCACTAGGTCCTCTATCTCCCTCATGTATTCTGACTCGTTGTTCGAGATCTGGCCCACTATGGTCGTATCGTCAGCAAACTTGTGAATGGAGTTGGAACCAAATTTTGTCACTCAGTCGTGTGTGTAAAGGGAGTATAGTCGGGGGGCTAAGTACACAGCCTTGCGGGGCCCCGGTATTGAGGACTATCTGGAGGAAGTTGTTGTTTATTCTTCCTGATTGTGGTCTGTGGGTCAGAAAGTCGAGGATCCAGTTGCAGAGTGAGGAGATAAGTCTTAGGTTTTGGAGCTTTGATATGAGCTTGCCTGGGATTATTGTGTTGAAGGCGGAGCTGTAGTCAATAAATAGGAGTCTGATGTACGAGTCCTTGTTGTTGGGGTGCTCTAGGGATGAGTGTAGGGCCAGGGAGATGGCGTCTGCTGTGGACTGGTTGGAGCAGTATGCAAATTGCAGTGGATCAAGACGTTCTTGGAGTATGGAGTTGATGCGCTTCATGACCAACCTCTCGAAGCACTTCATTACGATTGATGTCAGGGCCACTGGACGGTTGTCATTGAGGCACGTCGCCTGGTTCTTCTTTGGCACCGGTAGGATGGTGGTATTCTTGAATCAGGTGGGGACCTCGGAGCAGAGCAGGGACAGGTTAAAGATGTCCACGAGCACATCTGCCAGCTGGTCCGTGCAGGCTCTGAGTGCACGATCAGAGATCTCGTCCAGACCCGTCGTCTTCCGAGGGTTCACTTTCAGGAAGGCCGATCTGACTTCGGAAGCTGTGACGGTGGGTATGGGGTGTGTCCGGGACTGCTGGGGCACTCGCCAGCGGATCGATGGTTTCCTGCTCGAACCGAGCATAAAATGCACTGAGTTCATCGGGGAGGGGTGCGCTGCTGCCAGAGATGCTGCTCAGCTTCGCTTTGTAGCCCGTTATGGTGTTAAGGCCTTGCAACAAATTGTAACGAATAGAGTCTTAGCGTAGAAAAACTTGAGCGAGGTGCTTCGCAGGAGCATCACCAAACACAATTTTGACACTAAGGTGTTTTCAGGGCAAAACAAAATTTGAAATGCAAACCGGAAATTCTGAAAAACCAAGATAACGTTTTAGGTCAGTGACCACATCAATATTCCAATGGAAAGGCCGGTGGCTGAAAGATTGGGCGGGGATGTTTAAACAGGCATCCTAAAAGGAGGGTAGGAGGTGGCAAGGTGCAGAGGTTTAGGGAGGGAATTCCAGAGCTTAGGGCCTCGGCAACTGGGAATGCTCGAGAGGCCAGATTGGAGAAGTGCTGGGAATTTGGAGGTTTGAAAGGCTGGAGGATGTTACGGAGATAGGGAGAGGGTGAGCCATGGAGGGGTATGGGTGTCCGTGGCAAGGACAGCATTTATTACCCACCCCTAGTTCCCTCAGAAGGTGATGGTGGACCTTTGCCCTGAACCGTTACAGCCCCGTGTGATGAAGGTGCTTCCACAGTGCTGTTCGGGAGGCAGTACCCCCGGTGAAGGAACGGCAATTAGATTTCCAAGCCAGGGTTTAGGGAATACTGGAGGCGGTGGTGCCCAAGTTGGAAGTCTGGGAGTTGCTACAGTGCCTCTTGCAGATGCTACACACGGATACACAGTAGCACAGTGGTTAGCACTGTTGCTTCACAGCTCCAGGGACCCAGGTTCGATTCCCGGCTTGAGTCACAGTCTGTGCGGAGTCTGCACGTTCTCCCCGTGTCTGCGTGGGTTTCCTCCGGGTGCTCCGGTTTCCTCCCACAAGTCCTGAAAGACGTGCTTGTTAGGTGAATTGGACATTCTGAATTCTCCCTCTGTGTACCCAGACAGGCGCCGGAATGTGGCGACTGGGGGCTTTTCACAGTAACTTCATTGCAGTGTTAATGTAAGCCTACTTGCGACACGAATAAAGATTGTAAATTATAAGTTAAACAACAATGCGCTAGTAGTGCAGGGCAGGAATGTTTAAGGTGGTCGATTTGACAATCAGACCAGCTATTTGATACTTAAATTTACATATAACTAAGGGTCTTTCCCATTGCAGTCCCGAAGCCCTGGGTGGTACATTCAGAGGGTCAGTGTGGACTCAATGGGCCGAATGGCCTCCTTCTGCTCTGATTCTATGATTGTGTGCTCATGTTTGGGGCTTGGATCGAGAACCGTCTGACCCAGAAGTGAGAGAGTGATATCATATTCCTGGAACCAGAAGAACAGGTGAGGCGACGGGGTGACCTGATTAAATTGTCCAAAATTATAAAGGCCTAGATTGGGTGGACAGAAAAGACCTGTTTCCCCTCGCTAACGGGTCACTTACTGGGGGCATAGATTTAAGGCAATTGGTAGAAGGATTAAAGGAGACAGTATAATGTTATGCAGTAACAGTGTATACGACCAGTGTATAGAGCCTCTGACCACTAGGTGTCATGCAAGAGTGGGCAGCACGGTAGCATTGTAGATAGCACAATTGCTTCACAGCTCCAGGGTCCCAGGTTCGATTCCCGGCTTGGGTCACTGTCTGTGCGGAGT
The DNA here is from genome assembly GCF_047496885.1 of Scyliorhinus torazame. Classification (NCBI taxonomy): domain Eukaryota; kingdom Metazoa; phylum Chordata; class Chondrichthyes; order Carcharhiniformes; family Scyliorhinidae; genus Scyliorhinus; species Scyliorhinus torazame. The sequence continues at coordinate 13,419,729 of NC_092714.1, forward strand.
CTGCACATCCTCCCCGTGTGTGCGTGGGTTTCCTCCGGGTGCTCCGGTTTCCTCCCACAGTCCAAAGTTGTGCAGGTTAGGTGGATTGGCCATGATAAATTTCCCTTAGTGTCCAAAATTGCCCTTAGTGTTGGGTGGGGTTACTGGGTTATGGGGATAGGGCGGAGGTGTTGACCTTGGGTAGGGTGCTCTTTCCAAGAGCCGGTGCAGACTCGATGGGCCGAATGGCCTCCTTCTGCACTGTAAATTCTATGAAATGACCAGGTTGGCTTTTTCCTGCTTTATGTGTACAGTTCATACCTGGACATTTTTCCACATTGTCAAGTAGATGGCAGTGTTTTATCTGTACAAATTCACCAGCACAAGTCTTCATTACTACTGCCAGATGTTTGCAGTATTCAGTGCCTTCGGCCATTTCTTAATATCAAGAGTTAATCGAATTGGCTGAAGACTAACATTTCTGGAGGAGACCGAGATGGAGCATCCCACCAGCACTTCTGATTCAAGATGATTACAGATGATTCAGCCCTGTCTTTGGACTGATGTGCATCATTGAGAATGAGGATATTTGTGGAGTATCCTCCTCCAGTGAGTTGCTTAATTGCGCACCACCATTCACGACTGGATGTGGCAGGACTGCAGAGCCTCGATCTGATTGGCTGGTTATGGGATCGTTTAGCTCTCTCTATTTTATGCTGGTTGAGCTGTTTGGTCTGGAAGTAGCCCTGTGCGCAGATTGCCCAGCTCGACGCCGCACCCTCCACTCTTCATTGAACCAGGTTTGATCCCCTGTTGACGGTAATGATAGACTAGGAGACGTGACGGGCCATGAGGTTACAGTTTGTGGTTGAGTGCCGTCCTGCTGCTGTTGAAGGCCCGCAGACCCTCATGGATGCCCAGTCTGAAGCTGCCGGATCTGTTTGAATTCTGCCCCATTTAGCCCGGCGGTGGTGCCACGCAGCACCATGGAAGGTCTCCTCATTGTGAAGGTGGGACTTGGTCTCCACAGGGGCTGTGCGATGGTCACTCCAACCAAGACTGGGGTGAATTCCCCACCTCCCCAGCCGCATGTTTCCCGGCGGAGTGCCGTCACTTACAGCGGGATTCTCCATTCCTGCAGCTGGCTAATGGGATACATCACCGGGAAACCCGTGGGCGGGGGTGCGCTGCCGGCGGAATGGAGAATCTCACTAGCGGTGAAGTCACCTCACTGTCATGGACAGATGCATCTGTGGCAGGGGGGTTGATGAGGATGGGGGGGGGGGGGGGGTCAGTTTTTTTCATTCATTGATGGGATGTGGGTGTCGTTGGCTGGGCCAGCATTTATTGCCCATTGCTAATTGCCCTTGCGCTGAGTGGATTGTTAGGACATGTGGGGAGACGATGGTGCAATGGGTGGTGTCACCGGACTAGTAATCAAGATACCCAGGGTAATGCTCTGCAAACTCAGGGTAGATGGTGAAATTTGAATTCAATAGAAATCTGGAATTATGAAGTCGAATGGTGACCGCAGAGCCATTGATGTTTGTCATAAAAATCCATTTCAGGGAAGGAAATCTGCTGTCCTTTCCAGGTCTGGCCTACACGTGACTCCAGACTCATAGCCGTGAGGCCCTCTGAAATGTACTGGCAAATATGCTCTTCCCTGTTTGCGGTTGCCTCTTCACCGACCACAGATCCCGTCTAGGAGCTATTTCCTTTCGGAGTCATCCACCTAGGTCAGCCGTGGAGCTACCGAACCACTCTTGCCGATGGGCCGTTCTGAGCTCTTGTTCCTCCTAGTACTGTTCAGCATGGAGCATGATTCACCGGGCAAGGTAGCAGAGGAGTGCGATCAGTGCGGCGGTCTTCCTTGCCCATGTGCCGCCCGATGCCATGAGACTGCATGGGGTCCAGAGCAAGCATTGAGGACTCCCAAGCCTGCTTCCTTGCCAGGTGAATGGTGATGTCTGGGTCATTGTCTGGAAGGTCTGATTCTGTGAGTTTGACTATGTCAGGCAGTTGCTATTCAATGAAACAACTCTTCCCGCCTTGACTCAAGCTGCTCGGAAGGTGGAATTTTCACAGTTGACAGGGCTGCAGGGCTGGGTTTGGCATTGTTGTTTGTGGTTCCCCAGTCGATACCAGGTGGCCCATCTTGTTTCATTCCCTTTAGGCTTCCTGGCGGTTTGATAACCACGAGTGGTTTGCTGGGCCATTTCAGAGTCAACCACAGTGGGCCTGGAGTCACGGGTAGCCCTTCCTTCACTAAAGAACATTCGGGAACCTGATGGGTTTTCACAGTAGTCAGCAGTGACTGAGACTAGCTTTATATTCCAGATTTTACTTCAATTCCACCAGCCGCCGTGGTGGCTATTTAAACAAATGTTCCCAGAGCCCAGGCCTCTGGATTACTGAACCAGCGACATTACCACTACGCTGCTATCTCCCATTGGCTTATTGGTGATGTACGGGGCTGGATTCTCCGGTCCCCAGCGGTGTGTTTCTGGGTTGCACACTGATCTCTGGTGGCCGCTTGTCAGTGAGATTTTCCATTCAGGTCGCCGGGAAATCCCCAGGTGGAGGTGCGTTGCTGCCAGGAACAGCAATTCCCAATGGCCGGAGAAATCCGGCTATCTACGGCAGAAACCTTCCGCTCCTGCTCGCTGTGGGAATTGTGCATGTGGGGGGGGGGGGGGGGAATACGGTAGCATAGTGGTTAGCACTGTTGCTTCACAGCTCCAGGGTCCCAGGTTTGATTCCCGGCTTGGGTCACTGTCTGTGCGGAGTCAGCACGTTCTCCCCGTGTCTGCGTGGGTTTCCTCCGGATGCTCCGGTTTCCTCCCACAGTCCAAAGACGTGCAGGTTAGGTGGATTGGTCATGTTAAATTGTCCTTTGTTTCCAAAAAGGTTAGGTGGGGTTACTGGGTTATGGGGATAGGGTGGATGTGTGGGCTTGGGTACTGCACTCTTTCCAAGAGCCGGTGCAGACTCAATGGGCCGAATGGCCTCCTTCTGCACTGTAAATTCTATGATTCTAAACGACCCTCTTATGGACTGACCTGATTAATACTACACTCCTGTATGCTTCACCCGATGCTGGTGTCTAGGTATTTACATTGTGTACCTTGTGTTGCCCTATTATGTATTTTCTTTTTATTTTCTTTTACTTTCATGTACTAAATGATCTGTTTGAGCTGCTCGCAGAAAAATGCTTTCACTGTACCTGGGTACATGTGACAATAAATAAATCCATATCGAAATCCAAATTGCAATAAGTGGACCACAATTGACTGGATAACGGGGGCAATTCTCCGAGCCCCGCGCCGGGCCGGAGAATCGGCGCAACCGCACCACGACGCCCCGACGCCGGTGCCCGATTCTCCGAGGTGCGGAGAATCGGCGCCATTTGCGGCGGCACGTTTGGCGAGCCACTAGCCGCGGCCCGCTGGAATCGGCGGGGTCGCCGATTCTCCGGCCCGGATGTGCCGAGCGGCCGCGCCGATACGATAGAGTCCCGCCAGCGCCGTTCACCCGTGGTGGCTGCCGGTGGGAACTCTGCGCGACCGGTCGGGGGCAGCCTGTTGGGGGGAAGATGGGGGCTCATTCACCGGGGGGGGGGGGGGCCTCCGATGGGGCCTGTCCCGCGATCGGGGCCCACCGATCGGCAGGCCGGCCTCTCCCCTCCCCGGGCCAACTTTCTGGCGCGGCCGGCCCCTGAACCCTGACGCCATGTTGAGCCGGGGCCGGCGCGCTAAAGACGCCCCCCGCGCATGCGCGGGTTAGCACGGCGCCCATTTGGCGCTGCGGAAGTAGGCTGGAGCGGCGTGAACCGCTCCAGCGCCGTGCTGGTCCCCTGTGGGGGCCAGAATTGGTCGTACCGGGCCCGGTTCGCGCCGTCGTGAAACACGACGGCGTTCACGACGGCGCAAACACTTGGCCTCCATATTGGAGAATCGCCCCCAATATGTTTCAGACAATTTGCCTGTGGGAAGAATTTTTTAAAAATAAATTTAGAGTAGCCAATTCATTTTTTTTCCAATTAGGGGGCAATTTAGGGGACTGTGGGAATTGTGCAGGCGGGGTGGATACGGTAGCATAGTGGTTAGCACAGTTGCTTCGTAGCTCCAGGGTCCCAGGTTCGATCCCCGCTGGATCACTGTCTGAGCGGAGTCTGCACGTTCGCCCCGTGACTGCATGGGTTTCCTCCGGGTGCTCCGGTTTCCTCCCACAGTCCAAAGATGTGCAGGTTAGGTGGATTGGCCATGATAAATTGCCCTTAGTGTCCAAAAAAGGTTGGGTGGGGTTACTGGGTTACACGGTTAGGGTGGAATTGTGAGCTAAGAGAGGGTGCAGACCCGTTGGGCCGAATGGCCTCCTTCTGCACTGTAAATTCTATGATTCTATAATTCGACCGACGGGGAAAAGGTCCATTGACCGCGATCTGGAATTTCCGATCCTGGGGCGTGAGTGACAGGAAGATCCCACCTGATGTACCCCACGTATTCCTGACGATGTCTGCATTGCACAGGTTCCTCATTGTGCCCGTAATCCGATATATATTTGATGCGACCATCAATTCACACGAGACAGAGAGTTGAAGTGAACAGTGGCTTTAATTAGCTAGAACTGTGCCTGCCTGCGACTGCTCTGCACTGAGAGCCGCCTAGAGGCTGCAGCTCTATATACCTCCCCCGAGGGGGCGGAGCCACAGGCAGAGCCCACAAGGGCATCAATATAACACAATACAATGTAACGCAATTACAATGGTGAATGGTAACAGTAATACATTCACAACAATATTCTAGCCTACCTCCAAATCATTTAGACTTCTCACTGTCCTGCAGGTTCTTGTCTGGCGTTACGTCTGTCCAGCTTTATCAAAAGTGCTTTTCTTGCCCTCAATCTTCCAATCCACGCACCAGGGTCGAACCAAAACACGTGCAGAGTTTCAAACAATGCACCTTCCTGAGTAACCACAGGGAGGAGCAAGCGAGCCACTTTTGCTCATTGAACTCCCGGCTTCTGCATGAGTTGTGTATGGATTTAACCTTTCCTCGGATGACTCAGTGCCATTTGCAACGTGGGTGAAAACTACCGTGGCTCAAGCCCGCTCTACTTATCATTGTGTTTCTTAGAGTCATATTCATAACGGGCAGCGCCGGCTTAGCTCAGTTGGCTGGGCGGCTGGTTCGTGACGCGGAGCGAGGCCAGCAGCGCGGGTTCAACTCCCATGCCGGCTGAGGTTACTTTCATAAATTATCATAGAAGTGACAGTGCAGAAGGAGGCCATTCGGCCTGTCGAGTCTGCACCGGCTCTTGGAAAGAGCACCCTACCCAAGGTCAACATCTCCACCCTATCCCCATAACCCAATAAGGGCAATTTTGTACACTAAGGGTAATTTAGCGTGGCCAATCCACCTAACCTGCACATCTTTGGGCTGTGGGAGGAAACCGGAGCACCCGAAGGAAACCCACGCAGACACGGGGAGGATGTGCAGACTCCGCACAGACAGTGACCCAAGCCGGAATCGAACCTGGGACCCTGGAGCTGTGAAGCAATTGTGCTATCCACAATGCTACCGTGCTACTGTACTTATGGCGGTCCCGCCTTCTCGACCACGTCCCTCACCTGAGGTGTGGTGACCTTCAGGGTTAAATCGCCATCGGTCACCTCTCCCTCCTCAAGGGGGAAAGCAGCCTTAGGACCGTGGTGACTTTACTTCATTCCTAATGGTTGGGACCTCAGCTATAACAGCCCGTAACAGCCCCCCCGAACAGACGCCGGAATGTGGCGACTAGGGGCTTTTCACAGTAACTTCATTTGAAGCCTACTTGTGACAATAAGCGATTTTCATATAGGATTGTGAGCACTTAATCCCAAACAGCACACTTTAGGGAGGAGATTAAGGCTGAGAAGATTTACCAGAATCCAAACAGGGCTACAGTTCAGCAGAGGAGCTGGGATTATTCTCTTCGGAGAGGAAATGGTTAAAGAGCCGGGGGGGGGGGGGGGGGGGGGGGGAGAGGGGGCGGAGGGGGGGGGGTGGGTTGCAGACAATGAGTAATTTTTTTAACCGAGGTAGCTGCTGGGATGTGCTGCCTGAAAGTGTGGTAGAAGCAGCTTCAATTATAACTTTTGTTTTGTCCAGTGAGGCCTGGGGGTCAGGAGTCGGCATTTCCTCCCCTCCTCCTCCGCGATTGATTGTAAGGGGGAGTTATTGATCATGGTGTCAAGATTCGGTGTCAGTACTGAACTATTTATGTGCCGATAGCAAATAACTCGGTCCAATGGGTTGTTTTGAGCTTAAACGCCAACGGGGTAAAGTTTTTGTTGTGATAAAAACCCACCCAAGTAAGGATATTTAAAACGACGAACCCACATCCCGATCTTCGCAACACGCACAAACATACACACACACACGAGCATGCAAAATTACGAGCTATACATCAGAAGAGGCATTCTTTTAGCCAGGTTAAGATTCAATGATAAAAGATTTTGAAAACAATAGGGAGTTAGTTCACTATTCATGAGACCTTCGCTATGGGGTTGAGGCGATGTAAATTGCAATTTCTGGGGCAGTCTCTTTTAAACCTGAATCCATCTTTTCCAAAAGTCAGCACAAATTATCCAACGTTCCTTTCAATTGAAATTCTCTAGTTCTGTGATGGATTCCAAAAAGGTACCAGAAAAAGGACTCCAAACTTGAGAACGGGGAGGGGAAAGAGAGATGGTGTACTGCTCTATTTGAGACTATCTCTTCGAGTCTACCTAACAATAACTAGGGTATTGGAGCAAACGCCAACATGGTCTTTCTGGTCATATGACCTCTCTCTCTATAATAAGCTTGATATTCCGCAATGGATAATTGTTCATGCTTGGACAGACCTTGGTTAGTGTGTTGTAGCCGAGGTGATTAATTTCTTTCGTGGCACATTCATCACTTCTGACTGTAGCCATTGTCCCAATAGACTGTCTTTTGAAGGGATCTCATAGAAACTTATAGCATTGTAACAGGATTAGACAAGGTCGATTCAGAAAGACTGTTCCCGATGGTGGGGGAGTCCAGAACTAGGGGTCGTGGGTTGAGGATAAAAGGTAAACCTTTTAGGACTGAAGTGAGGAGAAATTTCTTCACCGAGAGAGCGGTGAATCTGTGGAATTCACTACCACAGAACGTAGTTGAGGCCAAAACGTTGTATAATTTCAAGAAGGAATTAGATACAGCTCTTGGGGCTAAAGGGATCAATGGATATGGGGGGAAGGCGGGATCAAGGTATTGAACTTGATGATCAGCCATGATCATAATGAATGGCGGAGCAGGCTCGAAGGGCCGAATGGCCTCCTCCTGCTCCTATTTACTATGTATGTTTCTCTGTATTGTCAGTGTCTACCTGAAAAGTAGCTTAACCAAAATGTAAATGGTGAGACCCAGTTATAAGTTTCGGCTCATCTTTGAACTAATTCTTGCCATCAGTAGGTGTAAAACTCCATCGGCGGTTTGCCTTGAGATGTCTGATTTGTAAGCCACATGGAAGCTTCCAGAAACTGACCAACTTGTAATACCAAATCTATAGATATCTCAGGAATAAACGAATGACTAGGGTAAGAGTAGGGCCAGTCAAGGACAGTGGTGGGAAGTTGTGCGTGGAGTCCGAGGAGATAGGAGAGGTGCCAAATGAATATTTTTCATCAGTATTTACACAGGAAAAAGATAATGTTGTCGAGGAGAATACTGAGATTCAGGCTACTAGACTAGAAGGGCTTGAGGTTCATAAGGAGGAAGTGTTAGCAATTCTGGAAAGTGTGAAAATAGATAAGTCCCCTGGGCCGGATGGGATTTATCCTAGGATTCTCTGGGATGCTAGGGAGGAGATTGCTAAGCCTTTGGCTTTGATCTTTAAGTCATCTTTGTCTACAGGAATAATTCCAGAAGACTGGAGGATAGCAAATGTTGTCCCCTTGTTCAAGAAGGGGAGTAGAGACAACCCCGGTAACTATAGATCAGTGAGCCTTACTTCTGTTGTGGGAAAAATCTTGGAAAGGTTTATAAGAGATATGATGTATAATCATCTGGAAAGGAATAATTTGATTAGAGATAGTCAACACGGTTTTGTGACGGGTAGGTCGTGCCTCACAAACCTTATTGAGTTCTTTGAGAAGGTAACCAAACAGGTGGATGAGGGTAAAGCAGTTGAGGTGGTGTATATGGATTTCAGTAAAGCGTTTGATAAGGTTCCCCACGGTGGGCTACTGCAGAAAATACGGAGGCATGGGTTTCAGGGTGATTTAGCAGTTTTGATCAGAAATTGGCTCGCTGGAAGAAGACAAAGGGTGATGGTTGATGGGAAATATTCAGACTGGAGTCCAGTTACTAGTGGTGTGCCACAAGGATCTGTTTTGGGGCCACTGCTTTTTGTCATTTTTATAAATGACCTGGAGGAGGGCGTAGAAGGATGGGTGAGTAAATTTGCAGATGATACTAAAGTTGGTGGAGTTGTGGACAGTGCGGAAGGATGTTACAAGTTACAGAGGGACATAGATAAGCTGCGGCGCTGGGCTGAGAGGTGGCAAATGGAGTTTAATGCAGAAAAGTGTGAGGTGATTCATTTTGGAAGGAGTAACAGGAAGACAGAGTACTGGGCTAATGGTAAGATTCTTGGCAATGTGGATGAGCAGAGAGCTCTCGGTGTCCATGTACATAGATCCCTGAAAGTTGCCACCCAGGTTGAGAGGGTTGTTAAGAAGGCGTATGGTGTATTAGCTTTTATTGGTAGAGGGATTGAGTTTCGGAGCCATGAGGTCATGTTGCAGCTGTACAAAACTCCGGTGCGGCCGCATTTGGAGTACTGCGTGCAATTCTGGTCGCCGCATTATAGGAAGGATGTGGAAGCATTGGAAAGGGTGCAGAGGAGATTTACCAGAATGTTGCCTGGTCTGGAGGGAAGATCTTATGAGGAAAGGTTGAGGGACTTGAGCTGTTTTCGTTAGAGAGAAGAAGGCTAAGAGGTGACCTAATTGAGGCATACAAGATGATCAGAGGATTGGATAGGGTGGACAGTGAGAGCCTTTTTCCTCAGATGGTGATAACTAGCAGGAGGGGACATAGCTTTAAATTGAGGGGAGATAGATATAGGACAGATGTCAGAGGTAGGTTCTTTACTCAGAGAGTAGTAAGGGCGTGGAATGCCCTGCCTGCAACAGTAGTGGACCCGCCAACACTAAGGGCATTCAAATGGTCATTGGATAGACATATGGACGGTAAGGGAATAGTGTAGATGGGCTTTAGAGTGGTTTCACAGGTTGGCGCAACATCGAGGGCCGAAGGGCCTGTACTGTGCTGTAATGTTCTATGTTCTAATGTGTCAAGTGACCTGTGGCTGCCATCTTAAGTCAGTGTGTTTAAAGGTCCCTTTAAAGAAGCTCAATATGTATTTGGCCTGTTGATGAAATAGGATATTAATATTACCTGTGTACATTTCACATCACCATGATACTTTGAAAGAGAATTGCATAAATACTTAGAAAGAGTGGGAGTATTGAATAGGTCATCACAGGTCAAAAGGCCCAATGACTAATTCTATCCCATACCACTCCATTAGCCATTGAATTCAAAATAAAAGTGAGATATTGCAGATGCCGGAAATTCTTAATGAAACAAAATCCTGAAGAGAAAAACCCTCAACAGATCAGTCAGAATATGTGGGAAGAGAAGTAGTTAATACTTCTGGTTAATGATATTATGAGAACTCAAGGATGTTGAAAATGAACAGCTTATAAGTGAATAACATCGATACACTTGGGACCTGAAAATATGGCTGTTTCAATGCTTCCCTGGTCAGCCTCCCATTTTGTGTGCTCCACAAACTACAGCTCATCCAAAACTGTGCTGTCAGTATCCTAACACACACCAGTCCCATTCGCTCAACAACCCCTGTTCTCGCTCACCTCCATTGGCTCCCAGCCTGGCAACGCATCAATTTTAATATTCTTGCTTCCAAACCTTCCCATGGTCTCATCTTCTCCCTATCCTCCGTGACCTCCTCCACCGCCTCAACCGTCCATGACGGCCGCGCTCTTCCAATTCTGATCATCGGCGTCCATGCTTTTCCCTGTCCGGGAACAGCCTCCCTCAACCTCCCAGCCTGCCCGACTTGCTTTCCGCTTTAGAAATTACCCTTTTGAGAAAGCTTGTGGGCCACCTGTGCTGTCGACCTCGATAACTCTCTTGCTCGAAAGTGGGATTAATTAGGTGGTCGACCGGCGTAGATGCGATGGGCCGAGGGCCTTTTCTGAGACGCAGACCTCGACGACTCTATGACTCTAATATCTCCAAATTCTATTTGGTAACGCTCCTGTGAAGCACCTCGGGATATTTTCCCACGTCAAAGGCGCTTCGCCAGTGCAAGTTGTTGTGGCAACAGAGTCAAGGCGATAAACAGAAGCCCTGTAGGAGAGCGGGGTGGAAGACATCCGAGTGAAGGCTATGCCTTGGCGAATAGGGGCAAGGAATTAAATTCAGAAACAAAAAAGGCAAAACGCCGCCGATGTGGAAATGTTAACCTGGAGTTCTGCCAGTATTGAGTGAGAGAGGATGTTGACTCAGGGAGCTGAAAAACTCCCCGCTCCTTTTTGGTATTTTTCATGAAATCTGTATTTTTCATCTGCCTGTTTCTTCAGGGTGGAGCTGCCCCAGTTTTGTACGTATGTGGGTGGGGGAGGGGAGGTGACCTTTGATCGGCTGGCGATTATAGCATTTGAGGTACAGAACGTAACAAGGGTTGATGTATTCACCCCTGCCTCAGGACAGGGGGTGGAACCCTGCTGGGAGATATTAACAGGACAGGTCAGTTCAGGGGCCACGTTAGTTTGAAGATGGTGAAGGGGAAGCCGGTGTTCCGTGCAGCTCAGGTGCTGGCATTAACAGCGTGCTGCTGAGGGTGCGGTGTGTCAGGATGTGCAGACATGCAGATAATGATATACAGACAGGCACAGACAGGCAGCTAATGAACACAGAGAACAGGGCATGACCAATGAGCAGGCAGGACTCTCAGGGGTGGTATCTCACTATAAAAGGCACGAGGCACTCACACTTCGCCTCTTTCCACTGATGAACATCTACAGAGTGAGTCAGGGTGTATGTACAGCATCACACCTCCTGCACGTGGCTAAGAGCTAGTCTGGTTCAGTCAGACAGAGTAACCACACTTAGGTTAGCAGAGAGTCGAACTCATAGAGAACTGTGCTAACTGTGCTACTGGTTCAATAAATCAGATTGAACTAACTTCAAAGTCTGTAGTATCTTTTGGTTAAAGCTGCATCCAGTTACAGCCTGTGTTATCCCAGAGTACATAACACATCATTGCGGATCGGAGCAGCCCCAGGAGTCCCATTGGTAGTTCCATGTTGCTGAGACTTGGGGCTTACGAAGGTCCGGGGGCCACGGTGTCCTTCTCAGAGCAGCAAGAATGCTGGGATCGTCTTGACGATTCATTGGTAACTCCGTGAAGCTAACAGTCGGGGCAATGAAGAGCCTGTCAGCAGTGATTATCTGCTGGGGAGTTGGAATGTGCCAGTGATTAGATACCAGTTTGCAGCCTTGTGAATCCAACGGATTACAGTCTGAGAAAAAGACACTGACCAATCGAGAGGTCATCGGGCAATCTGAGTTGGAATGGTTGCTGAGGGAAATCAGAGGCTAGATGTTCAAAATAAGCCGCTAAAATGCCTCATGAGGAAGCAAGAGATTTGAAAGATTCTTGTGACTCACAGTGATCACTGACGTCTGGGCCTGTTGCTGAGAAAATCGGTTCCACCTATCGTGGTTGGGTCTGACATTCAGTGTACAATTTATCATCTGTTCTACCACAGATTTTCAGTTTATTTATGTTTACCTCATGTTGAATCTGGATATTAGAGCTTAAGATAGATAGTATTGTGTGGCATGGTGACACAGTGGTTGGCACTGCTGCCTCACAGCGGGTTCAATTCTGGCCTTGCGTGACTGTCTGTGTAGAATCATAGAATCCTTACAGTGCAAAAGGAGGCCACTTGGCCCATTGAGTCTTCGCCGACCCCCCCAAAAGAGCACCCCACCAAGGCCCACAACCCCTCCCGAGCCCCATAACCCCAACTAACCTTTGACAAATAAGGGGCAATTTAGCATGGCCAATCCACCTGACCTTCACATCTTTGGACTGTGGGGGGAAACCGGAGCACCCGGAGGAAACCCACGCAGACACGGGGAGAACGCGCCAACTCCACACAGACAGCCACAAGGTCGGAATCGAACCCAGGTCCCTGGCGCTGTGCCACCCGTGTTTGCACGTTCTCTCCGGGTGCTCCGGTTTCCTCCCACAGTCCAAAGATGTGCAGCTTAGGTGGGTTGGCCCTGATAAAATTGTCCTTTAGTGTCCAGGGATGTGCAGGTTAGGCGGTTTACGGTGTTACGGGGATAGGGCGGAGGAGTGGGGTAGTGTTTTCTGTCAGAGAGTTGGTGCTGACTCAATGGGCCGAATGGCCTCTTGCTGCACTGGAGGGATTCTATGGTATTGATTATTTACTTTGCTGACTTTAGCGTAATAAAGCGGGCAGCGCGGTAGCACAGTGGTTAGCACTGTGGCTTCACAGCTCAGGGTCCCAGGTTCGATTCCCCGCTGGGTCACTGTCTGTGTGGAGTCTGCACGTTCTCCCCGTGTCTGCGTGGGTTTCCTCCGGGTGCTCTGGTTTCCTCCTTTGTCCAAATATGTGCGGGTTAGGTGGATTGGCCACGCTAAATTGCTCCGTAGTGTCCAAAGGTTAGGTGGGATTACTGGGTTACGGGGATAGGGTGGAGGTGTGGGGTACTCTTTCACGGGCCGGTGTAATCTCGATGGGCTGAATGGCCTCCTTGTGCACTGCAAATTCTATGATCCTAAAAGTTCTTTAAAACCATGAAATTATGTGGTTTTATTCCCTTAGCAACTAACTGGGACTTCAAATTTCATCTGCTTTCCAATAAAAATAAGTTGTTAGTCCCTCACCAGAGTGTAACCAAATTTAGGGGTCTCGACTGGGATCGTAACAAATTTGCGATCTGAAATGCTGACAGCGTCAAGTAGCGACAGCACCTCCTCACCTGTCCTCTCAATCCCAGCCCCCTACCCACCTCGCCGGTGCTTGCTGAGTGTTCCTAGTGAGACACCAGACTTTCCTTGGTCCAGACTCCATGTCTGGGATTCTCCAATCCCGCGGCCAAGTTCTGACATCGGCGTGAAAAGCGGCGCGACCCACTCCGGCGTCAACGGTCCTCGATTATCAGGTATTCACCCCTTCCTAGGGGGCTAGGGGGGCGCCGGAGTGGTCTCCGTTGCTCCAGCCGGCGCATGTGCGCTACGGCCAGCCCGAGTTCACGCATGCACGTGAGTTCCTGTCTCCGCGCCAGCCCACGGGCAATATGGCGGAGCCCTACAGGGGCTCGGCGTGGAGGAAAATAGGCCCCCACGAAACCAGCCCGCCCGCAGATCGGTAGGCCCCAATTGCGGGCCAGGCCACCGTGGGAGCCCACCGCGGGGTCGGATCCCCCCGACACTGCCCCCCCCCCACCCAGGAATACCCCCGCAGACAGAACCTCCAGGTCCCGCCGTGTGAGACCATACGTGAGCCACGCCGGCGGGACTCGGCCAAACTCAGTGGGCACTCGGCCCGTCGAGGCCCGGAAAAATCGCCAGGGGGGGCCGCTTTCAACGGTCCCCAACCGGCGCGGTGGCGATCCCGCGGGTGCCCGAGATTAGGTGCCGGAGAATCGGCGAGCCGGCGTCGGGGTGGCGTTGCGTGATTCTCACCCCCCCCCCCGGTGTTTTCAGACCCGGCGCGGGGTCGGAGAATCCCGGCTCATGGCTGCACTTCTTGCAGTCCCAGCAATGACCACCGTTTTCCCGTGGTGCTGCTGGGGCAAGATTGGCTGACAGCTTTCCGAGGTGGGACATCCTCTCGGATAGGGGCGGATGTTCCATCACAAGCTAATTAAGAACCCAATGGGAGTGAGGTGAGATGAGAGTGGGACTCAAACCCATACCCCACTGATTTATTTAAACGTTTGAGCTTTTCCAATCCCTGTCCAACCTTTATACCAAACTCTAACAGAGAAGAACTTCTCGAGAGGTTCTCAGCGGCTTTAACCTGTAAAAGTGGACATCAATCTAAAGAAAGAAAGGGTCAGAGAGTTTGACCAAAGACTTAGACAAAACCATAAGTTCTTTCAATACCAATTATATTTAAATAGCAACTTTAATGTCATAAAACACTCCAAGGTGCTTCACTGGAGTATTACAAAGCAAAGTACAATGCTGAGCCCCATAATGAGATGTTAGGACAGATGACCAAACGCTTGGACAAAGAGGTAGGTTTGGAGGAGTGCCTGAAACGAGGTGGAGGTTGAGAGGTGCTCAGGTGCAGCGAGGGAATTCCAGAGCTTAGGCCCGAGGGAGCTGAAGGTGAAATTTCCACCCTTGGAGGACCAGAGGCCTCGAAGCGTTAAGGGCCTGGAGGAGATAGTGAAGGGCGAGGCGAGGGAGAGGTTTGAAAAGGAGGATGAGAATTTAAAAGTCAAGACGCTGCTTGACTGGAGGTGAATGTAGGTCAGCGAGCGCAGGGGTGACAGGGGGACGGGACGTGCCATGAGTTAAGACACGGGCAGCAGGGTTTTGGCGGCACGGTGGCTCAGTGGCTAGCACTGCTGCCCCACAGCGCCAGGGACCCGGATTCAATTCCTGCCTTGAGTCACTGTCTGTGCGGAGTCTGCACGTTCTCCCCGTGTCTGCGTGGGTTTTCTCCGGGTGCTCCGGTTTCCTCCCACAGTCCAAAGGTGCGCAGGTTAGACGGATTGGCCTTGATAAATTGCCCCTTAGTGTCCAGGGATGTGCTGGACAGGAGGTTATGGGGATGGAGCGGCGTGGACATGGGTAGAGCGCTCATTTGAAGGGTCGGTGCAGACTCGATGGGTCGAATGGCCTCCTTCTGCACTGCAGGGATCCTATGATTCTATGATTCTCAGGTTTCCAGAGGGTAGACTGAGGGAGAAGAGCCAGAAGTGCATTGGAATAGTCAAGTCTTGAGGCGACGAAGGCATGGATTAGGACTTCAGCAGCTGAAGTTGCGGCTGGAAGCTCATCTCAGGATCAAATGCGAAACCGAAGTAGAAAATAGATGGGCTTAATCTCAGTCTGTTGCCTTGAGCAAGGATGGAGTCAGTCGCTAGGGAACAATGTTTGGACCAGTGATAGAAAATAATAGGTTAATCATCCCAATATTTAATTTGAAGATATTTCTGTTATCCAGTACTGTTTGTCGGGCAAGCAGTCTGAGAGTTGAATGACGGTGGGTGAGCTGAGATAGGTTGGTTTAAGGAAAATAGTGAAGGATGAGAGGAAGGTGGAGAGGTTTCGGGACAGAATTCCAGATGACAAAGCGGCGTGTGGTTGAAAGGACAGTCACCAATGACGTCTCATCACCCAAATTTCAGCACGCCGCACAGCCTTTATTTGAGATCGTGGCTCAGTGGTTCGTACTCACGGGTCTGCGGTGCAGAATGCTGCGGGTTCAAGGTTCACTGAAAAGAACTAGCCACATTGCCCAGGTTGACACTTCTCGTTCAGTAGTGAGTGAATGCAGCGGTACTGGAACAGTTGTCCTTTGAGTGCGGCGTTAACCTGAGGCCCAGTGTGTCCTCTCAATGGACATAGAAAACCTCAAGGCTACTGTGTGCCCAGGTCAAGATTCTTCCCACAGGAAAATTGTCTGAAGCATATTATCCAGTCAATTATGTCCACTTATCTCATTGCTATTGGGAGGGTCTTGCTGTACCCGGATAAGCTGCTGATTTTGGGATATCCTGAGGCTGTGAAGGACACAATGTGACTTTCTTTTCTACTCGTCCTTGTGACAGGCAAGGCCAGCATTAATTGTCCTTCCCAAGTTGCCCTTGAGAAGGTGGCCACCAACACTTTCTTGAACCGCAGCAGTCCATGTGATGCAGGTGCACACTCAGTGAGCTAGGGCGGCACGGTGGCACAGTGGCTAGCACTGTTGCTTCACTGCTCCAGGTTCCCGGGTTCGATTCCCAGCTTGGGTCACTGTCTGTGCGGAGTCTGCACGTTCTCCCTGTGTCTGCGTGGGTTTCCTCCGGGTGCTCCGCTTTCCTCCCACAAGTCCCGAAAGACGTGCTTGTTAGGTGAATTGGACATTCTGAATTCTCCCTCTGTACCCGAACAGGCGTCGGAGTGTGGCGACCAGGGGGTTTTCACAGTAACTTCATTCAGTGTTAATGTAAGCCTACTTGTGACACGAATAAAGGTTATTATAACGAGAACCAAAGGGCACAGCCTCAGACTGAAGGGACGATCCTTTAAAACAGAGATAAGGAGGAATTTCTTCAGCCAGAGGGTGGTGAATCTGTGGAACTCTTTGCCGCAGAAGGCTGTGGAGGCCAAATCACTGAGTGTCTTTAAGACAGAGATGGATAGGAGGAACCGCTGCCTCATTGTCCTGGGACTGAGATGATTGGCCTGAAACGATCGCAATTGTCTGTCCTTGTGCCAGCTGTGACTCCAAACAGCCGACGGGTTTTCCTCCTGATTCCCGTTGACTCTAGTTTTCCAGGGCTCCCCGCTGCCATACCTGGTCAAGTGCTGCCTTGGTGTGAAGGGCATTTGGTCTCCCATTACCTCTGGAATTCAGCTCTTTTGTGCACATTTGGGCCAAGGCTGTTGTTGTGTTTGTAGCTGAGTGGACCTGGAGGTGTGTAAACTGTGCATCAGTACAGTGAGCAGTTAGTGCCGAGGAAACGTCACTTGATAACTGTCATGATATTCAGATAAACATCATGGTGCAAATACACATACACATTGATGGACAGATCAACGGACCAATCAACACACATGCAAGATCACAGCCAATCACAAGCAAGGGCACACTATAAAACGGGGAACACCACAGTTCCCGCTGATTCCAGCAGGAGACAGCTCAGGGCACAGAGCTCACAGCGTGCCATTCAGACATTCCCCATGTGCTGAGTGCCTCTCCAAGATAGTGTTAGGGCTGGGTCCACAGGTTAACGGGTAAAGTACGAACCACAGTAACAAGTTTACAGATGTTGTTATCGATAGTAATAAAACAGAGTTGTACCATCTGCAACCGTGTTGGTTCGTCTGTATAGCGGGACACCCAACACGACATAGTACCAGGATTGGAACCCAGCAACTGTGAGACCTACCTGCACATCTTCAGGGATCCGCCATCCTGCGCCATGGACACCATCAGCCCGCCGCAGCCGCTCCAAATCGCTGGAAACCTCGGCGTCAGCTGGAAGCTGTTTAAACAGTGCTTCCAGTTCTTCCTAGAAGCCACAGAGAGGGAGAATGCTTCGGACACCAGGAAAGTCGCCCTCCTCCTCTCCACGGCAGGGCAACACGCCATCCACATCTATAACTCCCTGGTGTTCGCGTAAGGTGAGGACAAGACGAAGTACAAGACGGTCCTTCTGAAACTGGAGCAACACTTCAGCGTTGAGGTGAATGAGAGCTTCGAGAGGTACCTCTTCCAGCAGCGCCTACAGGGTAAGGATGAGCCTTTTCAATCTTTCCTGACACACCTCCGTATCCTCGCGCAGTCCTGCGGTTACGAGGCCACCTCCGATTCCATGATTCGGGATCAGATCGTTTTTGGGGTCACCTCGGGCACCCTACGCCAACAGCTCCTCAAAATTAAAAGCCTCACCCTAGCCACCACCATCGAAGCCTGCGTCCTCCATGAAAACGCGACCAGCCGCTACTCCCAATTCCAGGCGGCCGAATCGGCACGGCAGGGGTCCCACGAGGCCGTGCGGGTCCAGGCGATCGAATTACTTCTGGCCCGCGGCCCGGACGAGGGCGGCCATTTCACACGCTTTCCGCGGCCTCCCGCGCTTGTACGCAGCAAAAGAGACGTCAACGCAGAGGGACGTGACGCGCAGGCGTGCTCTACACAGGACCGAACTGCGCATGCGCGATGGCGCAATGAACGCCATGACGTCACGACGTGCGGCAATTGTTGATCCACACATTTAAAGCGGCAATGTCCCGCACGAAACCGACAATGCCTCCGCTGTGGCAAGATGGGCCACTACGCTGCCTGCTGTCGAGCAGCTCGACCTGCCAACGCTCCCCAATTCCGACAGCCTCGTAGGGACGTGCGGACCATTCAGCCTCCATACAGAGTCATACCCTGACGATATACAGACCGGCGATACAGACGATCGGGAAGCCTTCCGTGTTGCGGTTATTGATAGGAACCGGATGTTCCCAAGCAGGACCCACCAGCCGATGCCAGTGAACAGTGTCAATCCGGGTGATGAATGGTGTGCCACCCTAACGGTCAACCAATCACCAATCACATTCCGTTTAGACACTGGTGCCTCCGCCAACCTAATAGCATGGTCAGCCTTCTACGCCTTGAAGGTCAGACCACCGATTTGGCCATCCCGTTGTAAGATGGTCGACTACAACGGAAACGTTATCCGGCCATGGGATCCTGCCAGCTCCAGGTGACACACAATACATACACAGCATCACTGTCCTTTGAGATAGTTGGATCATCGAAGGACTCCCTGCTAGGCGCACAGGCATGCAAGGTTCTCCACCTCGTGCAGCGGGTCCACACTCTGTCTCCAGAAGGCACGTCAGACTTCCCGGATGCAGAATTTAGGGCACAGCTCCACTCGCTCCTCGCCCACAACCAGGAGGCATTCGAGGGCATGGGCACACTGCCATACACTTACAGAATACGGCTCAAACCGGACGCCATCCCGGTCATTCAGGCACCTCGCAGAGTCCCAGCACCACTCAAAGACTGCCTCAAGCAGCAGCTGCAGGATCTCCAGGACCAAGGGGTGCTTTCCAGGGTCACGGAGCACATGCCATGGGTCAGCTCCATGGTGTGCGTTAAAAAGCCCTCTGGCGAACTCCGGATCTGCATCGACCCGAAAGACCTAAACAACAACATCATGAGGGAACACTACCCCATACCCAAATGGGAAGAGATCACGAGCGAAATGTCCCGGGAGAAAATATTTACAAAGCTTGATGCCTCGAAGGGTTTTTGGCAGATTCAACTGGATCAGTCCAGTTCACTCCTTTCGGCAGGTTCTGCTACAACAGAATGCCGTTTGGCATCATCTCGGCATCCGAGGTATTTTACAGAATCATGGAACAGATGATGGAGGGCATCGAAGGGGTGCGCGTCTATGTTGACGACGTCATCATCTGGTCCACCACACCACAGGAGCACATCAGTCGGCTCCAGCGTGTCTTTGCTCGGATACGAGAACACGGCCTGCGCCTCAACCGAGCCAAGTGTTCCTTTGGCCAAACTGAGCTAAAGTTTCTGGGGGACCACATATCCCGGTCAGGAGTGCGTCCGGATGCAGACAAAGTGAGCGCCATTACAGCCATGCCGCAGCCGGCAGACAAGAAAGCAGTGCTACGCTTTCTCGGGATGGTCAACTTCCTGGGGAAGTTCATTCCCAACCTTGCCTCCCACACAACGGCTCTTCGCCACCTGCTGAAGAAGACCACGGAGTTCCAGTGGCTGCCCGCACACCAGAAGGAATGGGAAAAGCTCAAAATTAAGCTCACCACAGCCCCGGTATTGGCGTTCTTCGACACCTCTCGAGATACGAAGATCTCGACTGATGCCAGCCAGTCCGGCATTGGGGCGGTACACCTGCAACGGGATGACACTGCATCATGGGCCCCGGTCGCCTCTGCCTCGCGGGCCATGACCCCCACAGAACAGCGCTATGCGCAGATCGAGAAGTTGTGCCTGGGTTTGTTAACCGGCATAGATAAGTTCCACGACTACGTGTATGGTCTCCCTCAGTTCACCGTGGAGACCGACCATCGCCCCCTGGTCAGCATCCTACAAAACGACCTGAATGAGATGACCCCTCGCCTCCAGCGCATTCTGCTCAAGCTCCGGAGGTACGACTTCCAACTGGTCTACACCCCGGGAAAGGACCTCATCAACGCGGATGCCCTATCCAGGGCAGTGAGCACACCGCCCGATTCGGAGGGGTTCGTCTGTCAGGTCGAAGCGCATGTCGCCTTCACATCGGCCAATCTGCCAGCTGATGATTCAATTCTGGCCCATATTCACTGGGAGACTGCGGCTGACCCCCTTCTACAACGTGTGATGCGCCACATTACGGGAGGGTGGCTCAAAGGATAGTGCCCACAATTCTACAATGTCCGGGACGACTTGGCCGTCATTGATGGTGTCCTCCTAAAGTTGGACCGGATTGTGATTCCACACAGCATGCACAGGCTGGTCCTCGAACAACTGCACAAAGGCCATCTCGGGATTGAGAAGTGCAGACGGAGGGCCCGAGAAGCTGTCTACTGGCCGGGCATCAGCGACGACATCACCAACATGGTGCTCAACTGCCCCACCTGCCAAATGTTTCAGCCGGCGCAACCCCCTGAGACGCTTCAGCCCCATGAGCTGGTGACGTCCCCCTGGGCGAAGGTGGGTGTGGACCTTTTTCATGCGCTTGACAGGGACTACGTCATCATCATAGATTACTTTTCGAATTATCCAGAGGTCATATGCCTGCACGATTTGACATCGTCCGCTGTCAACAGGGCATGCAAAGACACCTTCGCTCGCCATGGCATTCCGCTTACTGTCATGTCGGACAATGGGCCCTGTTTTGCAAGCTAAGAATGGTCTTCTTTTGCTGCTTCGTATGGCTTCACACACGTGACGTCCAGCCCTCTGTATTCCCAGTCCAATGGAAAGGCGGAAAAGGGCGTTCATATCGTCAAGCGGCTCCTCTGCAAGGCTGCTGATGCCGGATCTGACTTCTGTTTAGCCCTTCTGGCCTATCGCTCGGCCCCACTAGCCACTGGCTTCTCACCAGCCCAGCTGTTGATGGGTCGCACCCTCAGGACCACTGTGCCATCCATTCCTGTTCCTGCACCCGACTATGCTCCAGTACTGCAAAGGATGCAACAGCAGCGTGCTCAGCAGAATGTGGCACATGACACTCGGGCAACTGATCTTCCTGCCTTGGCGCCTGGAGACAACGTCCGCATCCACCTACCAGAGGGTGGCTGGTCGGCAACTGCCAAATTTCTCCGACGCGTGGCTCCCCGCTCGTTCCTGGTTCGCATGCCTGATGGCTCCATTCACCGGCGCAATCGCCGGGCTCTTCGCCTGCTTCCGCGCTCGCTACGTGATCGTACGCCGGTGCCACGCCCTCCTGTTGTTCCTGATGTCGACTTCGTGGAGCTTCCGCCAGGCCCATTCCTCAGCCGGTGGATTCTGACCCACCCTTGAGGCGGTCAACCCGAATTCGTCGCCCACCTACTAGACTGGACTTATGAGCCTGTTTGAACATTGGACTCACTAAAGTTTTATGCCACAATGTTAATATGTTTCTCTTTTTGTCGTTACAGGAGTTCGTTTTGATGCATGTGTTTACACTTGTTTTGTTTATGGTACAACCTCGTTGCTATGTTGCACCTGACACCTTCCTATGTATATAGTTTAGCCTAATGTACATGTAGATATTGCACACACACATTCAGCTGCGCTCAGTACACATCTATATTTATTAACACATAGGCACATATTTTTGTAAAAAAGGGGGGGATGTCATGATATTCAGATAAGCATCATGGTGCAAACACACATACACACTGATGGACAGATCAACGGACCAATCAACACACACGCAAGATCACAGCCAATCACAAGCAAGGGCACACGCACTATAAAACGGGGAACACCACAGTTCCTGCTGATTCCAACAGGAGACAGCTCAGGGCACAGAGCTCACAGCAAGCCACTCAGACATTCACCATGTGCTGAGTGCCTCTCCAAGATAGTGTTAGGGCTGGGTCCACAGGTTAAAGGGTAATGAACGAAGCAGAGTAACAAGTTTACAGATGTTGTTATTGATAGTAATAAAACAGAGTTGTACCATCTGCAACCGTGTTGGTTCGTCTGTGTAGCAGAGCACCCAACATGATAATAACAATGTCAACGACATTTTCCACCATGGTGATCAAGAATGTTCTGATGGGTGGTAATTGGCTGGGATGGATTTTCCCTTTGGTACAGGACCAACCTGGACAATTTTCCACATTGTTGGATAGGTGCCAGTGTTGTGGCAGTAGTGGAACAACTTGGCTAAGGACCTTGATAGTTTAAGAGCACAAGTCTTGAGTGCTGTTGCTGGAATGTTTTCAGGGTCCATCGCCTCCTCTCTGGTCTATTAGCCCAGGGACTACAGCGGTTCAAGAAGGCAGCTCACCACCACCTTCTGAAGGGCAACTAGGGATGGGCAATAAATGCTGGGCCTAACCAGTGACGCCCACACTCTGTAAATGAATTTAATAAATATCAACACTGTACTATCAACGTCATCAAACACAAGTTCTTTCTTTCTTTAGTTGTCTTTCGTTCTCTCTTTTTTCCTTCTTCTCTCATTTTGTTCTTCAGTTCCCTCTTAATCTCTCATCCTGAAATATGTTTCAGCAAGCAATTAGAATGATGCTGCTCCTACTCAAAGACAGTTTTCTGCCTGATAAGTCAGGGCAAAATTAAAACCGGTTATTGCAAAATGTTTAGTTCCAACTTAAATGGAACCCAGCATTCTCTGAACTTGCACAGCAACAGGATATGAGCCACAAGCGGAAACCACACTCACACTTGAAGTGTGAAGTCTGCCCAGGCATAACACAAAATAATTTTTTTTAAAATGTTTTTCTTTTAAAAAAAAAAAGACTCAAATTTTCAGCAGCATATTTGGCAAAGATAGAGATAACAAGATAACCAGTGGTGTGATGAAGACTTGGACGTATTGTGAACCATCAGGAGTTTAGGTGGAGATTGTAACCGGTACAGAAACCCAGAAGCTCAGGCTAAATCTCTGGTGATATGAGTTCAAATCCCACCATGGCATCTTTGCTAAGTTAAATTCAATTTTAATAAAATCTGGACTTGAGGGCTGGGCATGCTGATCAGTAACCGCCATTAATTGTTGTGCTTTTGCTTTGCTGTCTTTATTTGGTCTGGCCAAGGTGTAACTGCAGACTCACAGAAAGTGCAGTTCACTCTTGATTGCATCAAAAGCACGACAGGAAAGTCATCAAGGAATTAAATGGGCCGCTGAGCATCGAAACAGTCACTGGAAACAAGAACAGCAACACAGCCCTGTTAACGCTGCAAAGTCATCCTTCCTGACATCAGGTCGCTTATGCAAAAATTGGCCGATTTAGATTTCTCACGTGTACCGAGGTACAGTGAAAAGTGTTATTCTGCGTGCAGGCAGAACGCTCCATACATGAAAAACATTGGATATACGATAAATATACGGTGTAAATACATAGACATAGACATCAGGTAAAGCATACGGAGTGTAGTGCTACAACAGCAGAGAAGATGCATAGAGAGGTCAGTTCAGTCCATGAGAGGGCCATTCAGGAGTCTGGTAACAGCGGGGAAGAAGTTGTTTTGAACCTGTTCGTGCGTGTTCTCAGACTGTTGTACCTTCTGCCCAATGGAAGAGATTGGAAGAGAGAACAACCCCGGTGGGAGGGGTCTGTGATTATGCTGCCTGCTTTCCCAAGGCAACAGGAGGTGTAGATGGCAGGCGGGTTTGCGTGATGGACTGGGCTGTGTTCATGACTCTCTGTAGTTTCTTACAGTCTTGGGTAGAGGAGTTGATGCAGCCAGATAGGATGCTTTCTATGATACATCTTTAAAAATTGGTAAGATTCATTGTGGACGTGCCAAATTTCCTTAATTTCCTGAGGAAGTCATAGAGTCATCGATGTTTACAGCATAAAAACAGGCCCTTCGGCCCAACCTGTCCATGCCATCCAGTTTTTACCACTAAGCTCGTCCCAATTGCTCCCATTTGGCCCATATCCCTCTATGCCCAGCTTTCCCATATAATTGTCCAAATGTTTTTTAAAAAGCAAAATTATACCCGCCTCCACTACTGTCCCTGGCAGCTCGTTCCAGACACTCACCACTCTCTGTGTGAACAAATTGCCCCTCTGGATCCTTTTGTATCTCTCCCCTCTCACCTTAAACCTATGTCCTCTAATTTTAGACACCCCTACCTTTGGGAAAAGACATTGACTATCTACCTTATCCATGCCACTCATTATTTTATAGGCCTCTATAAGATCACACCTAAGTATCCTACGCTTCAGGGGAAAACAGTCACAGTCTATCCACCCTCTCCTTTTAACTCAAACCATCAGGTCCTGGTAACATCCTAATAAATCTTTTCTGCACTCTTTCCAGTTTAATAATATCCTTTCCATAATAGGGTGACCAGAACTGCACACAGTATTCCAAGTGTGGCCTTACTAATGTCTTGTGCAACTTCAGCAAGACGTCCCAACTCCTGTATTCAATGTTCTGACCGATGAAACCAAGCATGCCGAATGCCTTCTTCACCACCCTGTCCACCTGCGACTCCACCTTCAAGGAGCTATGAACTGTACCCCTAGATCTCTTTGTTCTATAACTCTCCCCAACTCCCTACCGTTAACGGAGTAGGTCCTGCCCCAATTCTACCCACCAAAATGCATCACCTCACATTTATCTAAATTAAACTCCATCTGCCATTCATCGGCCCACTGGCCCAATTGATCAAGATCCCGTTGCAATCCTAGATAACCTTCTTCACTGTCCACTATGCCACCAATCTTGGTGTCGTCTGCAAATTTACTAACCATGCCTCCAAAATTCTCACCCAAATCATTAATATAAATGACAAATAACAGTGGACCCAGCACTAATCCCTGAGGCACACCACTGGTCACAGGCCTCCAGTTTAAAAAACAACACTCTACAACCACTTTTTGGCTTCTGTCGTCAAGCCAATTTTGTATCCAA
The DNA here is from genome assembly GCF_047496885.1 of Scyliorhinus torazame. NCBI lineage: Eukaryota > Metazoa > Chordata > Chondrichthyes > Carcharhiniformes > Scyliorhinidae > Scyliorhinus > Scyliorhinus torazame. The sequence continues at coordinate 13,444,639 of NC_092714.1, forward strand.
TTGGCTACCTCACCCCGGATCCCGTGAGATTTAATTTTATGCAACAATCTACCATACGGTACCTTGTCAAAGACCTTGCCAAAGTCCGTGTAGACAACATCGACTGCACTGCCCTCATCTATCTTCATGGTTATTCCTTCAAAAATCTCAATCAAATTCATGAGACATGATTTTCCCCTCACAAAGCCATGCTGACTGTCCCTAATCAGTCCTTGCCTCTCTAAATGCCTGCAGATCCAGTCTCTCAGAATACCTTCGAACAACTTACCCACCACAGACGTTAAGCTCCCCGATCTGTAGTTTCCAGGCTTTTCCCTGCGGCCCTCCTTAAACAAAGACACAACATTTGCTACCCTCCAATCTTCAGGCACCTCACCTGTGGCTGTCGACGATTCAAATATCGCTGCTTGGGGACACGAATTTCCTCCCTAGCCTCCCACAACATCCTGGGATACATTTCATCAGGTCCCGGGGATTTATCTACCTTGATGCGCTTTAAGACTTTCAGCACCTCCTTCTCTGTAATATGTACACACCTCAAGACATCACTATTTATTTCCACAAGTTCCCTAACATCCATGCCTTTCTTCTTTTTAAAAAATATATATTTTATTAAAGTTTTCAAACACAATTTTTCCCCCTTACAAATCAACAAAAACGGTAACATGATAACTAATAGATAACATTGTTTAAATAAAATAGTGAACTAACAAAATAACATGAAATAGTGCTCCCCCCCCCGCCTCTCCACCCCATCTAGAACCAAATCAATTCACCCCCCCCCCTCTGGGCTGCTGCTGCTGGCTATCTATTTTCCCCCTAATGTTCCGCGAGATAGTCGAGGAACGGTTGCCACCGCCTGGAGAACCCCTGAGCCGATCGTCTCAGCGCAAACTTCATCCGCTCCAGTTTTATGAACCCTGCCATATCGTTTATCCAGGTCTCCAGGCCGGGGGGTTTTGCTTCCTTCCACATGAGTAAAATCCTTCGCCGGGCTACTAGGGACACAAAGGCCACAATATCGGCGTCTTTCGCCTCCTACACTCCCGGCTCATCCGCTACCCCAAATATAGCTAACCCCCAGCCTGGCTTGACCCGGACCTTCACCACCTTTGAGATCACTCCCGCCACTCCCCTCCAATACCCCTCCAGTGCCGGATATGACCAAAACATATGTGTGAGGTTCGCCAGGCTTCCCCCACACCTCCCGCACCTGTCCTCCACTCCGAAGAACCTGCTCAACCTCGTTCCCGTTATATGTGCTCTATGTAGCACCTTAAATTGGATCAGGCTAAGCCTGGCACACGAGGAAGAGGAATTTACCCTACTTAGGGCATCAGCCCACAAACCCTCCTCAATCTCTTCCCCGAGCTCTTCTTCCCATTTTCCTTTCAGCTCTTCTACCAGCTCCTCCCCCTCTTCTCTCATCTCCCGGTATATTTCGGACACTTTGCCCTCCCCGACCCACCCCCCCGAAAGCACTCTACCCTGGATCCCCTGTGTCGGGAGCAGCGGAAATTCCCTCACCTGTTGTCTTGTGAACGCCCTCACCTGCATATACCTAAAGATATTCCCCGGAGGCAGCTCATACTTTTCCTCTAGCGCTCCCAAGCTCGCAAACGTCCGATCTATAAATAAGTCTCCCACTCTCCTAATTCCTGCCCGGCGCCAGCTCTGGAACCCTCCGTCCAACCTCCCTGGGGCAAACCTGTGGTTGTTCCTGATCTGGGACCACACCGAGGCTCCCAACACACCCCTCTGTCGCCTCCATTGCCCCCAGATACTTAATGTTGCCGCCACCACTGGGTTTGTGGTAAACCTTTTCGGGGAAAGCGGTAGTGGCGCCGTCACCAGCGCTTTTAAGCTCGTTCCTTTGCAGGACGCCATCTCCAGCCTTTTCCACGCCGCCCCCTCTCCCTCTATCATCCACTTACGGATCATCGCCACATTGGCGGCCCAGTAATAGTCGCCCAAATTCGGCAACGCCAGTCCCCCTCTGTCCCTGCTACGTTGCAGGAACCCCCTCCTTACCCTCGGGGCCTTCCCTGCCCACACGAAGCTCATGATGCTCCTATCTATTTTCTTGAAAAAGGCCTTCGTGATCAATATAGGGAGACATTGAAACACAAATAGGAACCTCGGGAGGACCATCATCTTAATCGCCTGCACTCTGCCCGCCAGTGACAGCGGCTGCATATCCCACCTTTTGAAATCCTCTTCCATTTGCTCCACCAGCCGAGTCAGATTGAGTCTGTGCAAGGTTCCCCAGCTCCTGGCTATCTGAATCCCCAGGTATCGGAAGTTTCTTTCCACTCTCCTTAGCGGTAGGCCATCTATCCCTCTACTCTGGTCCCCAGGGTGTATCACGAAAAGTTCATTCTTTCCCATGTTAAGCCTATATCCCAAGAAATCTCCAAACTCCCTCAATATCTGCATGACCTCTGTCATCCCCCCCACTGGGTCCATCACATACAGCAGTAGGTCATCTGCGTAGAGTGACACTCGGTGTTCCTCTCCCCCTCTAACCACCCCTCTCCATTTCCTGGAGTCTCTCAGCGCTATGACCAGTGGTTCAATTGCCAGCGCGAACAGTAATGGGGACAGAGGGCACCCCTGTCTTGTTCCCCTATGTAGTCGAAAATACTCCGATCTTTGCCGATTTGTGACTCCACTTGCCATTGGGGCCCCATAGAGGAGTTTAACCCAGCTGGCAAACCCCTCCCCGAACCCAAACCTCCTCAGCACCTCCCATAAATACTCCCACTCTACCCTATCAAATGCCTTCTCTGCATCCATTGTCGCCACTATCTCTGCCTCCCCCTCTGCTGGGGGCATCATTATCACCCCCAATAACCGTCGCACGTTGACATTCAATTGTCTCCCCTTTACGAACCCTGTCTGATCTTCGTGCACCACCCCCGGGACACAATCCTCTATCCTCATTGTCAGCACTTTTGCCAACAACTTGGCGTCCACATTCAGGAGCGAGATAGGCCTATAAGAACCGCATTGCAGCGGGTCTTTATCTCGCTTCAGGATTAGTGATATCGTCGCCTCCGACATTGTCGGGGGTAGAGTCCCCCCTTCTCTGGCCTCGTTAAAGGTTCTTACCAGCAGCGGGGCCAAAAAGTCCACGTATTTCCTGTAAAATTCCACCGGGAACCCGTCAGGTCCCGGGCCCTTCCCTGCCTGCATGTTCCCCAACCCTTTGGTCACCTCGTCCACCCCAATTGGCGCCCCCAGGCCTGCCACCTCCTGCTCCTCCACCCTCGGGAACCTTAGTTGGTCCAGAAACTGCTGCATCCCCTCTTTTCCCTCCGGGGGTTAGGACCTATATAACCTCTCATTAAAGGTCTTAAACACCTCATTTACCTGCTCTCCGCACCGTAGTTCCCGTTTCATCCCTAACTCCCCCTATTTCCCTCGCCGCTGTCCTCTTACGAAGCTGGTGGGCCAACAGGCGACTCGCCTGTTCCCCATATTCATATCTCATCCCCTGTGCCTTCCTCCACTGTGCCTCTGCCTTCCCTGTGGTCAGCAGGTCAAACTCCGTCTGGAGTCTTCGCCTCTCCCTAGTCCTTCGTCCGGGGCCTCCGCATATCTTTTATCCACACTCAAAATCCCCCCCAGTAATCTTTCCCTCTCTTTGGCCTCTGTTTTCCCCTTGTGAACCCTGATGGAGATCAACTCTCCCCTAACCACCGCCTTCAGCGCTTCCCATACTACCCCCACACGGACCTCCCCATCATCATTGACCTCCAGGTACCTTTCGATACATCCCCGCACCCTTCCGCAGACTCCCTCATCTGCCAATAATCCCACATCCAGTCGCCAGAGTGGGCGCTGTTCCCTCTCCTCTCCTAGTTCCAGATCCACCCAATGTGGGGCATGGTCTGAAACAGCTATGGCCGAGTACTCCGTTCCTTCCACCCTCGAAATCAGTGACCTTCCCAAAACGAAGAAATCTATCCGGGAGTATACCTTATGGACATGGGAGAAAAAGGAGGACTCTTTGGCCAGCGGCCTAGCAAATCTCCACGGATCCACTCCCCCCATTTGGTCCATAAACCCCCTAAGCACCTTGGCCGCTGCCGGCCTTCTTCCGGTCCTGGATCTAGATCTATCTAAACCTGGGTCTAGCACGGTGTTGAAGTCCCAGGTTTCCTACCTCCAGGTTTCCTACCTCCAGGTTTCCTACCTCCAGGTCCGGTATACGTCCCAGCATCCGCTTCATAAATCCCGCAACATCCCAGTTCGGGGCATATACGTTGACCAGCACGACCTCCATTCCCTGCAGTCTGCCACTCACCATCACATATCTGCCCCCGCTGTCCGCTACAATGTTCCTAGCCTCGAACGACACCCGTTTCCCCACCAATATGGCCACCCCTCTATTCTTTGCGTCCAGCCCTGAGTGGAACACCTGTCCCACCCATCCTTTCCTTAGCCTAACCTGGTCCGCCACCTTCAGATGCGTCTCTTGAAGCATGGCCACGTCTGCCTTCAGTCCTTTTAAGTGCGCGAACACTCGGGCCCTCTCAATCGGCCCATTTAGGCCTCTCACGTTCCACGTGATCAGCCGGACTGGGGGGCTGCCCGCCCCCCCTCCCCTGTCGACTAGCCATCACCCTCTCTGGGCCAGTACCACGTCCCGGTCCCGCGCACCCACCCGTCCCCCAGGCGGTGCATTCCCGCCCCGACCACCTTTTCTCTTAGCAGCTCCCTTTCGATCTCAGCAGCAGCAACCCAGTTGTTCCCCCCCCCACCCCCGCTAGATCCCCATCTAGCATGGTTACTCCCCCCATATTGCTTCCGAAAGTCAGCTGACTTCAACTGACACCGGCTACTCCCGCTCTCTCCTTGACCCCCCCGTGTGAGGAACTCCCATCCTCCTTGCGCCTATCTTCCCGCCATTATCTCTCTGGCGCGGGAAAAAACCCCCGCGCTTTCTAGAACCATCCCGCCCCCTATGGCGCAGCTCCCCCTACAGCCCCGTTCTCATTCCCCATCCCCCGCCTGTGTCTCTATTTCCCCCCCACCGGCGCCCACATTTCTCAGTGTCCCCCCCTCCCCAATTTACATCTCTATTTATCAACATTGTCGTTTCCCCATCAACATCAGTCCCTCAGTTCTGGTCCAGTTTCTCTTTTTGAATGAAGGTCCATGCTTCTTCCGACGTTTCAAAATAGTAATATCTATCCTGGCACGTGACCCATAATCGCGCCGGCTGCAACATCCCGAACTTTACTTTCTTCTTGTGTAGCACCTCCTTGGCTCGATTGAAGCTCGCCCTCCTTCTCGCCACCTCCGCACTCCAGTCCTGATACACTCGTATTACCGCATTCTCCCATCTGCTACATCGTACCTTCTTGGCCCATCTCAGAACCACCTCTCTGTCATTGAAGCGGTGGAATCGCACGACCATCGCCCTAGGTGGTTCTCCAGCCTTTGGTCTCCTCGCAGGGACCCGGTGGGCCCCTTCCACTTCCAGGGGGCCCGAGGGGACCACAGCTCCCATTAGCGAACGTAGCATCGTGCTCGCATAAGCCCCGCTGTCAGCTCCTTCCATTCCCTCGGGGAGACCCAGGATCCGGAGGTTCTTTCTCCTTGATCTATTTTCCAGGACTTCAATTCTTTCGATGCACTTCTTATAAAGCGCCTCGTGCGTCTGCATTTTGACCGCTAGGCCCAGGATCTCGTCCTCGTTGTCAGTTACCTTCTGCTCCACCACATGGAGCTCTATCTCCTGGGCCTTTTGTGTCTCTTTAAGCCCCTCGATTGCCTGTAACATCGAGGCCAGCATCTCCTTTTTTAACACCTCCACACACCGTCTTAAAAATTCATCCTGGTCCGGTCCCCATGTCGCCTGGGCTCCCTCCGACGCCATCTTGTTTCTTTCTTTCCTCTGCCGCTGCCCTCGAGGATCCTCCGTGATCTGGCCGCCGCCACCGATCTTTTTCTTTCACACTGGGGGGAACTCCCTGTTGCTCCACCCCACACCGGGTTTCGTCGCGGAAATTTCCCGTTCGGGCTCTTAAAAAGAGCCCGAAAGTCCGTCAGAGCTGGAGCCGCCGAAACGTGCGGCTTAGCTGATCATCGCCGCAACCGGAAGATCCATGCCTTTCTCAACAGTAAATACAGATGAGAAATATTCATTTAGGATCCCCCCCCATCTCTTGTGGATCTGCACATAGATGACCTTGTCGATCCTTAAGAGTCTGTCCCTCGTTATTCTTTTGCCCTTGATGTATTTGTAGAAGCTCTTTGGATTCTACTTTGCCTTACCTGCCAAAGTAATCTCATGTCCCCTTCTTGCCCTCCTGATTACTCTCTTAACTTTACTCCGACAAACTCTATACACTTCAAGGGATCCACTTGATCCCGACTGCCTATGCATATCATATGCCTCCTTTCTTTTGACCAGGTCCTCAATATCCCGAGTCATCCAGGATTCCCTACTTCTACCAGCCTTGCTCTTCACTCTACAAGGAATGTGCTTACCCTAGGCGCTGTTGGGCTTTCTTGGTCGTAGTGTCGACGTGGGTGGACCAGGACAGATTGTTGGTGATGTTTACAGCTTGGAATTTGAAGCTGTCAACCATCTCCACCTCAACACTATTGGTGCAGAGAGGGACATGATCGACACTTGGTACATTAAACCAAAAGAGAAAATGCTGGAAAATCTCAGCAGCTCTGGCAGCATCTGTAAGGAGAGAAAAGAGCTAACGATTCGAGTCCAGATGTTAAAAGGCATAGAAAGTGGGAGATATTTATGCTGTAGGGGAAGGGAATGAAAGTTTTTTACTTGGTACACGGAACTGTCCCACAGAAGAGTCAAGCCATAGCCGGGAATGGAACCCACAAGGAATCTTACCTGACAGACAATGTCCAGGATACCACCATCACCATCCATAAGGAGGGAATTCCAGGATTTTGACCCAGTGACGGTGAAAGAACAGTGATATATTTCCAAATGAGGCTGTTTAGCACAGGGCTAAATCGCTGGCTTTGAAAGCAGACCAAGGCAGGCCAGCAGCACGGTTCAATTCCCGTAACAGCCTTCCCGAACAGGCGCCGGAATGTGGCGACTAGGGGCTTTTCACAGTAACTTCATTTGAAGACTACTTGTGACAATAAGCGATTTTCATTTTCATGAGGAAGGTGAGTGACTTGGAGGGGAACCTGGGTTTCCAGGTATCTGCTACTCTTGCCCTTCTAGATGGTAGTGGCTGTGGGTTTGGAAGGTGCTATCCAAGAAGCCTTGGTGAGTTACTGCAGTGCATCTAGATGTCTAATTCCTTCTTGAAATTGTACAACGTTTTGGCCTCAACTACTTTCCATGGTAGCGAATTCCACAGATTCACTACTCTCTGGGTGAAGAAATTTCTCCTCACCTCAGTCCTAAAAGGTTTACCCCTTATCCTCAAACTATGACCCCTAGTTCTGGACTCCCCAACCATCGGGAACATTCTTTCTGAACCTACCCTGTCAAATTCTGTGAGAATTTTGTAAGTTTCTACGAAATCCCCTCACACTCTTCTAAACTCCAATATAATCCTAACCTACTTAGTCTCTCCTCATATGACAGTCCTGCCATCTCAGGAATCAGCCAGGTAAACCTTTGCTGCTCTCCCTCCATAGCAAGAACATCCTTCCTCAGATAAGGACACCAAAACTGCCCACAATACTCCAGGTGTGGCCTCACCAATGCCCCATACAATTGCAATCAAACATCGGGCCGGAGAGTGGAGCTGAGTCCACAAAGATCAGCCATGATCTTATTAAATGGCGGAGCAGGCTCGAGGGGCCAGATGGCCGACTCCTGTTCCTAGTTCTTATGTTCTTATCTCTATTTCTATTCTCAAACTCTCTCGCCATGAAGGCCAACATACCATTTGCCTTCTTTACTGCCTGCTGTACCTGCACGCTTACTTTCAGCGACTGATGCAGGAGGACACCAAGGTCTCGCCTAGCATCCACCTCTCTCAATTTACACCCATTCAAATAATAATCGGTCTTCCTATTTTTGCTACTGAAGCGGATAACCTCACATTTATCCACATTATACTGCATCTGCCATGCATGTGCCCACTCACTCAGCCTGTCCAAATCCCGCTGAAGCATCTCTGTATCCTCCTCACAGCTCACCCTCCCACCCAACTTTCTATCATCTGCAAATTTGGAGATAATATGAAATGAAAAATGAAAATCGCTTATTGTCACAAGTAGGCTTCAAATGAAATTACTGTGAAAAGTCCCTAGTCGCCACATTCCAGTGCCTGCTCGGGGAGGCTGGTACAGGAATTGAACCGTGCTGCTGGCCTGCTTGGTCTGCTTTCAAAGCCAGCGATTTAGCCCTGTGCCAATATATTAATTCCCTCATCCAAATCCTTAATATATAATGTGAACAGCTGGGGTATTAGCACAGAGCCCTGCGGTATCCCACTAGTCACTGCCTGCCAATCAGAAAAAGACCCATTTATTCCAACTTTTTGCTTCCTGTCTGCTAACCAGCTTTCTATCCATCTCAAGACACTACCTGTAATCCCATGCGCTTTAACTTTACATATTAATCCGCTATGTGACACATTATTGAAAGCCTTCTGAAAATCTATATAATCCACATCCACCGGTTCTTCCTGGTCAACTCTACTAGTTACATCTGCAAAGAATTCTAGTAGATTGTCAAGCATGATTTCCCTTTCGTAAATTCATGCTGACTTTATCTGATTAAATACAAAGAGTTATCCAGACTAGCTTTGACAAAGAGTCATCCAGACTCGAAACGTTAGCTCCTTCTCTCTCCACAGATGCTGTCAGACCTGCTGAGATTGTCCAGCATTTTCTGTTTTTGTCTGATTACAATACTGCTTTCCATAGAAACATATAAAATAATGAAGGGAATAGATAGGATAGAATCAGGGAGGTTGTTTCCACTGGGGGGTGAAACTGGAACTAGGGGACATAGCCTCAAAATAAGGGGGAGCAGATTTAGGACTGAGTTGAGGAGGAACGTCTTCACCCATAGGGTCGTGAATCTGTGGAATTCCCTGCCCAGTGAAACAGTTGAGGCTACCTCGTTGGATGTTTTTAAGTCAAAGGTAGATAGATTTTTGAACAGTAAAAGAATAAAAGGTTACGGTGAGTGGGCGGGTAAGTGGAGCTGAGTCCACAAAAAGATCAGCCATGACCTTATTGAATGGCGGAGCAGGCTCGAGGGGCCAGATGGTCTACTCCGGCTCCTAGTTCTTACGTTCTCATGAACTTCGCTAGATTAGAACAACCCGGATATTGGAAGGGTCCGAGAATTCTCAACAATGTACCTCTTCGCTGAAAAGTGTATGGAGATGGTATCTCGAGTTTGGATACAGAAGACGACATGAGACAATATATTTTCTAAATGATATAACAGTTTATTGAAGAACCAAACAAGAAATTTACTTTTAGTGGCAATTCAATCACAACATTGACTGTTCTAGGAAATGTAAGCAAAGCATGTTCCTAATAGGGAATCAAAGTCTTATTAATGTCACAGAGAGGTATTTAAGATATCAATCAATATTTAAAATAACATTTACCTTAAATCTCTGAGGAGAAAACTACTGAGTCTAGCAAGATATCTCCACCCCAATTAAAAGGGAACTGTCATCACTCCACTACATCAGCAAACTTTACCATGAGAGACGCAGGATTGAATCCAATGAATCCTAGAACCCTACTGTACAGCTCCAATAAGAGCTAAATCAGCAGGAAGCATGTTGAGCACTTGTGCTGGAAAACATCCTTTGTTTTTGGTCAACATTCTTCAATCAAACATGGTACTAAAAGGTGCAAGACAGTGGTTGCTTCTTTGCAAACACCCAGTTTTCAAGACTCAGTTGACAAGTTATTTATGTCATCCTTTTTTTTTTAAATTTAGAGTACTCAATTCATTTTTTCCAATTAAGGGGCAACGCAGCCAATCCACCTACCCTGCACATCTTTGGGTTGTGAGGGCGAAACGCACGCAGACACGGGGAGAATGTGCAAACTCCACACGGACAGTGACCCAGAGCCGGGATCGAACCTGGGACCTCGGCGCCGTGGGACCGCAGTGCTAACCCACTGAGCCACTATTTAGGTCATTCTTAAGGATATCCATTATTAGATTGCGGTACTTTGCAATGTATCAATTCCTTACTAAAGCGATGTAGAGGCCAGTTCTGTTTTTTCTTTACTGCCTTGTGTTCGAGGATATACCACATTCTATCCTACAGGGTGTTGTTATCCTTGAGCACACAAGTATGCCCTGGCATGTTTATAACATTTCAAAACATTTTCTTTTTGTCCAGTTCTTAACTGATAGAAAGGACGTAAGGGCACTGGAGAATGCGCGGAGAAGATTTACAAGGACAACACCAGAAATGTGTGGGTATATATATCAGGAAACCTCGTTAAAAAAAACTTGAAAATCATATGGAAAGCTGAAATAGAGTAGATACAGGGAGAATGTTTTCTCCTGTGGGGAAGAGCAAAACTAAAGGCCGTCAATATAAGAGAATTACCAAGAATCCAATTGTGAATTCAGAAGAACCTTCATTCCCCAGGAAGTGGTGAGAATGTGGAACATGCTACCAAAGGGAGCGGTTGATTTGGAGGAGACGTATTGAAGGGGAAGTTGGACAAGTGAATGAGGGAGAAGGAAGTAGAGGGTTGTGATGATGGATTTGAACATAGAACATACAGTGCAGAAGGAGGCCATTCGGCCAATCGAGTCTGCACCGACCCACTTAATCCCTCACTTCCACCCTATCCCCGTAACCCAATAACCCCCCGTAACGTTTTTTCTTGGTCACTAAGGGCAATTTATCATGGCCAATCCACCTAACAAGCACGTCTTTGGACTGTGGGAGGAAACCGGAGCACCGGGAGGAAACCCACGCACACACGGGGAGAACGTGCAGACTCCGCACAGACAGTGACCCAGCGGGGAATCGAACCTGGAACCCTGGCGCTGTGAAGCCACAGTGCTAATCACCTGTGCTACCGTGCTGCCCTGATCATGGAAATGGGAGGAGGCTCGAATTGAGCATAATGACCAGCAGGGACCTGTTGGACCGAATGGCTTGTTACTGTGCCACATACAAACCCCGTTCAACAGATCCTTTCACCTGCCCCCAGTATCCTCCCTCCTCTTGGACCCCTCCCTCTATCTGCTTATCTAATCTTTTTATTGAGAACTGTTTGCGTGACATCGACCATCTCAATTTCTCAGCTCCTCTCACCCACTCTAACCCGTCTCCTTTTGAACTTCCTGCTCTCCGCTCTCTCAGGTCCAACCCTGACTTTGTCATCAAACGTGCCAACAAGGGTGTGGCTGTTGTTGTCTGGCGTACTGACCTCTACCTCGCAGCGGCTGAGCACCAACTCTCAGACACTTCCTCCTACCCCCCTCTGGACCATGACCCCATCACCGAGCATCAAGCCATTGTTTTCAGGACTGTCACTGACCTCATCTTCTCTGGAGATCTTCCCTTCACAGCTTCCAACCTCATCGTCTCCCAACCCCGGACAGCCGCTTCTACTTCCTCCAAAAATCCACAAACAGGACGGCCCCGGTAGACACATTCTGTCAGCCTGTTCCTGCTCTACTGAACTCATTTTTTCCTATCTTGACTCCATCCTCACTCCTCGTGTCCATTTCCTTCCCACCTACATCAGTGATTCCTGTGATGTCCTCCATCGTACCAATAACTTCCAGGCCCCGGCCCTAACCGCCTCCTCTTTACAATGGATGTCCAATCTCTCTATCCCTCCATTCCCCACCAGGATGTCCAGTCCTTCTATACCTCCATTCCCCATCAGGATGTCCAATCCCTCTATACCTCCATTCCCCATCAGGATGTCCAATCCCTCTATACCTCCATTCTCCATCAGGATGTCCAGTCCTTCTATACCTCCATTCCCCATCAGGACATCCAATCCCTCTATACCTCCATTCCCCACCAGGATGTCCAATCCCTCTATACCTCCATTCCCCATCAGGATGTCCAATCCCTCTACACCCTCCATTCCCCATCAGGACATCCAATCCCTCTATACCTCCATTCCCCACCAGGATGTCCAGTCCTTCTATACCTCCATTCCCCATCAGGATGTCCAATCCCTCTTTACCTCCATCCCCCATCAGGACGGTCTGAGGGATCTCCGCTTCTTCCTCGAGCAGAGGCCTGATCAATCCCCATTCGCCACCACTCTCCTCCGTCTGGCTGAACATGTCCTCTCACTCAACAATTTCTCCTTCAACTTGACTCACTTCCTCCAAACCAAAGGTGTGGCTATGATCCCAGTTTAATCTGTCTCTTTATGGGGTATGTGGAACATTCCTTGTTCTAATTCTACTCTGGCCAAATCTCACAACTCTTTTATCGGTACCTTGACAACTGATTCGGTGCGACTTCATGCTCCTGTCTGTACCTAGAAAAACATATTAATTTTGCTTCCATGTTGCACCCCTCTATCACCTTCGTATGATCCATCTCTCACACTTCCCTTTACTTCCTTGACCTATCTCTCTCCATTTCTGGGGATAGACTGTCCACTAATATCCATTACAAGCCCATCGACTTCCACTCCGATCTCAACTACAGCTCTTCACACCCCACATCCTGTAAGGGCGCCCTCTTCATTGCAGTGTTAATGTAAGCCTATTTGCGAGAGGATTAAAGATTATCATTATTACTATTCTCCCAGTTCCTTTGCCTCCGTTGCATCTGTTCCGATGATGCCATTTCCCAAAACGGTGCTGCTAATGTGACTTCATTCTTCCTTAATCATGGTTTCCCACCGACTGTGGTCGAGAGGACTCTCAACCATGTCCAATCCATCTTCCACACCTCTGCCTCCATCCCTTCCCCTCCCTCCTAGTACCAGGATAGGGTCCCTTTTGCATTCACTTTTCATCCCACCAGCCTCCCCATTGAAAGCATCTTCGTCCGCCAACTCCAGCAAGATGTCACCACCAAACACATCTTCCCCTCACTCCCCTGTCAGCATTCCGCAGGGACCATTCTTTCCTGTACACCCTGGTCCACTCCTCCATCACCCCCAACATATCACCCTCTTCCCATGGCACATTCCCATGCAATCGTAGAAGGTGTAACGCCAGCCCCTTTGCCTCCTCCCTGCTCACCAACGTAGGTGAGGCAATGCTTCACGTGCACCTCCTTCAATCTGGTCTGTTGCAGTCGCTGTTCCCAATGCGGTCTACTCTACATTGGAAAGACTAGACGCAAGCTGGGTGACCGCTTTGCAGAACACCTTCGGTCCGTCCGCTAGCAGGACCCAGGCCTTCCTGTCACTTGCCATTTCAATTCACCACCTTGCTCTCATGCCCACATGTCCGTCCTTGGCCTGCTGCAATGCTCCAGTGAAGCACAGACTAACTGGAAGAACAACACCTCATCGTCCAAATAGACATGTTACAGCCTTCTGGGCTTAACAACTTCAGACTGTGAACTCTCTCCTCCACAATCTCTACCCCATTTTTATTTCCATTAACTTATTTTCATTTCTTCCATTCAGTCATTTTTCCACGACCCTTTTTATCCCGCTTTCCATCTCGTTTTTCCCTTACCACCTCTTCCCCTACCCCACCTCGCTCGAGTCATCTGTTCCCTGTTCCTAGTTCCCCTTTGACACACTACTTACCTTTGGTCTGCCATTACCACGTTCTGATCTCTTAATGTTCCACTATCAGCATCCTTCTTAGCCTTAATCACCACCAGTTACATTTGACAAAGAGTCAAAGAACAAAGAACAAAGAAAAGTACCTGGTGTTGTAAGACTTCGTAAAGAAAAGTACAGCACAGGAACAGGCCCTTCGGCCCTCCAAGCCCGTGCCGACCATGCTGCCCGACTAAAGTACAATCTTCTACGCTTCCTGGGTCCGTATCCCTCTATTCCCATCCACACTCGAAATGTTAGCTCAATCCTCCCTTCACGGATGCTGTCAGACCCGCTGAGATTGTCCAGCATTTTCTGTTTTTTGCGTCAGATACCAGCGTCCGCCGCAATTTGCTTTTATTTTTAATTCCTTCGTTTGACTGAATGCAAATTCTCAAATGTCCATGGTGCAATTAGTTCAAGCTCTCAGCACTTTTCCTCCAGTTCTCTGGATTACTTATCACTGCAACAATATCAGGAACTCCACAGCAAAACCTGAGTGTAATGCCCCCCACAGTCGGAGAGCCTGACAATCTGCATGTGAAGTATTGGCGGGTGTGGGAGGCGCGTTGATGCAGTTGAATTTGTGTCCTAGCAATTTTAGGAGAAGAGGGAAAGTTAGCAGGAAAGCTAATATGCAGGGATGAATTATTTGAAGTGTTTGAGATGATTAAAGGAGTTAATTTAAGAACAGAGGAAACATGGGGTTGGATTCACCAGTTCCCCAGCCGCATGTTCCTCGGCAGCGCCATTCGGTGGCGACGGGATTCCATACACTCGCCGCTTGTCAATGGATTTCCCAATGGATCTCCCCACTCCGCCGGGAAACTCGAGGTGCATCAATCTAGAATATATCTCGAGGTGCGTCAATCTTGAATATACTCAGCAGTTTCAAATTCCTAGGGGGGCACATCTCCAAAAATCTGTCCTGGTCCACCCACGTCGACTCTGCCACCAAGAAAGCACAACAGCGCCTATACTTCCTCAGGAAACTAAGGAAATTCGGCATGTCCACATTAACCCTTACCAACTTTTACAGATGCACCATAGAAAGCATCCGATCGGGCTGCATCACAGCCTGGTATGGAAACTGCTCGGCCCAGGACCGCAAGAAACTTCAGAGATTCATGAATACAGCCCAGTCCATCACACAAACCTGCCTCCCATCCATTGACTCCATCTACGCCTCTCACTGCCTGGGGAAAGCGGGCAGCAGAATCAAAGATCCCTCCCACCCGGCTTACTCACTCTTCCAACTTCTTCCTTCGGACAGGAGATACAGAAGTCTGAGAACACGTACGAACAGACTCAAAAACAGCTTCTTCCCCACTGCCACCAGACTCCTAAATGATCCTCTTGTGGACTGACCTCATTAACACTACACCCCTGTATGCTTCATCCGATGCCAGTGTTTATGTAGTTACATTGTGTACCCTGTGTTGCCCTATTATGTATTTTCTTTTCTTCCCTTTTCTTCCCATGTACTTAATGATCTGTTGAGCTGCTCGCAGAAAAATACTTTTCACTGTACCTCGGTACACGTGACAATAAACCAATCCAATCCAATCCAATTCCCAACACCCCCCACAGCTCTCTGGGCTGGAGAATTCCACAGTTGATAGGCAAGGGTAGATAAAGAGAAAGTATTCCCTGTGGTGGGGAAGACTGAAGCAAGGGGCATCTCTTTAAAATTGAAGCGAGGGCATTCAGGCGTCTGGCCAGGAAGCAATTTTTCACACAAAGGATCATGGAAATCTGGAATGCCCTCCCCCAAAAGGCTGCTGAGGTTTTAAGTCAATCGGAAATTCTAGAGCTGTGGACTGGAGGCATGGAGGAGTGAGGAGTTGGTGAGTCAATGGAAAACTTCAAAATTCAGATTTTAATTGGATGAGGGTTTTAGGGGTTACAGAACCACTTTGGGTAAATAGAATCTAGGCGCAGATTAGCCACAATCTAATTGAATGATGGAACAGAGTTAGGAGATTGAATAGTCTCCTCCTGTTGCCATGCCCCTGAGGAATAAAAGATTCATTTCCCTTTCAACCAGGAACGAACCTCCAATCAGAATCGAGGGGAAATTGTCTTGGTCGGCGAGTGCAAGGTGATTGCTTTCATCTGATAGTTTTATCTGTCAAACATGCAAATGTATCATTCAACAAATATTTTTAAAATCTTATAATTTATTCACTGAGCCACACTTGAAGAACTTGGAAAGCCCTCATGTAAATTCATTAAAAATCCCAAGTGCACAACAGGAAAGTCAGGAAAAATTCGAACCAGAACTTAAAACACAGGTAATTCAGGTAAAATACAAAAATGTAATAAATATTTACACATAAAAAGTGTGAAATAAGCTTCAGACACGGACTGATTCAAATCGTTCAAACTATCATCACGGAAACTGTGGCGAAGGGAACAAAGGGGATTTTCTACAACCTGGTTAAAAGTCACACATCTGACCTAGCTAGTTACACCAAAATTCATCCATTTGCCACTTTAAAAATGTCAAAAATGTAGAGCAGTGGATTGTATGTTGTATGTATTGATGTCTGTGTGTATCAATGTCTGTAGCTGGGTGCAAATATGTTTGTATTTGTGTGCATTTGCATGCAAGTTCGTGAGTTTGTATGTATCTGTATGTATGTTTGTATTCTTGAATGTATGTATGAATATTCCCTTTAAGTTCCACAGTTACATAGATATATAGAACATACAGTGCAGAAGGAGGCCATTCGGCCCATCGATTCTGCACTGACCCACTTCAGCCCTCACTTCCACCCTGTCC
The DNA here is from genome assembly GCF_047496885.1 of Scyliorhinus torazame. Classification (NCBI taxonomy): domain Eukaryota; kingdom Metazoa; phylum Chordata; class Chondrichthyes; order Carcharhiniformes; family Scyliorhinidae; genus Scyliorhinus; species Scyliorhinus torazame. Next base: position 13,461,128 of record NC_092714.1, read on the forward strand.
CCATAACCCAATAACCCCTCCTAACCTTTTTAGACACTAAGGGCACTTTAGCATGGCCAATCCACCTAACCTGCGTGTCTTTGGACCATAGGAGGAAACCGGAGCACCCGGAGGAAACCCACGCAGACGCGGGGAGAACGTGCAGACTCCGCACAGACAGTGACCCAGCGGGGAATTGAACCTCGGACCCTGGCGCTGTGATTCCACAGTGCTATCCACGTGTGCTGCCGTGCTGCCCGTTGCGTAGTTGCACAGCAACGCAAAACTCCCTGCGCAGGGTGCACACTAGCTACCGTGCATCCACAACCATGCAAAAAGCTTTAACAGGACCGTGCATTTACCTCAATGAACTGTGTGCTGCAAAGAAAAATGGAGGATATTCTGCCCTGTGTGTATCTCTTCTTGTGTGCTGCATGTATGTCTGTGCAATACTGTATGTGTGCTGTGTTTATGGATTCAAGCTGTGGCTTTCCTAGCTCTGCATTTCCCTGTGTGTCAATACATTGTGGGGTGAAGCATGAGCTGCCACGTTTAATTTTATTTACCGCAAACTCTGTAATACCATGAGAATATCTGGGAGCGGAAAGAAGAGCATCAACAATCCCCTCTTTTTCGCATAGATCGCTCATCTCCTCACCTTAACCCTCGCTAACTCATTTTTATCACCAGATACTTGCCCAGTTGTCTTCTTTGCAACCATTTGTTATGATATTGCGGGTGGTACGTGCCAGGCTGCCAAAATCCCCAAGGGAAACTTGAGCAAACCATCACAACTATTTGCGATTCGTATTTTATGAGAAGGTATCTGAGGTCGGGAGAAATAATTTCAAACCCCGTGTGAAGGTCTTAAAAACTAAATTTAAACATCTATTTTTAAAAAAAGGGAAAAAAATGAGACTTAAAGACACAATATTATATTCACACAGTTTCCCCAAAAGATTTCTGTTTAATTAAATCAGAGCTAAACATCCCTATTAAGCAACAGTCCTATAAAATATAAATTCATTGTTGCTATCGAGGAAGTCTTACATAGGCTTTTCTCTTTCTTTCGGTCAATAATGGGACCAAAGCTTTTCTCAAACCTTTGCAGACACAAGCACTTTTCTTTGAGAGTGGTGGCAGCTGATTATTCACAAATCCGTCTCCAACATACACTCCTTCAGAGTGCACCTACTGATACAGTCTTCTATCTCTCTCTTGTCCTTAACTCTATTGATTTTACCTCCCTTTACAAATTCCTTTTCTCAGAATTAACAGGTCTTTCATGACATTTTTTATGGACACCACATTGGGCAAACATCCAGTTAATACTTTGCTTTATTTCATCTGCGATCCTCTTCAATTAAATATATTCCCTTTGAAATATTATAGTTAACTTCAAGTCGCTTCACTTATCTTCCTAATGCAAATTTCCATTCATCCTGCTCACCGTTCCCATCTTAGCCATTCTCAATTTCCGCTTCAAAAGACCTGCTTTCACGCATAATTCTTTTTGATTTTTTTGTCCTTGCAGTATAATTGTTTTCAGTCTAATTAAATTAGTCTCGCCTATACATACAGACACAAGCCTATTTTGTAGTAAAGAACGCGAATATTGGGACAATATTGAATTTTCGTCACACATTGATATTCAACTGAGGTGAAATTACTCCTGATTTTGGTGGAAACTACATTTGAAATTAAATGAAAATCGCTTATTGTCACAAGTATGCTTCAAATGAAGTTACTGCAAAAAGCCCCTAGTCGCCACATTCTGGCGCCTGTTCGGGGAGGCTGGTATGGGAATTGAACCGCGCTGCTGGCCTGCCTTGGTCTGTTTTAAAAGCGAGCGATTTAGTCCTGTACTAAACCAGACCTCTTTTGGTGGAACATATCTGCCCAATGTTGGCAACCGTATTCCCAACATTACAAAACACTGGGCTCTGGAATAACTTATGATTTTTTACATATCTTCACACCCAACCTGTTTTTTTTAGCCTTGGGGAATATTAGGGGAAGTCACAGAAGGGTTACTGAGCTGAGTATAGAAGGCAATGGTCACTTTGAAGATCCCAATTGTTAGCCCTCAGGCCATCCACCTGCAAAGACCTGAAGATCCATGCGTTTCACCTGCAGATTGATCCAGTGGGTAGGTTTGGGTGTCAACAATTGCCCATCATCAGTATTGCACCTCCATCTTGTGCTAAATGGACATCGCACACGGAGGCAGTGTACTTAGTGAACGTTTAGCCTCAAGCACGTTCACGACTTTGAAATGACCCCTGGCGTCGGGTTACCAATGTTCATGGGAAAATTCAGCCCGTTGAATTGCAATAATTTGCTATAGTCAACATATTCTTAACAGGTGCTTCCTGCTTCTTGGAAGGTCATAGGGCGAATCCAAAACTGTGCCTGACTCTTTCTGTTGTAGATTCAGATTAAATAAAGGAAACAATGTTCACTGTGTGTCTATAGGTATCAATGCAAAGAGACTGAAAACCCTCAACCATCCATGTTCTCCGACTGTTTGACTCCAAACTGTACAACTTGGTTATTCCCGCTGTAATTAGTCATCAAGAGAAACGCCTCCAACTATATCTTGCAAATTCTCCAATTCCAAGTCTTCTTTGCCATTGTCTGAGATTTCAGATGTAGCATAACAGCCAGAGTCCCTGGGGCATTCCATCAAGTGTGCTTGTTCGAGCTTGAGTTCAGAGGATTGGTCCGCAGTTATAACATCATTTTTTTCTTCCTCTTCACTTAGAACTGTAACACAGAAATGTCAAAATATCATTCTCTTTACTCAGCATGATCAACTTATCAGTAGCTCGGAAGGGAATCATTGAATAATGCTCTTTTATGGGAGACCCATGGTTGTGGGTTTTGTGCTTATATGAAATGAAATGAAATGAAAATCGCTTATTGTCACAAGTAGGCTTCAAATGAAGTTACTGTGAAAAGCCCCTAGTCGCCACATTCCGGCGCCTGTTCGGGGAGGCTGGTACGGGAATTGAACCGCGCTGCTGGCCTGCCTGGGTCTGCTTTCAAAGCCAGCTATTTAGCCCACTGTGCTAAACCAGCATTGTTTCCAAGCCCTAGAGAACACTCAGGTCCCTTGCCTTGACCACCTTCTCACTGCACCCCTCAAACCTGCCCACCTTCTCCCCACTTCCCTCAATCCCACCTATCCAGCTTCCCCCCATATCTCTCAGTCCTGCCTACTCATCCTCTACCCATGTCCCTCAATCACCCTTCATTCAGGAAGGCTTCCTTGAGGGCGTAGGTGTCGACAGCCCTCAGCTAGGTTCGCATCAGGCCATGATGTTTATGCAGTCATCCACAACGAAATTTGAGATTGTAAAGTCTGGTAGTCTTAGTCTCAGGTGCTTTGTGGCCTTAAGGTAACATCCCAAGATCTTAGTTCTCCAGCCGGCAGAGAATCAGGACTGATCCCTGCTGGTACTAGGAACGTCATTCCAAGGCACTTGGAAAAGGTATTTTGTTGCCAATCGGTTTTGCGTACCACCGGGTCCGAGAGGGGCAGGACTTCGGGGGCGATTCCCCCGTGCCGCGCCGTACCGGAGAATCGATGTTTGTGACATTTTCCCGCGCGACGCCGGTCCGATGCCGTCCCGCCATTTTCCCAACCGGCGGGAACGGCTTCATCGTGGTCTGTGCCGCGCACGTCGGAGAATCCGCCGAGAGGGCAATCGAGGCGCTTCACACAGGCCCTCGCCATTCTCCGGCCCGGATGGGCCGAGCGGCCGCTACGACCCGACAGGTTCCCGCCGGCGCCATCCACCCGTGGTCGCTGCCGGAGGGAACTCTGCGGGAACGCTGGGGGGGGGGGGCTCCTTCATGGGGGGGGGGGGGGGCCTCCGATGGGGTCCGGCCCGCGATCGGGGCCCAACGATCGGCAGGCCGGCCTCTCCCTCCCCCCCCCCCCCCCCCCCCCCGAGTCTACCTCCTTCCACGGATGGCCCCAGAACACCGGCGCCATGTTGGTGAGGGGTCGTCGCGCGGAGTAAGTTCCCCGCGCATGCGCGGGTTGGCGCGGCACCTATTTGGCGCCGTGTAAGGATGCTGGAGTGGCGTGAACCGCTCCAGCATCGAGCTGGCCCCCTGTGGGGGCCAGAATAGGTCGTGCCCGGGCCCTGTTCGCGCCGTCGTGAAATGCGACGGCGCGAACATTTGGTCTCCATTTTGGAGAATCGCGCCTTTCATCTCTCACCTCTGAGATGGGAGCGTCGTTTTAAGGTGCGTTCTGATCTCCATTAGCTGCTGCACCCTTCCACCTTCCCGCACCAACCTGGATAGCAGGCAGGCACCACACCACTCTAATCGCTGGTAAGGCACTGCCACACGGAACCACCCTTCAACCCCCCCCGTCCCCATCTTCAGCCCTCCCTCAACCACCAGAACCTCCCCTCAGCAACCCTCTCCCCTCATTTCCCCCCCCCCCCCCCCCCCTCCCCATCAACCAGGCACCTCGCAGTCCAAGAAGCGGCAAGGTGGTAAGTATACTCTCAACAATTGCTGCCAGGGTGCCCAGGGGGGGGTCCTCCCTGGGAGGTGGGTTTCAGGGGGCTTGTGCCTGGCTGGAGGGGCTCAGGTCGGGGGTCTTCCCTGGAATGGGGCTCCTGTAGCTTCCCTCCCCGCCTGCAGCCTTAAAGTCACTCAGTTTGTAAAAGTTAAAGTTTTTCCATCACCCCGCCCACAGATTTCTCTCCTTTTTCCCCCCATATCTTCTCTCAGAGTTTTGTTACTTTGTGTTAGTCTCATGCCCAGTGACCGGTGGGGCCTGTGCCATTCAATATCTTAAAGGCTGAGATGGACGGGTTTTTGACTGCCGATGGAATCAATTCATACGGGGGAATGTAGCTGGCTGGAGTTAATGCCAAAATCAGATCAGCCATAGATACATAGAAGATAGGAGCAGGAGGAGGCCTTTTGGCCCTTCGAGCCTGCTCCGCCATTCATCACCATCATGGCTGATCATCCAACTCAACAGCCTAATCCTGCTTTCTCCCCATAGCCTTTGATCCCATTCTCCCCAAGTGCGATATCCAGCCGCCTCTCGAATATATTCAATCTCCATAAATGGCCTTCCACACTTTCTTATGCTCTTGTGTTCTCAAACTCTGATTTTCCTCTTCTGCGAATGTGGGATTGCCTGGCGGCAACACAACCGCACACCCCTTCACTCTGCATCCCTCCCCTTCACCGCCCTTCACGTTTGGTACAGGAGCAAAGAACGGAAGATCGGAAAGACTTAGAAGTCCCAAGTGACGTTTTGAGACAAAAGAAATACATGAGGGTCCAGCGTTATGTTCGTACCTACACCTCAGCGTCTGCAACGGTTCAAAAAAGCAGCACACCACCACCTTCTCAAGGGGAATTAGGGATGGACAATAAATACCGGCCTAACCAGCGACACTAACATCCTAAGAATGCATACTAAAAAGAAAATGAGTGAACCGTGCAGGCAGAGGTCTTCAAGGACACAGGAGGACCCTTATGAAATGTAACCATACATGTGAGATGAGGTTATTATAGGATTTACAGTGCAGAAGGCGGCCATTCGGCCCAGCGAGTCTGCACCGGCTCTTGGAAAGAGCACCCTACCCAAGGTCAACACCTCCACCCTATCCCTATAACCCAGTAACCCCACCCAACACTAAGGGAAATTTTAGACACTAAGGCCAATTTATCATGGCCATTGTGCCTAACCTGCACATCTTTGGACTGTGGGAGGAAACCGGAGCACCCGGAGGAAACCCACGCAGACACGGGGAGAACGTGCAGACTCCGCACAGACAGTGACCCACGCCGGGAATCGAACCTGGGACCCGTGAAGCAATTGTGCTAACCACTGTGCTGCCGTGCTGCCCTCAAGTGATGATCATGATGCCGCAGGTGACATTCTAACTTATTAACCTTCATGTCGAGAGACCGACAGAGGAGCAGGGTCAGGCAGAATTACAAATATCATCCTTACCATCATAGTCCTGTTGAGCAGCAGACAGAAGCATGGCTCTCTGTTCTGCATCCGTGACGTTAAGTTCGATGAGGTGACACTCCTTGAGGTCTTTGAGATCCTCCAGGTTCTGGTAGCCATTCAGAAGTAACGTGGAATAAAGATCCTACACGGACCAAAACATGAAAATCAGAACCATTGCAAGAGGAAAGGGACAAGAAAGATTACCTTTAACTTTTGATGCTCCTTAAAACCCTACTAATTACCCAAAATTTACGGGTCTCAGTGTCAGGTCTTGTCTGAAACATGCTCCTGTGAAAAGTGTTGGGATGTTTTGCTTCACTAACGCGCAGACTGAATGGGAGTTGTTTTTGTTGTGAATGTCATTCTGCTCTCCCAGCATCTCAGAGAGTTTCAGCTGTCCCTCCTTCCGAATGAGGAAACTCCGCTGATGAGCTAGCGCTGCGTTCTCTCTCTGTGCCATTCTCCCTCCCAATCACAGCTCTCACTAGGGTGGGACCGTGAAAGCCATCCTTTAGTATTTGAGTGGATGGATACCCTGTTGGTAAAAGGCTGCTTGCACATGCAATCAAGTGATCGGATCGGTAGTGTTTGCACTTTGCACTGTTGGAGAGGTCGTGTCGACAGTACACAACACAGGCAGTCCCAACTGGTACAGGAGGCATGGAAATAACCTGTTGTGCAGCACTTTCTTGGAATATTGACGTCGCTGGCTGTGCCAACATTCATTGTCACCCTTAGTTGACCTGGATATGATTTTGGAGACCAGTTGAAGTTTGAACTTTATCCAGGGTGGAGTCACATATGGGAAACTATGGGTGTAAGGTTAGCAGGTTTTAAATAAATAATCTTTATTATTGTCACAAGTAGGCTTACTTTAACACCGCAATGAAGTTACCGTGAAAATCCCCGAGTCGCCACACTCTGCCGCCTGTTCGGGTACACGGAGGGAGAATTCAGAATGTCCAATTCATCTAACAGCACGTCTTTCGGGACTTGTGGGAGGAAACCCGGAGGAAACCCACGCAGACACGGGGAGAATGTGCAGACTCCATACAGACAGTGACCTAAGCAGGAATCGATCCTGGGACCTTTGCGCCGTGAAGCCACAGTGCTAACCACTGTGCTACCATGCCGCTTTCTTTCCTAAAAAATATTGGTGACAATCCAACAGCAACATGGTCAACGATACAACAAGATTTATTAAACGTTGCTCCACATTCGCAAAAAGCCACGGCGGGATTTGAACTCAGTATTATAAGTCTGGTGCGTTACTAGTCCAGGAACGTAACCAGTACTCGAGCATAACTGAGGACGACGAACCTTTTCCTGCAGCTAGTGGTTAGGATCTGTTATGCGCTGACTGGGAGTCTGAGGGAGGAAAGGGTCAATCAAAATGTTCAAAGGGAATTGGATCGAGCATTATTGGAAAAGGGTCTACTGGGAAAAGCTGAGGAGTGGCATGAGATAAATTGCCCCAATGGGCTGACGCCTCCTTCTGCCCCGTCTGCTCAACCTTACCCCTCGCCTGAGGTGTGGTGACCCTCGGGTTAAATCACCACCAGCCAGCTCTCCCCCTCAAAGGGGAAAGCAGCCCATGGTCATCTGGGACTACGGCAACTTAATTCTGCGGATCTTTACCAGGAGCTCAATCTCAGGTAGCATCATCATGTGATTTATCTTCAGTGCCTTGGGCACTGGGGAATAGCGAGAAGGATTGCCAATCCAGCTGAGTGAGCCATATCAGAGAGTGCATGTCTTAACATCAGCTGATGCTCTCGGCCACCCCTATCCCCAGTATGATTCAAAAGGTTTCCCAACAGTCAATACCTAGACTCGAAATTGAGGAATGAGCCAGGTGTAAGGTCTCTCTGAGTGCCTGTGCAAGAATCTCGAATGGAAAAGGAGGAGGTGGAACAATGGGTGCATTAAACTGCACTGACCGGCAATTGGATTGTTTCCAAGAGTTCCTGCAAGGAATCAGGGACTGGCTGCCTGCTCCTCCTGTCTGTCCTTAGCTTCTTAGGCGTGGTGTCTTCATCGGGCAGGATATCCACATAAATGAACTTGAAGTTTCCCACCTTGCCGTTCAGCATTCCGGTCCATGTGCCCATGGTTGGCTTGTTAATTATATCGATGAAGTCGCCTCTCTGAAAGAGCATTTCAAAGTTGAGGTAAATTAATCTTTGCCCTTTCAACTTGAGTGGCCTGGCATGACTGAACCATAGATACGGAGAAGAGCCGATTTTAACTCAAGGTGGTGAGTATTGCTTGGCATGGTGGCAAGTCCCCTTCGCATCCTCTGCACCCCCATCTACCCTCCATCTAACTAGCCCCTTCCTCCCCATGCTCCGCTCCCGATTACTCTACTACCCTCCTCTCACCTCACCGTTCACTGCCTCCCATCTTCTCCCTCACTTATTCGCCCCTCCCTTGCCCTTCCTCATTTACCCTCCTTTCACCTCTGCCTCTCCTTCCCCTTCCTCCCCTTCAAACCACAACCCTCCCCCCCTTCTGTCCCTTCCACCCTCCCCCTTCCTGCCTGCCCCTTCCCTGCCCTCCTTTCCCCTCCCCTCTTGGACCCACCCCTCCCTATTCGTCCCCTCCCCTTTTTACTTCTGACCCCGCCCCTTTCTCTACTTCCCCCTCCCCTCCTTCTTCCCCTCGCCTCCCCTCCCTAGTTGCAGCTCTCCAGTAGTGTTCTCACATGGAGTCTGTGTGGGTACAAGGCAGGAGTGGGGAGGCATTGGGAAAAAGGAGGAGGGCCCAAGATGTGTTTGCGGTGGCCACCACATTCCTTGTGTTGAGCATTTCCTCACTTCTTGGCACCACCATATAACCAATGTTGGCTGTGTCAGCATTTATTGCCCATCCTTAATTGCTTCTGGGGAGCAGTTAAGAGTCAACCACATTGCTGTGGGTCTGGAGTCACATGTAGGCCAGACCAGGTAAGGACGGCAGATTTCCTTCCCTAAAGGACATTAGTGAACCAGGTGGGTTTTTACGACAAACGGCAATGGTTTCATGGTCATAATTGTGGGCAGCACAGTAGCACAGTGGTTAGCACTGTTGCTTCACAGATCCAGGGTCCCAGACTCGATTCCCGGCTTGGGTCACTGTCTGTGCGGAGTCTGCACGTTCTCCCCGTGTCTGCGTGGGTTTCCTCCGGGTGCTCCGGTTTCCTCCCACAGTCCAAAGATGTGCAGGTTAGGTGGATTTTCCATGCTAAATTGCCCTTAGTGTCCAAAATTGCCCTTAGTGTCCAAAATTGCCCTGTTGGTTGGGTTATGGGGATAGGGTGGAGGTGTGGGCTTGGGTAGGGTGCTCTTTCCAAGAACCGGAGCCGGTGCAGACTCGATGGGCCGACTGGCCTCTTCTACACTGTAAATTCTATTAGACTTTTTTAAATTCCAGACTTTTATTGAATTCAAATTTCACCATCTGCAGTGGCCGGATTTGAACCTGGGTCTCCAGAGCATTACCCTGGGTCTCTGGGTTACTAATTCAGTGACAATACCACTATTCCACCGCCTCCCCCGTCCCGCCGCACCCCAACCTATCCCTTCATCTAACTACCTGACCTGCTCTGTGAGTGCTCAGCTCTGAGGAAACCTTCAGCTGACTTGGGTGTCTGCTGTGCGGGGGGGGGGGGGGGGGGGGGGGGGGGGGGCGGGAGCGGGGGGGGGGGGGGGTTGGTGGGGTGCACTCAAGTTCCACCCCAGAGACTTTAAGGCCAGGCGGAGGACGTGCTACTAAAGGAGTGCTGCTGCTCTGTGTGAGGTGCTGTTTCCCAGAAAAAATAAAATACTGCGGATACTAGAAACATCTGTGGAGAGAGAAACGGAGTTAACCTTTCAGGTCAATAACCTGGCAGTTCCAACGAAAAGTTAGAAAACTAACTTTCTTTTTTTGGTGACACCGATTGAAGAGTAAATATTGTCCAGGAAGGGATAACTCCCTCTGCTCTTCTTCAAAATAATGCTTTGGGACCTGTTTATATCAATCTGAGAGGGCGGACAGGGCCTTGGATTAACATCTCATCCAGAAGACAGCACTCTGCCTCTTCTACACCCCAGAGTGATGTTCTGGATTTTGCCTCTGGAGTGGGATTCAAACCCACAACCTTCTAACTCAGGTGAGCCACACGATGCCCCAACTCGAATACATCAGCATTATCTTACCTTGAGCTTGAGAGAGTCGGTATCGTAGGGGCTCGGAGTGAAGTCTGTGTGAACCTTTGCTCGACAACAGAATGGGCCTGTGTATGGCACCTCTTCTTCCAGCCTAACACTGTCACGGTTACTGGTTGTATCTGAGCTGCTCGCCAGGCCACCTGCTTAAGAGATAAGGAAGCATGAAGGCAGCTCAATCTACACATCTTCTCGAAGCCGTCAGCCACTGCTACTTCTCCCTCCCCCATCACTGACTATGTTTGAATACCTCCTCTGCCTTCAGCTCCCCCAACTCCTTTCCTGCTTCCCTTTCAGTGTTACCCTCTCTCTCATATGCCCTTCTTTGCGCTTGAGCTAAGTTTCATGAAACTCCGCTTTTGACATGGCCTCAGGACACCTCAAAGAAGTTTACACAAGGTCAAACAAAATACAGTTCAAGTATTCTTAATCCTGAACCCTCGCTGTCCATTTGTATAATTTAGATTTTCGGATAGCACGTATAAACTCACATTACAATAGCCTTAACCGAGGCTAACTAGTCTAAAGTAAGGAACATGTCGAGAAAAGTAAGATCAATCGCTGAATGATGAGTACAGGGCGAGATTCTACGATCCTGGGGCGAAGTGTTGATGCCGTCCTAAACGCCGGAGCGTTTTACGACGGTGTCATCTGGCCGCTAGGATCAGCGATCATGCGCCGCACAGGGGGCCAGCGCGGCCCCGGAGGGCTTTACGCAGCTCCAGCTGCCGTAACGGGCGCCAGCATGGCCGGCGCGAGTTCGCGCATGCGTGTGGGTTGCCTTCTCCGCGCTGGCCCCCAGGCAACATGGCGGAACCCTACAGGGTCCCGGCGTGGAGGAACATAGGCCCACCCCCCCGTGATAAGCCTGGCCACCACGGAGGCTCCCTCCCGGAGCCTGAATCCCCCTCCCCCACACCAGGGCGTCTCCCGCAGCATGAAGGGCGAGGTCCCGCCGGGTAGGACCACACGCGAACGGCGCCGGCGGGACTCGGCCGAACACGGCGCGCATTCGGCCCGTCGAGAGCGGAGAATCGCCGGGAGGGCCGCGTTGAGCGGCCCCCGACCGGCGCCACGCCGACCACTCTGGCGCCATTGGCACCGGTTCTCCGGTCGCTGGAGAATCCTCGGAGTGGCGTCGCATGATTCACGCTCCACCCAGCGATTCGCCGACCCGGCACGGGGTCGGAGAACCCTGCCCAGGGTACCTGTAATAAGTCTCTTTTAAGAACATACGAACATGAGAACTAGGAGCAGGAGTCGGCCATCTGGCCCCTCGAGCCTGCTCCGCCATTCAATGAGATCATGGCTGATCTTTTGTGGACTCAGCTCCACTTTCCGGCCCGAACACCATAACCCTTAATCCCTTTATTCTTCAAAAAACTATCTATCTTTATCTTAAAAACATTTAATGAAGGAGCCTCAACTGTTTCACTGGGCATGTTCGACACAAAATCACAATTAAACAGTGCAGACAAGTAACTAAACGTCCTGCGCAAAGGTCGATGAAGTTTAAAAAAAAAGTGTGGCTTTTGAATGCGTTTGGTTTTCAGATTTACGGATAAAGGACCTGCACTTTGAAAGTATGATCGCTGTTGCAATGTAGGAAACATGGCAAGAAAATCGTGTGCAGCACCCTCGCAAGATAAATTTTCAGGGAATGGTTTTGGGTGTTGGCTTGCTGATAAACTTGACCAGTTTAACAATCACCCAGCCTTGAAAGTCAGAAAGTGAGAAATCGCCACCCCCATGCGAAAATGTAACGCCTCAGGTGATATGAACCGTGCCTTTTCGGGCGAAGGGAAAATGGAATAAGTTAACAGAGTTCTCTGTGTGTGTTTAAGAGTCAGTATAGAGCCACTGATAAGAGAGCGTAGGTGGTTGTTTTTGTGACGCACAGGTAACCACACTCCCAGTTCAGGCAGCCTTTGCCTAAAGTCGCTTATCATCTGAATCTGCTGAAATAGCTTATCAACCAGCACACATCCTCAACAACTATGGTCAGGGTAACAGAAAAAAATGTTCATTATTTTTAACCCTTGCAATTCATACTGATCGCAGGAAATAGGAGGAGGATTAGCCTGTTCCGTCCCTCGAGCCTGCTCTGTCATTCAATTAGATCATGGCTAATCTACCTCAACACCATTTTCCCCACATTATCCCCATAGTGCTGTGATGTCTCTCCTCGCTGTAAAATCTGCCCATCTTTGCCTTCAGCATACTCAACCACTGAGCCTCTCCATCCCTCTGGCAGGAGGATTCTCAAAGATTCATCACTCCCATGTGAAGGAATTCCACCTCTTACCAGTCCTATTCAGCAAGGCAGTTGAAAAATACACCTACCAGTGCCTCACAACAGGACTGACATTAAATTGCAGGCAAAGCTATGATGAGCGGTTACTGCACCCTTATCATCATGTAAGGTGATGTCCCCTTTAAGACTGGGCTTGGAACCCTGGGGGACTCCGCCTCCGGCCCCCCCCACCTGGGAGTCGTATATAAGGGGCCGCCTTGTAGGCGGCACCCAGTAAGCACCCGTCTCGGCACCAGGCTAGTTCTTAGCTTATTAAAGCCTTCTTTACCGTTTACTCTCTAGCATCGTTATTGAGGGTACAACAAAAGCCTTTCTTCAAGTGGTATTGGGGGAGCATGACTGAGGTTTTCAAGGTTAGATGGGGAACTGATACTGATGGTAAACCCAGAAAACTGCTCACATTGAGCAAGGGATCGGAAAATACAAACAATGACATTTGGAAGGCACAGAAAAGTGGAAAATGTTTTCCTCCAAAGAGCGGTGGAGTTGTGTGGCAAACTTCAGAAAGGGGTATGAAGGAGACGGGATCAATTGAGTTAAAGGGTAATTGGATATCTTCTTTTAGAGAAAAGGAATAGAGTGATATGGGGTTGGTTTGGCACAGTGGGCTAAACAGCTGGCTTGTAATGCAGAACAAGACCAGCAGCGCGGGTTCTATTACCTTACCGGCCTCCCTGAACAGGCGCCGGAATGTGGCGACTAGGGGCTTTTCACAGTAACTTCATTGAAGCCTACTTGTGACAATAAGCGATAATTATTATTATTGTTATTATAAATTGGGGAGATGGTATTGAGGGATATGGGTGGATTGTGGTAGTTGGGATTGAGGAATATGGGGAGTTGGTGGTAGGCGGGATTTAAACATATGGGGATACGGGGAGGTGGTGGGGAGGTAGGATTGAGGGACATGGGGAGAAGGTGGGATTGAGGGCTATGGAGAGACAGTGGGTAGGTGGGATTGAGGGATATGAGTAGATTGTGATAGTTGGGATTGAGAGATATGGGGATAAGGGGAGATTGTGGGTAGGTAGGATTGCGGTATATGGGTAGGTCGTGGTACTTGGGATTGAGTGATATGGGGAGGTGGTGGGTTGGTGGGATTGAGGAACATGGGGAGAAGGTGGGGAGGTAGGATTGAGGGCTATGGGAATACATTAGATAGGTGGGATTGAGGGATATGGGTAGATTGTGGTAGTTGCGATTGAGAGATATGGGGAGGTGGTGGGAAGGTGGGATTGAAGGATATGGGGAGATGATGGATGGTTGGGATTGAGGGAAATGGGGAGTTGGTGGTAGGTGGGATTGAGTGATATGGGGTGGTGGTGGGTAGGTGGAATTGAGGGATATGGGGAGAAGGTGGGATTGAGGGATATGGTGGATAGGTGGGATTGAGGAATATGGGAGATAGTGGGTAGATGGGAATGAGGGATATGGGGAGATGGTGGATAGGTGGGATTGAGGGATATCGGGAGAACATGAGATTGATGGAAATGGGGAGAAGTTGGAATTGGGGGAGATGGGGAAAAGGTGGGCATATGGGGTTGAAGAATTTGTGGAGTGGGGGAATTAGTCCCGATCTATGGAAAAAAGAGGTTTGGGCTGTTGGATTGAATGGACTTTTTCTGTTCCTGAAAACACTGATATAATGAAGGGCTTGGATGACAACATTGAAAACAGCAACCTGGAAGGGAAGGACCTGTTGTGGATTTGTGACTGTACCCATTTTGTTCCTGAAAAGAATATCAAGGGGGAGAGGATAACCAAGGGAAGAGTGGGACCCATTAGGGACCAAGGGGGTAATCTGTGCGTCCAACTGGATGATGTTGGTAGCGTGTCAAATGAGTACTTCACATCTGTCTGGAAAGTGGGATTAATCTAGATTTAGAGTCGTTTTTTTTATTGGTGCAGGCTTTGATGGGCTGAAGGGCCTCTTCTGTGCCATAAAACTCTCTCACTCTCTGACAGAGTGGCTTTTAATGTCTGACCATTACTTGCTTGTGAGAGGTGACGTCCTCGAAAAGGCACTTCAGTTGACTTACTGGATGAGCTTTGGCCACTGTTCTGACTGGAAAGACTCTCGGTTGACTCGCCAGCTTTCAGGGAACCATCTTCTGCTTCATGTTCTCCAATAGTTTGGCTGGCAGGATCTTCTGCATCGGCGTTGCACTGAAAAACACAAGTTTGCTCCTGGAAACCTTGAACAATTGCAACTGTCACTGATAGAACCAATGAGGTGATCCAGGAACAGTGGTAGGCCCTTGGAGCCTATTCCATAACTCAACAAGCCCACCTTTGCCCCACATCCTCAATATTTCTGTTCAACACAAAACCATCAATCTCAGTTTTAAAATTAACATTTGACGTAGTGTCAATTACCATTTGCCGAAGAGAGTTTCGATCTTTCACCAGTCTTTGGACGTAGAAACATTTCTTAATTTCACTCCTGACCTCATCCAAGCCTCACCAACCAGTTTCCCTCCATCTATCCTGTCTGCTTTTCTTCATCTTTTGAAAACTTCAATCCAGTAAAAGTCGTGAAAGGTTAGATGCTGAAATATTCCACTGATTGGGGCATCACTTGTGTTGTTTAACGCAGAATAACATGGATCCTGCATTGCTGCGGAGAGCCAACCACCAGGCCGCAACCAGGTCGTAGCTCTGGGTAACCGTTGCCCTCGGTAGCATAATGAAACTGATGCATTGCGTCAACAGCCCCTGGCTCCCGCAACACTGTCCAACCTGATTGCTTCCTTGTCTGGCCTGAGGGGCTTGGCACTCCAGCACCTAGTGTAACACCCATTGAGACATCAAGGTGGCAACAAACAGACCTTTGAGATTGCAATGCCCATTTAAATACAGTGCCTTCGTGATTTTAACCCCACATGTGATGGTCAGTATTAAGCTGGCAGCACAGTGTCTATACATCAAGAAAACTTCAACTCCACTCTGGTTTACAGCTAAGTTTAACCTACAGTCAGTGCTTAGTACAAACTGTGCCCTACACCTAAGGGAGTGCCCAGAATATCACACGATATTTGCAGCTCAGAAAATGGCCATGAGTCCCAATTAGTCCAAACTGTGTTGCAATTCTATATACAAGACTCTTGCTCCTAATGTCATCTAAGACTATCAGCATCTCCTTCTGTTCCTTCCTACCATCAACCATCCTGATAATAATAATAATCTTTATTAGTGTCACAAGTGGGCTTATATTAACGCTGCAATGAGGTTACTGTGAAAATCCCCTAGTCGTCACATTCCGGCGCCTGTTCGGGTACACGGAGGGAGAATTCAGAATGTCCAATTCACCCAACAAGCACATCTTTCAGGACTTGTGGGAGGAAACCGGAGCGCCCGGAGGAAACCCACGCAGACACTGGGAGAATGTGCAGACTCCGCACAGACAGTGACCCAAGCCGGGAATCGAACCCAGGTCCCTGACACTGTGAAGCAACAGTGTCAACCACTGTGTTGAAAGCATGTCTCTTTTTAAAACCATATTCTTCTCTTTCTCATGTGCTTACCTAACTTCCCCTTAAATGTGTCATAATATCCACTCATGTATGTAATGAGATGCAGACAGGCAGTGATTGACACACAGGATGACCAGTAAGCATGCAGCACAGCACAGCCAATCACCAGACAGGACACTACCACTATAAAGCCAGAGGGCACTAGGTTTCCCGCTCTCTCGGGACCCAGCTACTGAGCTAGCAAACACAAACACCATGCGGTAGCTAGTAAGTCTTGTCAGGCTACTACAAGGTCACTAGTCAGATCAGTATCGTGTCGACCCACAGCTGAATATGTACAGCAGTTCATCTAGTTAAATAAAACAGTGTTGGATCGTATCCTGTGTTAGACGTCTGTTTCTAACTTCCCTGCATGAAGTGCAGTCCACATCGAACCAACCTGCCTAACACATCAGAGTGCATCTGTACCTCAAGCACTCCCTATCTTGGTACGTTCAGCACTCCCTGGGTAAAGGCGCTTCTACTGAATCCCCGATTGGATTTATTCGTGCCTATATCCTTTATGATCTCCTGTACAAATGGAAACTTCCTCTGTTGTGTTAATCCGATCAAATCTCATAATTTTCAAGATCTCAATCAGGTCACCCCTCAGCCTCTCCATCCCCTATTTTCCAGTCAGCCTAATCGTGATAAGTATCATGACACGTTATCATTCTTGTAAATCTTTTGGTGCATCTTCACTAGTGCGCCAATATTCATTTTGTCACATGGAAACTAGCACCGCGTGCAGTACCAGTGCGGTCTAACCAATGTTCAACAAGTTTAAGTCGGAATTAAAGTTAGAAGGGATTTAGCATATAAAACGTGACTGAACATTGAAAAGTTGCGATAAAATGAAAACGGGAAATGCTGGAAAGACTCGCAGTGGGGAATCCCGGCCATGGACTCGAAACGTTGGCCGAAATACTCCGGCCGTTCCCGCCGGCGGCTCATCTGGTCCCACCGATGGCGACCCCCACCCCTCACTGCCTGGGGGTCCTCGGCGGTGTACAGGAAAACCTGTTAATAGAGGTGGGATCGGAAGATTCAGCCCCTGTCCAATGGTGGGTCTCCTCAAATCACGTCGTGTGGGGGGGGGGGGTGGTTGTTGAGTGTAAAATCCTGCCATTAACTGTTTCTCACGCTATAGATGGTGCCAGAGCTGTTGCGTTTTTCCAGCCCTTTCTACTTATGTTTCAGATTTCCAGCGTCCACAGCATTTGTTTTTCGTTTTTCGTTTGCTTTTATAATAATAATAATCTTTATTGTCACAAGTCGGCTTACATTAACACTGCAATGAAGTTACCGTGAAAAGCCCCTGGTCGCCACACTCCGGCGCCTGTTCGGGTACACAGAGGGAGAATTCAGAATGTCCAATTCATCCAACAAGCACGTCTTTGGACTGTGGGAGGAAACCGGAGCCCCCGGAGGAAACCCACGCAGGCACGGGGAGGACGTGCAGACTCCGCACAGACAGTGACCCAAGCCGGGAATCGAACCCGGGTCCCTGGCGCTGTGAAGCCACAGTGCTAACCACTGGGCCACTGTGCCGCCCAGTTATGTTTGTTCCTCCATTCAGTGCACCTGAAAGGAGAGAAAGCTTGTCAATAAATTCAATTGCTTCAGCCTCTAGCAGGGTACTGGAGGTGTTATAACCAGCAACTTTCAAAGTGATATTAGTGTGAATGGGTGAGGCCTGTGAATATATTTCCTTTTAAATCCTGCCATGTTAATTGGTGGGGACTGTGCTGTTGCTCATTAAAGGTATTATCGCCTGAATTAGACAGCGGTTATTCCATGACCAGGTTGGGACGAGCACAGTGCAGAAGCGTTGAAACGTACCATCTCCTCCGACAGAGCTTTGGCGTATTTGCGGGCCATTCTTTTCCTCATGGTTTTGGAAATGGCTCGCATGGTTTTCCCCAGGCCGCTCGCGTTCTGTCCGCACTTGCCAGGACTCTGGTCCCCAGCAGCCTCCTGTTCAGCTTCGACATTCTACCAGAGCAAAAGAAACGCCTTGTTACTCTTCGGGTTCCATCCTCACTGGCAGCATGCTTACAATAGAAAAGCTCAAGTCGCCTCTTTAACCGCTGCTTCCACCCAGAAAGAAATTTCACCATGAGACGTTAAATCAAGAACTTGCATTTTATAGCACCCGGAATGACCCCCGGATGTCCCCAAAGCACATCACAGAATTGTTCCCGTTGGTGGAAAAATCGAGAGCAAGAGTGCCCGGGATTGGCAAAAGAAGCAATGGTGGCCTTTTCATGCACGACGACAGCAAGTCAAGAAGGCGGATCAACACCACCTTCTCAAGGGGGAATGGGCAATAAAAATCATGCCCTGGCCAAGATGCCCACACCCTGTGAAGGAATGAAGTAGCAAATGGCTAAGATCTGAAAAGCGCTGCTTGGCAGCGTGCTAGGGGTTGGTTCATTCCAGGTATTCAAGAGGGAATTGAATAATTATTCGAACAGAAAGAATGCGCAGGGTTAATGGTCAAAGGCGGAGAGTGGCACTCGATGGAATTTATCCTTCGGAGAGCCAGCACAGATGCGATGGACTGAATGGCCCCCTTCTGTGCTGCTACCATTCTGGGATCTGGGATTCTGAGGTCGCACCGGGTGCCAATTGGGAGATACTGATCTTCCTCCTCGGTCCCTCACTCGGCTGCATCTTCAGTGAGGTGCGGGGGCAGCATTTTGAGAAGGTCATGGGTACTGCCCATGTGCATGGGGGGGGGGGGGGGGGGCGGTGACATTGTCCATGGGTGGGGGGGGGTTGTTGGGGACCCACAAGCTCACTTAGACATCAGGGCGCTCTTTCAAAATGGGGGCCCGATCTCTGGGGAGCTGTTCCGGTTCAGCTCCCAGTGGTGGAAATAATTCTAAGTGTCGGCTAGCCTGGGGGGAAAGAATCTCCCTAGGGCCTAAAAAAGTGACTGTGGTTAGAGAGCGGTGGTGAACTCGCCAACAGGGCTGACTGGAAACTCCCAGCAAAACCCTCCACAAATGACACTTAGATACGTTTCCGTTCGATCGCAACCACCAGCTGCTACAATTTGCCTCAGTTTCTCTCGATCGCGGAATTAGATGGGATGCCTGCTCCTGATCATTATCTTACTTGACATTGGGCACGACTCGTTCAGTCAAATCACCCTCGGGTACTAGGATCGACAGCCCTGCAGGATTATCCTGGAGTCTCCAGGCTCCTGCGGAAATCAGTGGTGTAGTGGTGTGGTCACTGGACTAGGAGTCCAAGGCCAAGGCTCATGCTCTGGGATCATCGGTCCAAACTCCCCCACGGCAGTGAGCAAAACAAATTTGCATAATAAAACTGGAATTTGGGGCGGGATATTTGGTGGCCCCCCTCATCGCCAGGAAACCCGTGCGCCATCGATGGGACCGGAATATTCCACCCGTGTAAACAGCCGGTAAATTCCAACCGTGGTCTCAGTGACAGCTATCATTCACCAAAGGACGCCGACTACCTTCACCTGGCCTGGTCCGGCCGTTACATGAATCTCTACCATGTTTTCAGAAAAAAACGACTCCAATAAAACAGAGACTGGAAGAGCTTCTCCTTAGGAAAGGAGAAGATTATGGGGAGATTTAATCAAGGCGTTAGAAATTATTAATGTATTTGGTAAAATATATAGGGGAAAAACCTGGCAGGAGGGATGATTTAAACTAACTAGCAAAAGAACCATGAGGAGTTGAGGGAAATGTTTGTCCCGGTTGCTAAGGCGATAAAGCATCAAACTTTTAATCTGAGGGACCAGGGTTCCAGTCCCTGTCTGGCTGCTGCTCTTGGCAAAAGGTGTTTAATTCACATGAAATCCCAAAAAGTGAACCAATTATGTTGAGATCTCGGTTCCCTCAACAGACGTGAAGGTGCTGTTTCTTAATTTTATTCAAAAGAAGAACAGCCACACATACACACATCCTCACACACACACACACATACACACATCCTCACACTCACACACAAACACACACACATACACACATCCTCACACTCACACACAAACACACACACACTCACTCACAAACACACACACAATCACAGATACACTCACAGAACCCACTCACATTCACACACATACACACTCACACACCCTATCACACACTCACTCACATACACACACACATATAGACAGAGACAAACGCAAACAATGGAAAAAAAGTAGAAGAAAACAAATGTGTCGGATGACAGTGGGAGATAGATGTTAATACTCAGGGTTAGGGAGATGGTGGAAGAGGTTTGTTCATACTGAGTTAGGGAGACGGAATACGTGATACAGGGAACGATCGAGGCAGAGTACGAAGTCTTACAACGCCAGGTTAAATCCAACAGGTTTGTTTCAAATCACTAACTTTCGGAGCACAGCTCCTCCCTCAGGCGAATCAGCAGTGGAAGGAGCAGTGCTCCGAAAGCTAGTGATTTGAAACCAACCTGTTGGACTTTAACCTGGTGTTGTAAGACTTCTTACTGGGCCCATCCCAGTCCAACGCCGGCATCTCCACATCAGATCTAGGCAGAGGCAGAGAAACAGAGTCAGGATGAGCAAGAAATATGAAGAAGGTTTGATACAGTACAGATGAACCCAGGAAGTGAAGAACACAGAGAGTGTGAAATACATACACACAGACAGGGAAGGTAAGAGAGAAGCAGCAAATATTTGAAGGACAGGTCAGCTGTTGAGCATGAGACACGGTGCCCCCCAGCCTGAAATGGTGCAGAGTGATCACTCCATTCACACTCTGAGACCTTGACCTAACCATGAGAACACATACACTGGTGTCAGCTTTCTCCTCCGTTTTTGGTGCGTGTGGGTGATGTCTGAATCGGTCGAAGCTCCCAAAACTGCTTGTGCGCTGCAATTGAAACAAGAGAAAGAGCAATGTTTAGTCAGAATCCCATCGATACTTGGGTAAAAGATCCCGTACCAGCTGAGAATTCTGAATTCTCCCTCTGTGTACCCGAACAGGCGCCAGAGTGTGGCGACAAGGGGATTTTCACAGTAACTTTATTGCAGTGTTAATGTAAGCCTACTTGTGCCAATAAAGATTATTTATTCATTTATTTAAAACTGGAACCCGGACAGCCTGAGGGCTGCCAGTTGTCACAGCGCTCCCAAACCTTATTCTGTTATGGGCATGTTTTGCTGCAGCAACTTTCTGATCTCCTCACTTGAAGGTTCTGCCTCCTACAGTAGAACAGCTCTATCATCATTGCTCACTCTCTGATTACCTAGCCTGACTTTCACTATCTCTGGATTACATTATAATAGAGGTTACATTTCAAAACAACTGCATCAGCTATTGAGCACTAGAGGTTTCCCGAAATCTGAAATGGGGCCATATTAATGCGTTTGTTCTTTCATTCCTAATCAGTCCAGTGTCCTGTTCCTTCAAGCATTCCCAGGACATTACAGATCGGGGTTAGATACAGGATAACGCTCCCTGTACACTTCCCCATCAAACACCCCCAGGACAGGAACAGCAATGGGTTAGATATAGAGTAAAGCTCCCTCTATACTGTTCCCATCAAACACTCCCAGGATAGATACAGCACAGGGTCAGATGCAGAGTAAAGCTCCCTCTACACTGTCCCCATCAAACACTCCCAGGACAGGTACAGCATGGGATTAGATACAGAGTAAAGCTCCCTCTACACTGTCCTCATCAAACACTCCCAGGACAGGTACAGCACGGGGTTAGATACAGAGTAAAGTCCCTCCACACTGTCCCCATCAAACACTCCTAGGACAGGTACAGCACGGGGTTAGATACGGAATAAAGCTCCCTCTACACTGTCCCCATCAAACACTCCCAGGACAGGTACAGCACGGGGTTAGATACAGAGTAAAACTCCCTCTACACTGTCCCCATCAAACACTCCCAGGACAGGTACAGCACAGGGTTAGATACAGAGTAAAGCTCCCTCTACACTGTCCTCATCAAACACTCCCAGGACAGGTACAGCACAGGTTTAGATACAGAGTAAAGCTCCCTCTACACTGTCCCCATCAAACACTCCCAGGACAGGTACAGCACAGGGTTAAATACAGAGTTAAGTGCCCTCTACGCTGTCCCCATCAAACACTCCCAGGACAGGTACAGCACGGGGATAGATACAGAGTAAAGCTCCCTTTACACTGTCCCTGTCAAATACTCCCAGGACAGGTACAGCACAGGGTTAGATACGGAATAAAGCTCCCACTACACTGTCCCCATCAAACACTCCCAGGACAGGTACAGCACGGGGTTAGATACAGAGTAAAGCTCCCTCTACACTGTCCTCATCAAACACTCCCAGGACAGGTACAGCATGCTTTGCAGACACAGCAGTAAGTACAAAGTACTAAGTTGCAAAAATATTAAAGTCAGGTCGCTAACATCCTTAGCAATAAACTAAAATGTACAGAAAGTAAGTTTTCTGTCTGATTGTTGATTTGCTGCTGCTCCTCAGAGGATGAGGTTTGTTGATTGTATCAATGTTTGCGATGAAAAGGTATCAGTGTCAGTGGACCTCTTTTTAAAAAACAGGCTGATTGGCTGTTCAAATTGGACAAGTCATAATTTCCAGAAATGAGAGAAACCTTGTTTTACCAAAAATCAGATTATGATGGTATTCATCATGAAGGTCTTTCAGATGACTAGGCCAGTGGATTGTCAGGTGCCATGCTCAAAGCCAATTGTAGAGCTTTGGACAGTGCGAGCAGTTAGTTTCGAGGTTTGGACAGGATGTGGGGTTGGTTCAGAGTGTGGACAGGGTGTGGGTTGTATTTGAAGGGTTCTCAGGGGGCTTTATAGGGTAGATGCAGAAAGGCTGTGTCCCTTTGTGGGAAACCTAAGAGCAGAGGGCATAACCTCAGATAAAGGGATCAGCCATTTAAGGCAGAGGTGAGGTGGAATTTATTCTTTTAGAGGGTAATGAACCTGTGGAATTATTTACCGTAGAGAGTGTTGAGGCTGGGTCGCTAAGTATGTTCAAGGTTGAGACAGACAGATTTTTAATCAGTAATGGTATCAAGGGTTATGGGGTTAAGGCGGGCAAGTGGAGTTGAGGATTATTTTTTTTTGTATCAGATCAGATCAGATCAGCCATGATCTCATGGAATGGTGGAGTAGACTCGATGGGCTGAATGGCCTACTTCAGCTCGTACATCTTACGGTGTTATGCTCGGATGATTGGATGTGTATTGAGGTTCAAGATTTGAACAGGGTGGGGGATGAATTTAAAGATTTGGACAGGGTGGGGGTTGAGTTTAAAGATTTGGACAGGGTGGGGGTTGTGTTTAAAGATTTGGACAGGGTGGGGGTTGAGTTTAAAGATTTGGACAGGGTGGGGGTTGAGTTTAAAGATTTGGACAGGGTGGGGGTTGAGTTTAAAGATTTGGACAGGGTGGGGGTTGAGTTTAAAGATTTGGACAGGGTGGGGGTTGAGTTGAAAGGTTTGGACAGGTTGAAGGAGTGCTGCACTGTTGGAAGGCACTCGAGAGAGAGGTTTAGCCTAGACCCCAGCTCCCCACTCAGGTGGATACCCCAGCCCACAAGGAAGAGCATCACTGAAACAGTTTATCATTCCGTATCTTATTGCCACTCGTGCGAGCTGGCTTTGCAAAGAATTTCAGCCACATCCGCTACGTTACAACAATGACAACACTTCCAAATTGCTTCATTGACTGTAAAACATTTGGGATGTCCTGAGGTCATGAATGGCTCTATATAAATGCAAATATTTATTTCTTTATTAGGAATATTTTTGATATTAATAGCTCTCCAACCCTTCATCCCGATCTGACAATTAATCCTGGATTCAAATCCCTTCTCATAATCATTCCTGCATGCCTTTCAGAAACTCTTGACGAAGAAAGTTTCCAAACAGTTATTTTGACATCGTTCTTGTTTCACTTCAATTTTTGTAAAGTCTGGTTAATTTTGGACTTCATCTCCCTTTTCCAGTAATAAATCAGTTTCGACGTAAAAATCCTACTCATCAGTTTTCGACTTTTAAAATCATAAAGCCGCTCCGGCCTGGACATTTGTCTGTTGAAGCCGTTATCCCGTGAGGGCAGAAAGGTTCCAGGTTTGATTGTTGGCCTAGGCAGTGTTTGTTGAGCTCAGGAACACTGCGATTGACACTGGTTGAGAGAGAGAGAGAGAGAGAGAGAGAGGGGGGGGGGGGGGGGGGGGGATTTTCAAAGGGAAAGTAGAGCAGTCCCAGTGCCCAAATGCCAGAATCGGGTGAGGGCAGGACTGTTGGTGAATGCGATGCCCCCACAGTCAAATAGCTGCTAAGACTGAACGTCTGGGCTGACAAGTGAACTGGTCGTCTGAGTGCGTTACTGGGGATAAGTGGGAGCCCGTCGATACCGACACCAGCAGAGAGCAAGCAACAGTGCAGCATGTCTAGACAAAAAGAGCGCTTTCCTTTTTTATCCTGTCACAGCTCCCAACATTGCACACGGGCCAAGGGGGGGGGGGGGGGGGGATAATCTGCAACCTTTCATTGTCCAAATGTCTGATAGTTTAAGGGATGTTTCCTTATTTTGACTGCTTGTCCAGCGCCCCTTTCCTCCTGTATTTTCCAGGACAGCCTTTGGGAGACTAATCCTGGGAGTCTCCGGGGTGAGTTTGAGTGATTCGAGCGGGACTGCAGGTGGACAGCAGTGATGAACTCAAAAAGACAAGTTATAATTTTTAGTTGATTTTTAGCCACCCTCCCTTGCTATTGTGGTCTCAAAGCCCTGCACTCGTGCTAAACAACATCCCGCTCCCCACCCTTTCCCCTCTCTCACAGCCAATCGTTCACAGGCACCAGCACCACCCTGCCCAGCCCCGTCAAAGTGCCTGTGCAGGTTAGCTGCTAAAAGCTTAGGTGGGGTTACTGGGATACGGGGATGGAGTGGGGGCGTGGGGCTCGATGCGGTGCACTTTCGGAGGGTCGGTGCAGACTCGATGGGCCGAATGGCCTCCTTCTGCGCTGTAGGGATTCTCTGATCCTTTGATTAGTTTTCACAAGGGTTGGTCCCCCTGATCCCAGCAGGGGTAGTGAGCACCGTTCACACCCCACACTGTCCCAGGAGAGAAAGGGCAGCACTCTTCCAGGAGAGATACTGACAAAATGCCCCAGCTGAGCACGTGATGTGAGAACGTTCCGGGGAACCACGGCCCGGCTTTTTCCCAACAGAGAAATAACAAGGACAATCTGCAGTCCAATATAATCCCAATATTTAACTCTCCCACCAATAAAATCATGGGTTATTTTACAATGGAAAATTAGGAAAGCAGAAGTGGTGCACACTGCCAGAATGAATTTCCGTTTGTGTCATTTCCTCTGGTATTTGGTGTAAAGGGAAAATCTTAGTATCCACTAAACAGAAACAGGCCATTTGGCACAACTGCTCTGTAGTGCTGTTAATGCTCCACAACGTGAAATGGTCCAAAATCCATCGCTTCTTAACACCTCATACTGGACAAGTGACCAAAGATGTTTCGACAAGTCTCATGTTGTTTTCCTATTGGGATGGAGAGCAGCCTCTCCACCCTGTGCCCGGGCGTGGCGGAGGACCCTGTTGGAATTCTTGACTCTTGAGAAGCTTAAGTTTGAACTGAGGGGAAGGATGGAGGGGTTCTACAATTCATGGGCATTATTCATTATGCACATTCAAGAACTGGATAACATCGAACATTAGTTAGGGGGGCTGGAGGGTGGGAGGGTTGGGGGGAGGGTGTGTGTTAATGGTGACTATGGGTGATCCCTGATTCCTTTTTGTCATTTGTTTGTGTGAACATGCGGGCTAATGTTTGGGGTTTGGTGGGAGGATGGGATCGTTGTTATTGATATGAGGATTGACATATTTGTTGCTGATTATTGTTTATTGTTGGTGGGTGTAAATTTGGGAGAAAATGTGAAAAAGGAGAATAAAAATATATTTTTTTAAAGTCTCATGTTGTTTGTATTTAGTATTTAACATCTAACTGACAATCTGTGTTTCAATTCTGAACTGCATCCAGGCTTAAGAAGGGATGTACAAGCTCTCCACTGGAGAGCAGTTGAAGTTCGTTAATTAAGGAAACAAGCGTAAACTGTGTTTTCCTATACCCAGTGAGGCACGATCAATTTGACTGGAGACGAAGTTGAATCCAAACCGAGACTTTATTAGTATCAGATGCGTGGCCTCCCACAGCAGCTGCCGAAATGGCTGCGAGCTGGAGGCCACGCATATTTATACCCCGCCTCCTGGGCGGAGCTAGTGTGCAGGGGCCACAGGTGAACCTGTAGTGCAGGTTCTACCGTACAACCTCTAATATCAGAACACAGTGGTTTACCACACCCAGGCTGAGCTAAGTATTCAATTTCAGGGTATATGAATAAAATCCTCAGTGTGACTTGGAGCTGGAGTGTGACTTTGAACAAGAGTGCTGGGAGTTGGGTAACTGAGAGTGTTCGGGGAAGGAGGCTTTTTCCAGCTTTATCACCCAAAAAAGCTTATTAATAATAATAATAATAATAATAATAATAATAATGATCTTTATTGTCACAAGTAGGCTTACATTAACACTGCAATGAAGTTACTGTGAAAATCCCCCAGTCGCCACACTCCGGCGCCTGTTCGGGTACACGGAGGGAGAATTTAACAGCCGTCTTTCGGGACTTGTGGGAGGAAACTGGAGCACCCGGAGGAAACCCACGCAGACACGGGAAGAACGTGCAGACTCCGCACAGACAGTGACACAAGCCAAACGCTGTGGCACGGTACCACCCTCAAAAAGTTAAAGGCAGTATCAAACTTAAAGAAACAGCATAAAATGGTGCAAGGCTGGGAGGCAGATCAGAAGATTGGACAGAATATAAAAAATAACAAAAAAAAATGACCAAAAGATTAATAAGGGAGGGAAAAACTAGAATATGACAGAAAGCTAGCTGGGAACATAAAGACAGATAGTAAGAGTTGAGACAGATATTTTAAGAAGGAAAGAATTAAGAACGTGAGCATTGGTCCTATAGCAAGTGAGTCTGGTGAATTAATAATGGAAAATAAGGAGATGGCAGATGTGTTTTTCATCAGCATTCACTGTAGAGGATAGAAGTAACATCCCAGAAACAGCTGTAAATCAGGAAATGGATGTTAGGGAGGAACTCAGGAAAATTACAATCACCAGGCAAGTGCTACTGAACAAATTGTTGGAGTTGCGACTGACAACCGGCCAAGTCCTGTTCGCTCCATCCTATGGTCTTAAAGCAGTGGCAAGTGAGATAGTTGGTGTGTTGGTTTTAATTTTCTGGAATTCCTTAGATTCAGGAAATACTCCATTAGCTTGGAAAGTAGTAAATGCAACTCCTTCATTTCAAAAATGAAGGGAGACAGAAAGCAGGAAACTACAGGCCAGTTAGCCTCACACTTGCCATAGGAAAAATGTTCGAAGCTATTATTAAAGATGCGATAGCAAGGCACTGTGGTAGTCGGTATTAGGGGTATTACGGTACCCAGGTCGATGCTGTAAGACCATTGGTGTGGGAGGTACCTGAGACAGCAATATCATTGGTGAAGCCTGCCTGCTGGTTCCGCCCAGTAAGGCGGAGTATAAGAGCCTGTGTCTCCCCAGCAGCTGCATTTTGTACCTGCGCTGCTGGGGGAAACATCTAGTCCAATAAAGCCTTCAATTGTCATCCAATCTCGCTCCTGGAGTTATTGATCGAGCATCAATTTATTGGACTAGATTTAAAAGAATGGAGCTCCGAATCAAGCCGGAGTGTCTGCAACTCAGCCCCCACGCGGCAAACGCAGCGGCAACCTTCAAACACTGGCTGGCGTGCTTCCAAGGGTACCTCAGGACGGCCACAACTGAACCTATGGAGGACCAGAAACTGCAAGTTCTCCACTCGAGGGTGAGGCCAGAGATCTACAACCTCATCGAGGATGCGGACGATTTCGAGGCCGCAATGACCCTGCTGAAAGGACACTATATTCGCCCAGTGAACCAGGTCTACGGCCGACATCTGCTAGCGACGAGGCGACAAATCCCGGGGGAATCGCTGGATGAATTCTACCGCCCGCTCCTGGTACTAGGTAGGAACTGTGACTGCCGGCAAGTTTCAGCCAGCGACCACACAGAACTTTTGATCCGGGATGCATTCGTTGCAGGTATGCTGCCCTCCCAAATCTGCCAGCGGCTGCTAGAAAAAGAGACACTAGGCCTCAAGGAAGCACGGGCCCTTGCTAGCTCCCTGGATGTGGCCTCCCGAAACGCCCGCGCTTACGTACCCGACCGCGCGGCGGCCCCTTGGACAGCATGGAACCCCCCCGCGGCCGACTCCGATGCATCCCCCATCCCCCCACAAGCTTGTGCTGCGCGACTACCAGGCAGCTCCGGGGGCCCCGCTGCTATTTTTGTGAGAAAGCCAAGCACCCCAGGCAGCGCTGCCCAGCCTGCTCCTCCACCTGCAAAGGGCGCGGCAAAAAGGGCCATTTCATGGCGGTATGCCAGGCCCGGGCGGTCGCCGCAGTCTCCACGAGCCACGTGCAGCCAGCGGGCGCCGCCATCTTCCTGTTCCAGAGCCACGTGCGGGCCCCGGGCGCCGCCATCTTGTTCTCCGGGGACCACGTGTGACAGAAGGGCGCCGCTGTCTTGCACCCCCCCAGCCATGTGCGACCAGTGGGCGCCGCCATCTTGGCTGGAGTCTCAGGACCCCGGTTCGGATGACCACACACCGCCCGAGGAAAACCTCCAACTTCTGCCACGACTTGCCTCGGTGACCCTGGACCAGTCTCGGCCCCGAACGCTCTCGACCGTGACGACAACCGTGCTCATCAACGGGCATAAAACATCCTGCCTGATCGACTCCGGGTGGACAGAGAGCTTCATACACCCCAACACGGTAAGGCGCTGTTCTCTTCCCATCCACCCAGTGAATCAAAAAATCTCCCTGGCCTCCGGGTCTCACTTGGAGATCAAAGGGTTCTGCGTAGCGAACCTCACGGTCCAGGAAAGGGAATTAAAAAATTTCCGTCTCTACGTACTCACTCACCTCTGCGCTGCCACGCTCCTAGGGTTAGATTTCCAAGTAACCTCCAGAGTTTAACTTTTAAAATCGGCGGCCCTCACTGTCTGCAGCCGCACGACCCTCAAGGTCGATCCGGCTTCCCTTTTTGCGAACCTTACCCCCAATTGCAAACCGTCGCCACCAGGAGCAGACGGTACAGTGCCCAGGACCGGACCTTCATTAGGTCGGAAGTCCAGCGGTTACTGAAGGAAGGTGTTATCGAGGCTAGCAACAGTCCCTGGAGAGCTCAAGTAGTGGTTGTAAAGACCGGGGAGAAGCATAGGATGGTCATCGATTATAGTCAGACCATCAACACGTGTACACAGCTCGACGCGTACCCTCTCCCCCGCATATCTGATCTGGTCAATCAGATTGCACAATACAAGGTCTTTTCCACGGTGGATCTAAATTCCGCCCACCACCAGTTCCCCATCCGCCCTAGCGACCGCAAATACACTGCATTCGAAGCAGATGGGCGGCTCCACCACTTCCTAACGGTTCCCTTCGGTGTCACAGATGGAGTCTCGGTCTTCCAACGGGAGATGGACCGAATGGTTGACGGGCACGGTTTGCGGGCCCCATTTCCGTACCTCGATAACGTCACCATCTGCGGCCATGACCAGCAGGACCATGACACCAACCTCCGAAAATTCCTCCATACCGCAAAAATCCTTAATCTAACCTACAACAAGGACAAATGTGTGTTAAGCACCGACCGTCTAGCCATCCTCGGCTACGTAGTGCATGATGGAGTTATAGGCCCAGATCCCGAACGCATGGAGTTTCCCCTCCCCCACAGCTCCAAGGCCCTGAAGCGCTGCCTGGGATTTTTTTCATATAATGCCCAGTGGGTCCCCAGCTATGCGGACAAGGCCCACCCACTAATTCAATCCATGGTTTTTCCCCTGTCGGCAGAGGCCCGCCAGGCCTTCAGCCACATCAAAGCGGACATTGCAAAGGCCACGATGCACGCAATCGATGAATCCCTTCTCTTCCAAGTCGAGAGCAACACGTCCGACGTAGCTCTGGCGGCCACCCTCAACCAAGCGGGCAGACCCGTGGCCTTCTTCTCACGCATACTCCACGCTTCAGAAATCCATCATTCCTCAGTTGAAAAGGAGGCCGAGGCCATAGTAGAAGCTATGCGGTACTGGAGGCATTACCTGGCCGGCAGGAGATTCACTCTCCTCACTGACCAACGGTCGGTTGCTTTCATGGTCGATAATGCACAGCAGGGCAAGATAAAGAACGATAAGATCTTACGGTGGAGGATCGAGCTCTCCACCTGCAACTATGAGATCTTGTATCGTCCCGGGAAGCTAAACGAGCCTCCTGATGCCCTATCCCGCGGCACATGTGCCAACGCATAAGTGGACCGACTCCGGGCCCTCCACGAGGACCTCTGCCACCCGGGGGTCACTCGATTCTTCCATTTCATTAAGACCCGCAACCTGCCCTACTCCATCGAGGAGGTCAGGACCACCACCAGGAACTGCCAAATCTGCGCGGAGTGCAAGCCACACTTCCACAGGCCAGAGAAAGCGCACCTGATAAAGGCTTCCCGTCCCTTTGAACGCCTCAGTATGAACTTCAAAGGGCCCTTCCCCTCCACTGATAGCAACACGTACTTCCTGAACGTGATTGACTAGTACTCCCGGTTCCCATTCGCCATCCCCTGCCCCGACATGACCGCAGCCACCGTCATAAAAGCCCTCCACAGTATCTTTGCACTGTTTGGTTTCCTCGCCTATAGACACAGCGATAGGGGGTCCTCCTTTATGAGCGACGAACTGCATCAATTCTTGCTCAGCAAGGGCATTGCCTTGAGCAGGACGACCAGTTACAACCCCTGGGGAAATGAACAGGTAGAGAGGGAGAACAGAACGGTCTGGAAGACCGTCCTACTGGTCCTACGGTCCAGGAATCTCCTAGTCTCCCGCTGGCAGGAGGTCCTCCCGGATGCTCTCCACGCCATCCAATCACTGCTATGTCCCACGACCAACCAAACACCTCACGAACGTCTCCTTGTCTTCACTAGGAAGTCCTCCTCCAGGACCTCGCTCCCAACCTGGCTGGCAGCTCCTGGACCCATCCTGCTCCGCAAACACGTGCGGGCGCACAAGTCGGACCCATTGGTCGAGAGGGTCCACCTCTTTCACGCTAACCCTCAATACGCCTACGGGGCATATCCCAACGGCCGACAGGATACGTTCTCCCTACGGGACCTGCCGCCCGCTGGGTCGCCACCCACCCCCCCACCAACCCCACCCTCCCTCCCACCGGCACACCCCACAGCCGCCCCCTTCCCAGGTGGATCGGTCCTCCCACCGGTGCCATCGAGGGGTGATGAAGCTGCCGAAGAAGCCTAAACCACTCTGCTGGAGTCACGGATGCCCGAGCCGGCGCCTGCATCACCGCTGAAACTGCGACGATCGCAGAGGATGACCAGGGCCCCCGACCGACTAATTGCTTCATTTTGAATGTAAATAAATACTGTAAATAGTTGCGATATGTAACGAGGCAAAACACTGTAGTAATGTCTACCGGGTACCACCATAACCTCAACCTCTACCAGTGTATAACCCGAGACCATCACCCCCGCCGGACTCTTTTTTTTAACAGGGGGTGAATGTGGTAGTCGGTATTAGGGGTATTACGGTGCCCAGGACGATGCTTTAAGACCATTGGTGTGGGAGGTACCTGAGACAGCAATATCATTGGTGAAGCCTGCCTGCTGGTTCCGCCCAGTAAGGCGGAGTATAAGAGTCTGTGTCTCCCTAGCAGCTGCATTCTGTACCTGCGCTGCTGGGGAAAACATCTAATCCAATAAAGCCTTCAATTGTCATCCAATCTCGCTCCTGGAGTTATTGATCGAGCATCAGGCACTTAGAAAATTTCATGGTGATCAGGGAGAATTGGCTGGCAAATTTCCTTTGGACATCCTGATGTCATTAAAGGTGCTACTTAAATGCAAATCTTTCATTTGTTTTCATTTCATTCTTTGTGTTCACACCACTCACAGACAGTTTTTCGCTCCGAGCTTCGAACTCCCCAGAAACCTAGGCTGACAGATATTCAGATGAGAAGTGCTCTGGTGCACAGACCCACAAGAAGCTGAAAGGAAAAACATTTAACTTGAAAACTGTCATGTGAGAGTACCTTTAAGAAATGGGTGCTTAAAAAATGTACCTTCAGGAAATGGGTGTTTATCAGTGATGTCAGAGTGTGGGTGGAGCTGGGCTGTCTGTCAGCTTTTTCTTTCATTTTAGGCTGTTTGCTGCAGGGTGTGTTTTAGTTTAGTTTTCAGTGTTGGAGCTAAAGCCAGACACAGCAGCTGTACTGCTGTTCTCTCTGCCATGAAAAGACTATCTCTTGATCATTTGGTGAATTCAGAATTATAAATGATTTCAGTATTGACTTTAACCTGATATGCTTCTGT
Source organism: Scyliorhinus torazame (assembly GCF_047496885.1). Lineage (NCBI taxonomy): Eukaryota > Metazoa > Chordata > Chondrichthyes > Carcharhiniformes > Scyliorhinidae > Scyliorhinus > Scyliorhinus torazame. The sequence goes on from NC_092714.1 coordinate 13,493,616, forward strand.
TAAATGTTTTGCTTTTCAGTCATATGGATGTTAAAAGGAAAGCTTAAAGGATTACTTAGTGTTGTAGTCTTTGGGGGTTGTATTTGAATTAATGGTTGCTAAGCTGTTCACTGTATGTTTTGAAAAGGTTAACTTGAGTTCATAGAATAAACATTGTTTTGCTTTAAAACATATTGTGGTTACTTATCAGGTGTGGTATTCTAGTTTAAGCGGGGATGTGTTGTGGAAAATGGCTCTTTCAGAGGCTCTGAAACTTTTAGGGGTGGCGACGGTCACACGCAGTACCTTACGGACAGACTAAAAGCAGACTGTTAGATTTGGCAAAAACATTGCAGTTAACATTACCTGGAAAAATGTGAAAAGATTAGGTAATTATGGCGGTGGTTAAGCATTTAAAGTTGACTGAGATACAGTTGGACTCATTGGAAATGGCAAAAATTCAGTTACAAATTAAACAAATGGAACATGAGAAAGAATTAAAGCAGCTTGAATACGAAAGAGGGGAAAAAGAAAGAGAGGGAGAGGAAAAAGAAAAGGAGGGAGAAGAAAGGAGAAAAGAAGGAATAGCCCTAGCAGAACAAAAAGAAAGAGAAGGGATATACAGATCAGGGAAAAAGATAAAGAGAGAGAGTTTGAACTTCAGAAAATGGCCATGAAACATGACAGTCAGTTAAAATTGGCAGACGTAAATGGAAACATCCAGTTGGATGATAGTGATGAGGATTATGAGAAAGAGCGTCATAGTCGAAGGCTTGGTGGGGATCTATTTAAATATGTCCAAATATTGCCAAGGTTTGACGAGAAGGAGGTAGAAGCCTTTTTCATTTCATTTGAGAAGGGAGCTAAACAAATGAAATGGCCACACGACATGTGGGTATTACTGATTCAAACAAAGCTGGTAGGTGGGGCTAGTGAAGTGTTTGCATCACTACCAGAGGACGTATCTGGGACGTATGAGGAGGTGAAAAAATCCATCTTAGGTGCATATGAGCTAGTGCCTGAAGCTTACAGACAAAGGTTTCGAAATTTAGAAAGAATTTGGTCAAACATACATGGAGTTTGAAAGGCTCAAACAGAGTAATTTTGATAGGTGGATAAGGGCTTTGAGAATAGACCAAACGTATGAAGCTCTCAGAGAAATTATACCTTTGAAGGAGTTTAAAAATTCAATTCCCGATGCAGTGAGAATTCATGTGGAAGAACAGAGGGTTACAACTGCGAGACTAGCAGCAGAAATGGCAGATGATTAGGAATTAGTTCATGAACCAAAGCTTGATTTCCGACATCAGTTCCAGCCTGTGAGGGATAGAAACTGGGGACATGAGAAATACTCAAGTGGTAACGGTAAAGGTGATCTGATGGGAGATAATAAGGAGAGTGTACCTCAGATTAAAAAAGAAATCCAGGAGGGTGGAAGAGACATGAAAAGTTTCAAATGTTTTCACTGTAATAATCTAGGCCATGTAAAGTCACCGTGTTGGTGGTTCAAGAAAAGCACTGGGAAGACAGATGTGGGAAAACAGGATAAGACAGTGGGGTTTGTTAAAGTGGTAAAGGAAAGCCCAAGGGAAGCGAAGGAGGTGCAAAAGATTGTGCAGCCTGATCAAGAGGTGATTGATAAGAAGGTGCCAGATCTCTTTAAAGAATTTACTTGTGTGGGTAAAGTTTACTCATGTGTATCAGGAGGAGCAGGTAAAGAAGTCACAATTTTAAGAAATACGGGAGGTAGTCAATCTTTAATGGTAAGACATGAGGAGTTATGTCGTTTGGGAAGAATGTTGGCAATAAAGGTGATAATATGTGGAATTCAGGGTGAGAGGAGTAGTGTTCAATTTTATAAGGTAAGGTTGGAAAGTCCAGTGAAGAGTGGTGAAGTGGTAGTAGGAGTAATAGATAAACTATCTTGTCCAGGAATATAGTTTATCTTAGGTAATGATATAGCTGGATCGCAGGTGGGAGTGATGCCTACTGTAGTTGATAAGCCAGTGCAAAGTCAGATAACTGAAGTGTTGAAGGGCGAATATCCTGGGATTTTTCCGGATAGTGCAGTAACAAGGTCGCAAAGTCACAGGTTAAGACAAGAGGAGAAATCAAAGAGTGAAGATGAAGTTGAAGTGCAATTATCAGAAACGATTTTTGATCAGATGGTTGAAAAAGAACAAGAACAGGTGGAGGATGAGGCGGATATTTTCAGTTCAGGAAAATTGGCGGAGTTACAACAGAAAGGTGTAGAAATAAAACGGATGTATCAAAAAGCATACACGGAAGAGGAATCTGCATGTATACCAGAGTGTTATTTCCGTAAAAGTAATGTCTTGATGAGAAAATGGAGCCGTTTACATATGCAGGCGGATGAAAAGTGGGCAGAAGTTCATCAAGTAGTATTGCCGGTAGGGTATAGAAAGGAGGTGTTGCGAGTTGCACATGAGGTACCAGTGGGAGGTCATTTGGGAATAAGGAAAACTCAAGCTAAAATCCAAAAACATTTTTATTGGCCTGGACTACATAAAGATGTAGTTAAATTTTGTCAATCATGTCACACATGTGAAGTGATAGGGAAACTTCAAGCAGTGATAAAACCAGCACCCTTAATACCCATTCCAGCATTTGAGGAACCTTTTACAAGAGTCCTAATTGATTGCGTAAGACCGCATCCGAAAACGAAAAGTGGGAATCAATATCTTTTGACGATAATGGATGTGTCTACTAGGTTTCCAGAGACCATTCCAGTACGTAATATTACAGCTAAAAAGATTGTGGATGAGTTACTTAAATTCTTTACTAGATATGGACTATCCACAGAAATTCAGTCGGATCAAGGATCGAATTTTACCTCACGGTTATTCAATGAAGTTATAGATAGCTGAGGAATAAAACAATTTAAATCAACTACGTACCATCCAGAATCGCAGGGAGCGCTAGAAAGGCGGCATCAGACATTAAAGACAATGTTGAGGGCTTATTGTAAAGATTATCCAGAGGATTGGGATAAAGGAATTCCATTCGTACTGTTTGCAATTAGGGATGCACCTAATGAGTCAACCAAATTTAGTCCTTTTGAACAAATTTTTGGTCATGAGGTAAGAGGACCACTTAAAGTGATTCAAGAAAAATTGGTGAGTGAGAAATCAGAAATTACATTATTGGATTATATGTCAAATTTTAGAGAACGATTAAATAGAGCAGGTGAATTGGCTAGACAACATTTTAAAGTTGCACAAAATGTGATGAAACGGGTAGCGGACAAGAAATCCAAAGTTCGTAGTTTTGCCAGTGGGGATAAAGTTTTAGTGTTATTACCAGTGGTAGGTGAACCTTTAAAAGCAAGGTTTTGTGGACCTTATCAGATTGAAAGCAAATTAAGTGAGGTGAATTATGTGGTAAAAACACCAGATGGAAGGAAGACTCACCGAGTGTCTCGTGTGAATATGCTTAAAAGGTACTTTGAAAGGGAAGGAGAGAAAAAGGAGGAGGGTTTAATGATTCTAACTCAAAGTGACAAACCAAATCCAGATGACTTGGAATTTGACATATCTCAAATTAAATTGGAAAACGAGGATGTTCTTAAAAATTGGGATAAATTGTTGAGTTACCTTCCAGAGGAAAAACAAACTGACCTGAAAGAGTTATTGATATCACATGGGCAAGTTTGTGGAGGTAAATTGGGAAGTACTAAATGGCTATTCATGATGTAGATGTGGGAAATGCTGTTCCAATCAAACAACATCCATAAAGACTTAACCCTTTAAAGTTGGCACAGGTTAACAAAGTGATTGAGAGTATGCTTAAAAATGGCATAATTGAAGTGGGTTGCAGCCAATGAAGCTCACTCATAGTGATGGTACCTAAACTAGACGGTACCCAACGGTTGTGTGTGGATTATAGAAAAGTTAATGCAGTTACAAGAACGGACTCTTATCCTACGTTTGGAGGATTGCATTGAGAAAGTGGGACAATCAGCTTTTATTTCCAAATTGGATTTACTTAAAGGTTACTGGCAGGTACCTTTATCCAAAAGGGCGAAGGAGATTTCAGCTTTTGTGACTCCAGATGGTATATATCAATTCAAAGTTATGCCATTTGGCATGAAAAACGCCCCAGCCGCATTTCAACGGTTAACTAACAAAGTTGTTTCAGGATTACCCAATTGTGCGGCATACATCGACGATCTGGTAATTTTCAGCCAGACATGGACAGAACATTTAAAGCATCTGAGGGAGTTATTTGATCGACTTCAGGAGGCGGGTTGGTGATAAACCTAGCCAAAAGTGAATTTGGAAAAGCCTTACTTTCCTTGAGGAGTTTCCGATACCCTCAAGACGAAGGGAAATAATGCGATTTCTTGGCATGAGTGGATCTTACCGGAAAGTTGCACCGAATTTTAGCAGTGTGGTCGCTCCACTGACGGATTTGCTCAAGAAGTGTAACAAATTCCAGTGGACAGCGGAGTGTCAACAAGTATTTAACGGCCTGAAGGCTGTGTTAACCACTGCTCCTGTGTTAGTCATCCCAAATTATAAGAAACCATTCAAAGTGGCTGTTGATGCGAGTGATGTGGGTGTAGGTGTGGTGCTTCTACAAGACGACGACGAAGGGCTAGAGCGGCCTATTAGTTATTTTTCAAAGAAATTGAATTCTCACCAGAAAAAATATTCCACGATTGAGAAGGAGACTTTGAATTTGGTGCTGGCTTTGCAACATTTTCACATTTATGTGACCAGCAATCCGTCTGACACCGTTAAATATACTGATCATACTCCGTTGACCTTTTTGGAGCGATTCTGGGATAGCAATGCAAGGCTGTTTCGCTGGAGCTTATTGTTACAGCCATTTCATTTAAAAATAGTACATGTGGCAGGACAGGAAAACGTGATAGCTGATGCTTTGTCACGAATGTGATGAATGGAAGCAGTTTCAGTTGGAGGAAGAAGAACAAAAGAAAAATGGACTATATTATTATCCTGTTTGCGTGTGTTGTTTTTTGAAACAAAAAAGTATATTTACTGTGTGCATTTGTTAAAGGATAGTGAAAAGGTGAAAAATGAAACCATCTTGAAGTTGATGGGGTTTTTTTTTTCTTGGAGGGAGGTGTCATGTGAGAGTACCTTAAAGAAATGGGTGCTTAAGAAATGTACCTTTAAGAAATAGGTGTTTATCAGTGATGTCAGAGTGTGGGTGGAGCGGGGCTGTCTGTCAGCTTTTTACTTTCATTTTAGGCTGTTTGCTGCAGTGTGTGTTTTAGTTTAGTTTTCAGTGTTGGAGCTGAAGCCAGACACAGCAGCTGTACTGATGTTCTCTCTGCCATGAAAAGACTATCTCTTGATCATTTGGCGAATTCAAAATTATAAATGATTTCAGTATTGACTTTAACCTGATGTGCTCCTGTTAAATGTTTTGCTTTTCAGTCGTATGGATGTTAAAAGGAAAGCTTAAAGGATTACTTAGTGTTGTAGTTTTTGGGGGTTGTATTTGAATTAATGGTTGCTAAGATGTTCACTGTATGTTTTAAAAAGATTAACTTGAGTACATGGAATAAACATTGTTTTGCTTTAAAAAATACTTTTCCATTTCTGCTGCCCCCACACCTGTAGAGTGGGCCGTGTGCTCCCCAGACCACAATCTATTAAAAGTTGTGGGTCCATGATACACTTTGGGGTTCTCTAAACCCTGCCCCATAACAAAACCAATCAATTCACTTTCAGGGCTGTTGAGAAACATGTAGAGTGAGATGTATTGGCACATCAGAGACTATAGGGGAAATGGTTGTCTGATGCCATAGCGTCACAGAGTTTTTACGGCACAGAAAGTGGCCCTTCGGCCCATTATTTCTGCGCAGGCTATAAAGCACCTATTTACTCTCATCCTATTTCCCAGCACTTGGCCCGTAACCTTGTCTGTTATGGCATTTCAGGTGCCCATCTAGATATTTTTTAAATGTTGTGATGATTCCCACCTGTTGTGGGACACAGGGAATTGTCACTAGATCTCCCCGTGGTCTTTATGGAAAATGAATTCTCCTATTAAGTGGGCGGTAGTTCGCCCGTTGGGAAATGTATCGTGGGTGCTTAAAACCAGCTTCTCCAATCTGGACTTTCATCTCCATGGGTCCCCGGGCTTGGTCGCATGTACTGTAGGCTGCGGAAGCAGCTTTTTACGTTACTGCTAAAAGGGAGTTGCCATTACATTGGCGACGAGGAGTGAAAACAAGTTTTTCCGAGCAACTTTTAGAATCAACAGCGGGTGACTTTTCTGGTAATAAACAAAATACCTCTCTTTTGTAAATCCGAACCCTATACCGTTAATGGAGAAGACTGGGCCCTGTGCACGGAGCACATGTGCTGCCTCTTCCGGGCTAATAACATTGTGGAGATGAGAAGCAGAAAGTAATCCTGCTGACAGCGTGCGGCCCCGATATTCAGTTCAACGAAAAACCTGACCTACCCAGATGCCCCTGGCTCGAAAGCTTGTGATGAGCTCGTAGACCTGGTGCGAAATCATTCTGACCCCAAGCTCCCTCTCATCCTCCAGAGGTACTGTTTTAAGACAGCAGGGAGGACACCAGGGGAACCCGTCACCAAATTATTGACCAGATTGCGGTGATTGGCAGAACATTGCGATTTGACCGAGGGCTCCAGCAGTATGGAAAAATTATGACACTCCTAAAATTGGACTGTTGTAAGTACTTATAAAAGGGCAAAGCTGCAGGAAACGGCAAAACATGTGTTACTCAGGGAAGAAGCCAGTACAGGCTCATACCATGCAGGTATATACACTCCCAGAAGCAGAGACAATGCAACAAACCATATCACCAAGACCAAGATCACCCAAATAATGATAGAATTGCTGATAAATGATCACCCATTGAAAATGAAGGTGGACATGATAGCTGCCCTATCTGTCATTGGAGAGCAGTCATTCGCACATCTCCAAACTGGGATCCAACCCTTACGTTTAAAAGGCCCTAGGACCAGACTAACCATCTACACAGGGGAGCATTTGCAGATTAAAGGAATGGCAATGTAGACCTATCGGCGGCAATGAGCCCAGCTTCACTCATCGTTGTGCTGGCATAGGGAGCAGATCGTTTTGGGGGAAAATTGGCTCCAGTGGATCAGGCTGAACTGGCTGGCAGTGTGGGAGGACTGTATGAAGTCATCAGCACATCTCCTGAAGCCTTTCAGGGGGGTCTTGGAAGAATAAAAAGAGCCAGAACCAAATTTTATGTTGACCCCGATGCAATGTTCAAGTATTTTAGAAAAAGACCAGTTGCATACTCCCTGTTGGAGAAGGTAGAGACCGAACTCGGGCACCTGGAAAGTCCAGGTATGACAAGACCTCTTGCGAAGTGCAGAGTGGGCCGCGCCTGTCACCCCGTCCTGCAACCGGACAAATAGATTTTCCTCTGTGAGGGTGAGAAGCTTACGGTCCATCGAGTTTCCAAACTGGATAGGTACCTCACGCAGCGAAGAGAAGAGCTATGCGCCAAACCACAGGTGGCCAAATGCTCACTAAATTGGACATGAGCCATGTCTATCGTCAACTCGAAACATGTGAGCCTTCGCGCAAATACGATCCAGGTATTAGGACAGGGATTGTACACACATTACACACCACTCCAAAGCTTCATGCAATCCATCAGACAGATTGGAACAGCATCTTATCACCCCTTGCCACCGTACTGGCAGAACAGGTGGCGCAGACTTTTAAAATCGGCAAAAACTGGCAGCAACCATCGAGGCCAAATTGACACGGTTTTTATTCGATTAGATGTCCACTCCTCGATACAATAGGATCGCCCCAATGGAAGTGTTAATGGGGCGGCGGCTTCGTACAAGATTAAGCCGACTGTTCCCAAACCTGGCAGGGAGGGGCGGTGGAGGCCCAACAGCAGAACCAAAAACGAAATTCTAGCTCCACTAGAACCGAAAGAATATTCAAGACAGGTGACTTGGTTTATATGAGGAACTTCGGAGATGATTCTATCTGGGTCCCTGGAATCAGAATGGGAAAAAAGGGACCTGTATCCTACAAAGGGAAAGTCCAGGATAAGGTCTTGAGTTGTGGATAGAATTGGAGAGCTTCGCTTCCGGAGGGAACGTCAAAGATTGACTGATTGGATTCCTCCACGGGGCCTGCCTCAGTCGGCGCACCAAATTCCTCTGGTTCTATCTCGGAACCCAAGTCCTTGTTATCCAGGGAGACGGACACAGGTTTCTCTTCAGCCTGTTGCCCTGCACTAGTGACGGCCACTTCTGTGGCCAGCAGTGAGACTTATATGGGGTCGGACTCCCTACTTCTGAGGTGGTCCAGGTGTTTCCTCAAGACCTCACCTTGGGGGTAGGGTGTCCCTCGGGTGTACTTTGGGGCAACCCACTTAAGGAGTTACCCCCCCCTTGGCCCACCGCGAGGTCCACCACACCAGGTACACATTTGGTGACATCTATAGTGACCCTGTGCCCAGGGGACTCCCAGCCCGGAGCAGCAGAGGGTCGCGATGGGCCCGGAGACCCAGGAGCTGGGTCCGCTAAGTGAATGCCTATTTTCATCCAATAGTATCCTCCCGCCAGTGCGCCTGCACGTACCTCGATCCCGCCGCCAGTTTCAACCGGACTCCTGATTCTCCGCCTGATTGCGATCCGCGTTGCCGGCCTCACGGGCGGACAATCCCACCCAAATCTTCGCCATTCACCTTATTCACTCCTTTCATCACCTTAAACACACCAATTAGATCACTCCCAAAATCTTCTATGCTGAAAGGAATGCGACTCAATCCACACACCCCGTCCTCATCATTTAACCAATGTGGCCCTGGCCTCAGGTCAAAAGCTCCAATATAAGTTGGCGAGGCTGTTGCTGAGGGATTATGTAATTTAGAACTTTGATAAGAGATGTTCCTTCCGTGGAATGTGGGCGTCGCTGGCTAGGCCAGAATTTATTGCCCATCCCTAATTGCCCTTGCCAAGGTTGTGACGAGCCACCTTCTTTAACCGCTGCAGTCCATGCGGTGTAGGCACGCCCACTGTGCTGTTAGGGAGGCGGTTTTACAGATTCCAAAAAATGCCACAGATTTTAAAATCCAAAATAATGTTTGAGAACTTACAGAGAACACAGATAGTGTGGCATGATGTGTAAGGCCAGAGTAATGAATGCTTGGCTGGGCTCCAAAGCTAACTAGTGGAATCAGCAGTCGCGAGCTGTTGGCACAGATATGCAGGCGGAATTAGGAGAATTTGCTTTGATTGATTCTGTATAGAACCTTAGTTAGGCCACCCACTTGGAGTATAGTGTTCAATTCTGGTCGCCACACTACCAGAAGGATGTGGAGGCTTTAGAGAGGGTGCAGAAGAGATTTACCAGGATGTTGCCTGGTATGGAGGGCATTAGCTATGAGGAGCGGTTGAATAAACGCGGCTTGTTCTCACTGGAACGACGGAGGTTGAGGGGCAACCTGATAGGGGTCTACAAAATTATGAGGGGCATAGACAGAAGGGCCTGTTCCTGTGCTGTACTTTTCTTTGTTCTTTGTTCTTTGATTGACTCCTTAAGCCATGGCAATAAGATATTCTTTTTTTGATTTTTTTTTCAAAGTTTGTATTGCTTGTGAGGTGTGAAGTGAGGTCATGCTTCTGTTTTTGAAACTGTGAATGGCTCCGTCTATTTGATTGGATTGTAAAAGCAGCAGTTTTTTTCAAACGTGATTTCGAAATGCATCTTTTTGCATCAATATTGCTACTCTTACAATATGGCTCATTGGATCATATAGAGGATGTGAGGATATGAGGAGGCATGGAGGGGATATGAGCAGGAATGGAGGGTGTGAAAGAATGAAAAATGAAAACCGCTTATCGTCACAAGTAGGCTTCAATGAAGTTACTGTGAAAAGCCCCTCGTCGCCACATTCCACCGCCTGTTCGGGGAGGCCGGTCCGGGAATTAAACCCCGCGTTGGTGGCCTTGCTCTGTATTACAAGCCAGCTGTTTAGCCCACTGTGCTGAACCATCCCCTCCGTGAAATGGATGCCAAGGTGTGTGAGGGGTGAGGGCAAGTGGGCCTAACAGCTTTCAATACAACCAGGCCTAAGTGCTAGAGAACCGAGGCAGGACATCTAACCAGCCTGTTGCTGTGGCTGCCTCCAAACTGTGTCGGGAGGTGACGGACCTGCCTCCAGCCCATCCCCGTCTCCCCAGATAGTCGGCTGAGGGAATTCCCCCACTCGACCTCTGCACCTCATTAGCAAAGCCTGGACCGAAGTATTTAACTGAGAACAACAGCATTAAAGGTGGAGCTGAGGAAGTGACCAAGAATATTGGAAATTCCAGAAATAGCTGGGCAAAGGGGGCACCTGGTAATTTGCAACGTGAGAGCATATTTTTGACAATTTCAGCGCAAACCAGAATTCAATGCGGAGGAATTATCAGTGTCACGATTATTGAAATATTTAATTGAGCCAAGTAGAGGAATGAATAATTTTCACCCTTAGCCGGAGGTGGGAAATGGAAAAAGGGAAGCAGAGAACTGAATACGACACGTAATATTTTTACTCAATCTCTCTTTAAAGCTTTATTCTTCTGTTCCACAGAGAATGTTGTAATCAACGTGATGAATACAGCCAACTGGTATTGGCTAATGACAATGATGAAATCCTGTGCAGAACAGGAGGTGCGATTCTCCAAAATGGAGACAGAGTGTTCGCGCCGTCGCGAACACCGTCGCCTTTCACGACGGCGCAAAGCGGGCACGGGGACGACCGAATCTGGCCCCCATAGGGGGCCAGCATGGCACTGGAGTGGTTCACGCCGCTCCAGCCTCCCTTCCCGGCACCAATTGGGCGCTGCGCCAACCCGCGCATGCGTGGGGGACGTCCTCAACGCGCCGGCCCCGAGGCAACATGGCGTGGGGATTCAGGGGCCGGCCGCGTAATAAAATAGGGCCGGGGCTGGAGAGGCCGGCCCGCCGATCGGTGGGCCCCGATCGTGCGCCAGACCCCATCGGAGGCTGCCCCCGGTGAAGGAGCGCTTTTCCCCGCCCCACAGGCCGCCCCCCGACCCTACGCGCAGAGTTCCCGCCGGCTGCGAGCAGGGGTGAACGGCGCCGGCGGGACTCTGCCGTTTCCACGCGGCCGCTCGGCCCATCAAGGCCGGAGAATCGGCGGCCCGGCCCCGGACAGCGGCCCGCGACCGGCGCCGCGCCAATCACACCGGCGCAAATGGCGTTGATTCTCCGCTCCCCGGAGAATCGCCTACCGGCCTTGGACCGGCGCCGCGGGAAAAAATGGGGCGAACGCCAATTCTCCCATTCGGCGTGGCACGGGAGAATCCCGCCCAGGATGTCTCAGTAAAAATTCAGACAGTCGCTCCAAATCTTGCATTTTGTTTGTAACCCACTCAAAAATATTTTTTTTATTGAAAGGAACACCTATGCCTGCCGAGTATTTCACTGGGTGATCCAGTCTGGACTATGTGGACTGGAGTTCCCGGAGTGGGGCTTGAGCTCGTGACCTTTGGACTCAGTGAGGAGGTTGCCAACCCAAGAAAACTCACCAAACCCTGGAAGTATTGTGGAGGCAAATGCCAAGCCCTACAGGGTAAAGGCATCCCCTCCCCCCCCTCCCCCCCCCCCCCGCTGAAGGACCAGACCAGTGCAACAACAATTCATGTTCTCTTATTTATAGTGCAAACTCACCCCACCACATTTGTTTTATTTAAAAGTTCACCGTGGTGAATGTCGAGTTGAGCAGGACCAAGACACTAAACGCGCTGTGGTCAGGATGCTGAAAAGGGGGTCATCTTAACCATCCGAAAAACTTATATTCATCCCAATTCTAATCTCAAACCCTCCTGTGACATTATTAGAATGTCGAGAATATAACCTGATGAAGGAGCTGTGCTCCGAAGGCTAGTGATTCGAAACAAACCTGTTGGACTTTAACCTGGTGTTGTGGAATATAAAGGGTTAATGTAATATCATAATTGACCACTAGATGGAGCAAGATGGAGAAATATATAAAGCACTGACTCTCAGGCTTCTGGGAGAGGGCTGGAGAGAGTGTAGAGGAGAGGTCTAGAGACTGCGTTATAGATAGAGTGTAGGTTGTAGATTACTAGATTATTGCTTGCTGTAGGAGTAAGTTGTCGAGCTTTAATAAGTAGAGTAATAAATGTTAGCTTTGTCACTGAACTTTGCTTCTGTGGTCTTTGTGAACACTACGACTTTCATCCTGGTAAGAAGAATCACAAAGGACACCACAACTCCTTCTTGGGAATTAATGCCCTGTCAGAGCATTTGTAACTGTGGACCACCATTAGATTTGTAACTGCTTGTGCTTGGCAAAACACTGAAGTGGTTCGCCGTTGCCTTGCCCAGTTTGGCTGACCAGGAAACCCTCCTTCTCGTACCGCCTGCCATCGGGCGTATTGGACAGATCCACAGGCTGGCAATGCCCCAGTCTGGCCGCAGTGCACAAACACCTTCCATGGGCATCAAGTGCTGACGTGAGACTGGAAACCAGAGCTTCTGACCTGGCGTTTGGGACGCTTCCCACTGCGCCACACTGCGGCGGCATTACGTAACTGGCCATCTCCAGATCATCCTGAAGCAATATCCAAACTGCGGCTCACAAATCGTGTGGCCGGCTCCTCTTTTTTAATTGCTGGCCGGTCCTGGTCGAATTTCACGCGAGTCAGGCATGTTTTCCACTTCACAGCTGCTAATTCTTGTACCTCTGAACACCCAGCGCCAATTATATCCTGAGATGAATAGAGCAATGATTTTTCATTTACATAGCGTCTTTCCCGTCCTCAGGACATTCTAAAACCTTTTACAACCAAAGTTGCACTTCTGGGTCTGGGAGCCTCCCTGTCAGTAACGGCAACTTGCATTTGTATAGCGCCACTGCCGCAGTAAAGCGTCCCAAGGTGCCTTGCAGGAGGGTAGCCAAAGATAATGAGATGCTGAGCCACGTATAGAGCGACTCTCGGCTCGACAACCTGCATGTTTAAGATCACCAAGTGAGGACAGAAACAGACTGGCATGTGATGCCTGGCAGAGTTGAATAGCCTCCCAACAGCCACCATTTGACATACTTTGGGCTACACCACCGAGTGAAGCAGAATCTTTGGACAAAAAGGGAATAAATAGAATGGAAGATAAACTCTGTACCTCAGCATTGGATCAATAATACCCACTGCGTTGGGAGCTTTTTTCAATTATGCAACTTCAACCAAGCTGAATTATTCTCAGAAACACTGCCTAAATAGCAGGACTGACGGGCAGCAAGAGCTGACTCATCACTGTCTAACAATTTACCAACATTTCATCTTCCGAATGTCATCATTTATACCTTTGCATTACATGATATTCAACTGTCACCCGAGAGCTCCCAATAAATATCGACACATTCCAGAAACGCGCTGCTCCACAGCCAGGGGGCGGGATTCTCCACTCCCGCGCCGAAGTGGCCGCGCCGTCGTGAACGCCGTCGAGGCTCACGACGGTGCGGAACGGCCCCGGTCCCGACCGATTCATGCCCTGACAATGGGCCAGGATCGGGGCCGCATCATCTACCCGCGCCAGGCCTTGTCGCCCGCGTAAAAGCGGCGCCGCATAGATGACACGGCCGGCGCTGCATAACGGGCGTCATCCGCGCATGCGTGGTTGCCGTCCTCTCTAAACCCGCCCCGCAAGAAGATGGGGGACGGATCTTGCGGGGCCGCGGAAGGAAGGAGGTCCTCCTTCAGAGAGGACGGCCCGACGATCGGTGGGCACCGATCGCGGGCCACCCCTCATTCCAGGTGAAGCCCGGTGCAGGATCCCCGCTCGCCCCCCCACAGACCGCCCCTCCAGTGTTCACGCACCGCTCATGACTGCAGCGACCAGGTGTGGACGGCGCCGGGGGGAACCCGCCGTTTTGGCCTGGCCGCTCGGCCCATCCGGGCCTCAGAATAGCGGGGGTGCCGGAGAATCGCCATTTTGGGTGTCTCCGGCGATTCTCCGGCCTGCAGCCCGCGAAACTTGAACGGGCCTTCCCGCCGCTTGGGAGAATCGCGGGAGGGCGTCGGACCGGCGTCCCCGGAAATTTTGGCGGCCCAGGCGATTCTCCCAACCGGCGTGGGAGTGGAGAATCGTGCCCCATGCTTTCTGTAAAAGCAGAATACTCCCGGAGACCCCTGTAAATACAGACACTCTCCCAAAGACCCCTGTAAATACAGACACTCTCCCAGAGACCCCTGTAAATACAGACACTCTCCCAGAGACCCTGTGAATACAGACACTCTCCCAGAGACCCCTGTAAATACAGACACTCTCCCCCAGAGACCCTGTGAATACAGACACTCTCTCAGAGACCCCTGTAAATACAGACACTCTCCCAGAGACCCCTGTAAATACAGACACTCTCCCAGAGACCCTGTGAATACAGACACTCTCCCAGAGACCCCTGTAAATACAGACACTCTCCCCCAGAGACCCTGTGAATACAGACACTCTCTCAGAGACCCCTGTAAATACAGACACTCTCCCAGAGACCCCTGTAAATACAGACACTCTCCCAGAGACCGTGTGAATACAGACACTCTCCCAGAGACCCCTGTAAATACAGACACTCTCCCAGAGACCCTGTAAATACAGACACTCTCCCAGAGACCCTGTAAATACAGACACTCTCCCAGAGACCCTGTAAATACAGACACTCTCCCAGAGACCCCTGTAAATACAGACACTCTCCCAAAGACCCCTGTAAATACAGACACTCTCCCAGAGACCCTGTGAATACAGACACTCTCCCAGAGACCCCTGTAAATACAGACACTCTCCCAGAGACCCTGTAAATACAGACACTCTCCCAGAGACCCCTGTAAATACAGACACTCTCCCAAAGACCCCTGTAAATACAGACACTCTCCCAGAGACCCTGTGAATACAGACACTCTCCCAGAGACCCCTGTAAATACAGACACTCTCCCCCAGAGACCCTGTGAATACAGACACTCTCCCAGAGACCCCTGTAAATACAGACACTCTCCCAGAGACCCTGTAAATACAGACACTCTCCCCCAGAGACCCTGTGAATACAGACACTCTCCCAGAGACCCCTGTAAATACAGACACTCTCCCAGAGACCCTGTAAATACAGACACTCTCCCAGAGACCCCTGTAAATACAGACACTCTCCCAGAGACGCTGTAAATACAGACACTCTCCCAGAGACCCTGTGAATACAGACACTCTCCCAGAGACCCCTGTAAATACAGACACTCTCCCAGAGACCCCTGTAAATACAGACACTCTCCCAGAGACCCTGTAAATACAGACACTCTCCCAGAGACCCCTGTAAATACAGACACTCTCCCAGAGACCCTGTGAATACAGACACTCTCCCAGAGAACCCTGTAAATACAGACACTCTCCCAGAGACCCCTGTAAATACAGACACTCTCCCAGAGACCCTGTGAATACAGACACTCTCCCAGAGACCCCTGTAAATACAGACACTCTCCCAGAGACCCCTGTAAATACAGACACTCTCCCAGAGACCCTGTAAATACAGACACTCTCCCAGAGACCCCTGTAAATACAGACACTCTCCCAGAGACGCTGTAAATACAGACACTCACCCAGAGACCCTGTGAATACAGACACTCTCCCAGAGACCCCTGTAAATACAGACACTCTCCCAGAGACCCCTGTAAATACAGACACTCTCCCAGAGACGCTGTAAATACAGACACTCTCCCAGAGACCCCTGTAAATACAGACACTCTCCCAGAGACCCCTGTAAATACAGACACTCTCCCGAAGACCCCTGTAAATACAGACACTCTCCCAGAGACCCTGTGAATACAGACACTCTCCCAGAGACCCCTGTGAATACAGACACTCTCCCAGAGACCCCTGTAAATACAAACACTCTCCCCCAGAGACCCTGTAAATACACACTCTCCCAGAGACCCTGTGAATACAGACACTCTCCCAGAGACCCCTGTAAATACAGACACTCTCCCAGAGACGCTGTAAATACAGACACTCTCCCAGAGACGCTGTAAATACAGACACTCTCCCAGAGACCCTGTGAATACAGACACTCTCCCAGAGACCCCTGTAAATACAGACACTCTCCCAGAGACCCCTGTAAATACACACTCTCCCAGAGACCCTGTGAATACAGACACTCTCCCAGAGACCCCTGTAAATACAGACAATCTCCCAGAGACGCTGTAAATACAAACACTCTCCCCCAGAGACCCTGTGAATACAGACACTCTCCCAGAGACCCCTGTAAATACACACTCTCCCAGAGACCCTGTGAATACAGACACTCTCCCAGAGACCCCTGTAAATACAGACAATCTCCCAGAGACGCTGTAAATACAGACACTCTCCCAGAGACCCCTGTAAATACAGACAATCTCCCAGAGACCCTGTAAATACAGACACTCTCCCAGAGACCCCTGTAAATACACACTCTCCCAGAGACCCTGTGAATACAGACACTCTCCCAGAGACCCCTGTAAATACACACTCTCCCAGAGACCCTGTGAATACAGACACTCTCCCAGAGACCCCTGTAAATACAGACAATCTCCCAGAGACGCTGTAAATACAGACACTCTCCCAGAGACCCCTGTAAATACAGACAATCTCCCAGAGACCCTGTAAATACAGGCACTCTCCCAGAGACCCCTGTAAATACAGACACTCTGTCAGAGACCCCTGTAAATACAGACACTCTCTCAGAGACCCCTGTAAATGCAGACACTCTCCCAGAGACCCCTGTAAATACAGACACTCTCCCAGAGACCCCTATAATTGCAGACATTCTCGAAGACCCCTGTAATTCACACATTATCCCAGAGACCCCTGTAAATATAGGCATAATTGCAGAGAACCCTGTAAAATACAAAGGCCCCTCAGGGCTTCCCTACCATAATCCTGCCAGATTGCTGGAAGTTAGTTGCAAAGATGTCCAAGGGTGCATTTGGAGAAATTTGCTTACATTTATATAGCGCCTATTCCTAACTTTAGGGTGCCCAAAGGTGTGATTTGGCCAATTAAGTGCGTTTGAAGGGCGGCACGGTAGCACAGTGGTTAGCACTGATGCTTCACAGCTCCAGGGTTCCAGGTTCGATTCCCGGCTTGGGTCACTGTCTGTGCGGAGTCTGTACGTTTCTCCCCGTGTCTGCGTGGGTTTCCTCCGGGTGCTCCGGTTTCCTCAGACAAGTCCCGAAAGACGTGCTTGTTAGGTGAATTGGACATTCTGAATTCTCCCTCTGTGTATCCGAACAGGCGCCGGAATGTGGCGACTAGGGTATTTTCACAGTCACCTCATTGCAGTGTTAATGTAAGCCTACTTGTGACAATAAAGATCATTATTATTCTAATAAAAAGTGTAAATACTGGGCGGGATTCTCCGTTTAAGGCTCTATGGTATAAATTCTCCGCGGCAGAATTCCAGCGGCATGGGGTGGCCACAATGGGAAATTCAATTGGCTGGCAGTGGGAAGAGAGAATCCCGGCACCAGTGCGCCACCGAGGAATGCACCGCTGGGGAAGCGGAGAATTCTCCCCCATGTTCCCCACCTGGAGGGGAATTGGAACTGATTTGCGCACCCACTCCCTATTCGAGGGGACCCTTTATTTAGTGGGTCTGGGGGAGATCTCCCTATCTACAGGGTCTCCTATCGAGCGGGGGGAGGGGGGGTGGCCTGCTAGGGGAGGGGTTGGCAGGCCATGCATTGTGGGGGGGGGGGGAATGGCCCTCGGATGGACTTTGGGGGAAACACCCTTAAGGAGTTACCCCCTTGGCCAGAACGGGTTCAGCCATGTCTGGGCCACACCAGCAGTGATGATTGTCCAGAGAATATGGTGCCGGGCCTGCTAAGTGGATGTACCCTGCTGGCGAGCGGGTACAAACCCCGATCCTGCCGCCAGCGGGTGCAGGAGCAAAGTTTGACGCCAGGCACAAACCTCAATTTCAGCTGGACGTCCGATTCTCTGCCCAATCGCTATCTGTGCTGTGTTTCCAGCATGGCGGGGCACAGAATCCAGGCCATTGACGTAATATAATGTAATGAAAATAAGGAATTTCCATATTTTATAGTTCGTATGTTTGCAGTAATGTTTTTAAAAGCTGGGTTAAAATGCATCAAGAGAGTACGACTGCTAGGGCTGAGATTA